>NW_024044890.1:0-359571 GCF_015852505.1 Tachyglossus aculeatus
TCCATCTCCCCACATAAAGAGAGACTTTCTTAAGTGTATTGCTATTCACCCCACCCTCAGACACTTATGTAAATATCCTGATAAGCAATCTCCCTTACCTGTTTTTATTGTCTTTCTCCCTTTGTAGTCTGTAAATTCGTTGTGGGCAGGGATTTTCTTTAACAACTATTACATTGTACTTTCCCAAGCACTTGGTACAAGCCTCTGAAGCCACTAAGTGTTCAAAAAATACCATTGATTGATGGATCGTTTGTGGTTGTAAATGGGGAAGGAGGAATTCGAGAAGATGAAATGTAAGTGTTTTTATGTGTGTATATGAAGTAGACAATATATATGAAGTGGACCAAGAGAGGCGGAGAGATTGCTTCTGAAACATCAAAATCAGAATCCTTCCCTATTCCCAGGCCCATTGTCCCACCACTCTCACCTCCTCCTGGCTTCTCAGGAGGGGTCATGCCCACCTTGCATAACCCCCAGCTCCTGTGACTCCACCTCTTCGCGGGACAGAGACGAGGAGGTAGGGACTTACCAGCGTGGCTCAGTGGAAAGAGCCGGGGCTTTGGAGTCAGTAGTCATGGGTTCAAATCCAGGGTTCGCCAATGGTCAGCTGTGTGACTTTCGGCAAGTCACTTAATTTCTCTGTGCCTCAGTTACCTCATCTGTAAAATGGGGATTGACTGTGAGCCCCCTGTGGGACAACAGCTTTGCACATAGTAAGCACATAATAAATGTCACCATTATTACGGAGGGAGATGGAGAGGTTACTGCAAGAGGGTTATTGGAATGTCCCACCTCCCTTTTCCCCAACTTGACCCCCTCCCCACTGTCACTAGGCTGATGACTAACCGTGGCTCAGTGGAAAGATCCTGGACTTAGAAGTCAGAAGTCATGGGTTGAAATCCCAGTTCTGACAATTCATCATCATCATCAATAGTATTTATTGAGCGCTTACAATGTGCAGAGCACTGTACTAAGCACTTGGGAAGTACAAATTGGCAACATATAGAGACAGTCCCTACCCAACAGGGGCTCACAGTCTAAAAGGGGGAGACAGAGAACAAAACCAAACATACTAACAAAATAAAATAGAATAGATATGTACAAGTAAAATAAATAAATAAATAGAGTAATAAATATGTACAAACATATATACATATATACAGGTGCTGTGGGGAAGGGAAGGAGATAAGAAGGGGGGCATGGGGAAGGGGACGAGGGGGAGAGGAAGGAAGGGGCTCAGTCAGGGAAGACCTCCTGGAGGAGGTGAGCTCTCAATAGGGCCTTGAAGGGAGGAAGAGATGGGCAGAGGGAGGGCATTCCAGGCCCGGGGGATGACGTGGGCCGGGGGTAGATGGTGGGACAGGCGAGAACGAGGTAAGGTGAGGAGATTAGCGGCAGAGGAGCAGAGGGTGCAGGCTGGGCTGTAGAAGGAGAGAAGGGAGGTGAGGTAGGAGGGGGCAAGGTGATGGAGAGCCTTGAAGCCCAGGGTGAGGAGTTTCTGCCTGATGCGCAGATTGATTGGTAGCCACTGGAGATTATTGAGGAGGGGAGTAATATGCCCAGAGCGTTTCTGGACAAAGATAATCGGGGAAGCAGCATGAAGTATGGATTGAAGTGGAGAGAGACACGAGGATGGGAGATCAGAGAGAAGGCTGATGCAGTAGTCCAGACGGGATAGGATGAGAGCTTGAATGAGCAGGGTAGTGGTATGGATGGAGAGGAAATGGCGGATCTTGGCAATGTTGCGGAGCTGAGACCGGCAGGTTTTGGTGACAGCTTGGATGTGAGAGGTGAATGAGAGAGCGGAGTCGAGGATGACACCAAGGTTGCGGGCTTGTGAGACGGGAAGGATGGTAGTGCCGTCAACAGAGATGGGAAAGTCAGGGAGAGGGCAAGGTTTGGGAGGGAAGACAAGGAGTTCAGTCTTCGACATGTTGAGCTTTAGGTGGCGGGCAGACATCCAGATGGAGATGTCCTGAAGGCTGGAGGAGATGCGAGCCTGGAGAGAGGGGGAGAGAGCAGGGGCAGAGATGTAGATCTGGGTGTCATCAGCGTAGAGATGATAGTTGAAGCCGTGGGAGCGAATGAGGTCACCAAGGGAGTGAGTGTAGATCGAGAACAGAAGGGGACCAAGCACTGAACCTTGGGGAACCCCCACAGTAAGAGGATGGGAGGCGGAGGGGGAGCCTGCAAAAAAGACTGAGAATGAACGACGGGAGAGGTAAGAGGAGAACCAGGAGAGGACGGAGTCTGTGAAGCCAACGTCAGATAGCGTGTTGAGGAGAAGGGTGTGGTCCACAGTGTCGAAGGCAGCTGAGAGGTCGAGGAGGATTAGCACAGAGTAGGAGCCGTTGGATTTGGCAAGCAGGAGGTCATTGGTGACCTGTGAGAGGGCAGTTTCCGTGGAATGTAGGGGACGGAAGCCAGACTGGAGGGGGTCGAGGAGAGAGTTGTTGTTGAGGAATTCTAGACAGCGCATATAGACAACACGTTCAAGGAGTTTGGAAAGGAATGGTAGGAGGGATATTGGACGGTAACTAGAAGGTGAGATGGGTCGAGAGAGGGTTTTTTTAGGATGGGAGAGACATGGGCATATTTGAAGGCAGAGGGGAAGGAACCAGTGGAGAGTGAGCGGTTGAAGATGGAAGTTAAGGAGGGGAGAAGGGATGGAGCGAGAGATTTCATGAGATGAGAGGGAATGGGGTCAGAAGCACAGGTGGCCAGAGTAGCGCTTGAGAGGAGGGAGGAGAGCTCCTCTGAGGAAACTGCTGGGAAGGATGGGAGAGTAGCAGAGAGTGTTGAGAGCCGGGGAGTTGGAGAAGGGGGGAAGTGACTTTGGGGAGGTCGGACCTGATGGATTTAATTTTGTTAATGAAGTAGGAGGCCAGATCGTTGGAGGTGAGGGAAGGAGGAGGGGGAGGAACCGGGGACCTGAGAAGGGAGTTGAATGTACGGAAGAGCTGGAGGGGACGATGGGCATGGGTGTCAATAAGGAAGGAGAAATAGTTTTGTCTGGCAGAAGAGAGGGCTGAGTTAAGGCAGGAAACGATAAACTTGAAGTGAACGAGGTTGGCATGGTGTTTAGACTTTTGCCAGGAGCGTTCGGCAGCTCGAGCATAAGAGCGAAGGAGGCGGACAGTGGCAGTGATCCAGGGCTGTGGGGTAGTGGTACGAGAGCGGCGAAGGGAAAGGGGAGCGATTGAGTCTAGCTGAGTAGAAAGTGTAGAGTTGAGAGCAGTAATCTGATCATCAAGACTGGGTAGAGAGGAGAGGGCGGCGAGGTGGGGTGTGAGGCGCTCCGAAAGATGGGTGGGGTCCAGAGACCGGAGATCTCTGTGAGGGAGTAACACAGATTTACAGGGGGAAAGAGTGTGAGTGAGGAGGCAGGTGAGAAGATTATGATCAGAGAGAGGGATTTCAGAGTTGGTGAGGGTGGACACAGTGCAGCGGTAGGAGATGATGAAGTCGAGGGTATGACCAAGTTGGTGAGTGGGTGAGGTGGGGTGGAGGAAGAGGTTGGCAGCGTCAAGGAGAGATAGAAGGCGGGCGGCAGAGGAGTCGTTAGGGATATCCATGTGGATATTGAAGTGTCCGAGGATCAGAGTGGGCATGGAGAAGGAGAGAAGGAAGGTGAGGAATGGGTCAAAGTCGTTAAAGAAGTTGGAAGTGGGGCCGGGAGGGCAGTAGATGACGGCTACAAGAATCTGGAGGGGGTGGTAGAGGCGAATAATGTGGGCTTCAAAGGAAGGGAAGGAAAGGGAAGGGGGGGAGGGATAGTGCGAAAGTGACATTGGGGGGCAAGAAGGAAACCGACACCTCCTCCTTTTCTGGTGAGTCTGGGGGAGTGGGAGAAGAAGAGGCCTGCACTGCAGAGAGCAGCAGAAGAGACCGTGTCGTCTGGAGACAGCCATGTTTCAGTTAGGGCGAGGAGGAGTAGAGAGCTGGAAAATAATAGGTCCAGGATGAAAGGGATCTTACTTAAAACGGAGCGGGGGTTCCAGAGGCCACACTTGGCAGCATCTGTCGAGGGAGGGGAGGGGGGGGAAGGGTGCAAGGGTTGGGGAGGGTTTGGATTGGGATGAGTTGGCGGGGGCCTGGGCAGGGAGAGTGGGAAGGGGGGTGGCGATGGGAAAGGAGAACTGGGATGGGGTGGGGGCGGGGAGAAGGGGAGGGAGGTGTGGTGGATGGAGGTCATGGGTTCAAATCCCGGCTCCGCCCCTTGTCAGCTGTGTGACTTTGGGCAAGTCACTTAACTTCTCTGGGCCTCAGTTCCCTCATCTGTAAAATAGGGATGAAGACTGTGAGCCCCCTGTGGGACAACCTGATCACCTTGTAACCTCCCCAGCGTTTAGAACAGTGCTTTGCATATAGTAAGCGCTTAGTAAATGCTATTATTATAATTATTATTATTATCTAGCCTAACGCTTAATGTAGCGCTTGGCACATAAGTGCTTAACAAATGTCTCCATTATTAAAAACAATTAACAATAGTGCATATTCCCAGTTATCATCCTTCTGCTATTTTCCAAATCTCTAAGATTCAGTGCCTAAAACATTCCCCTGTCCCTGAAAAAGAAACATATTTGCAAAGACAAACAGGCATCCAGACTATCAATGACCATAACCTTTGCAGAGTGACAAACATTTATCCACCATTAGACCCCCTATGCCAAGCTGTAATAGTGATACCACACACAGTTTGCCCTTAACTCACCCTTAGCTCTAACTCTTAGATCACAGACATCTTATGTTAAAGATAATTAGAAAGAAAAGATCAGTGGAACCAGCAAAGTTGAACAGATAATCTTTTTTCTTTACATGTGCCTACACGCCGAATTTGTAGTGCTCAGGAAATAAATCCCTTCCTTGCGTGCACCTGCACCCTTATCACAGTTTCCCCAGGTCCCTGGATGCACTAAATTAAACCATCCCCGTGATTTGACACAACAGAAATTTTGCAGTGGGGTGGGAAGCTGGGTCATTCTTTGGAGAGGTCTCATTATCTGCCTGGAGACAGTGTCACAGTCAAAGTGAGTGACACAGTAATCACAGCCCTGGGGGAGATAAGCTCACATCATCTTCTTCCTATAACTGCTGCTGCCCAACTGTAACTTCACAAGGCATTACATGATCCAGTGAGAACATACGGAGCACTGGGTGAGTCTCGTTTAGGCTCGGGGCTCTTCTCTAGAAAGGGAATGGAGAAAGGATGAAAAAGAAGGTTTAAGCTCAGGGTCATGGGATGTGATCATGTAACAGGAGAGATTTCTGAATGGGATCCGTGTGAATAGCTACTTTCTAAGTGTCTCTGCCCTGCTTATTTCTACCTCTAACTGCTTGTGTTAAACTCAGTCGGGGGAACCCGAACTGATAGAAAATTCTAGGGGGCAGAATCACTTGGTTCCACTGAACTTGACATATAACAAATATAGATAGATTCTCAGTTTAAAATTTCTGCTGGTTCTTTGTGTTGCCTTGCTTACCCTGACTCTGTGTGCTCCCTCTCTGTCAGAAATTCATGTTCTTCAGGGAGCCTGGGAAAGTAATTAAGGGTGGGTGAAAATGAATATGGAAGAGGAATCTCAAGAAATGATCAAAATAATGACTAACCGTTCCTGGAATTAATATTCTGTCCTTGGATTTCCATAACCTATATCTTTCCGAGAACGCCTTCTCGTCTTCGATGTTATTTTGTCTCCACTTCATGGTGCAGTACAGGTGATCTCTATTATCCCGATGGAGAAAGCAAGTATCAGAGATGTTGAGTCTCAGTCCAGATCACACAGCATATCAGTCACAGAGCCAGATTAGAACCCAGAATAACTCAGTGTCCAGCCAACCACTGAACCATGCAGCAAGAAATGCCAATGTGTTTTATCTTCGTAGTGAAGTTTTCTGAAGTATACACTCTAAGGGATTCCAGCACTTAGAACAGTGTTTTGCACATAGTAAGCCCTTAATAAATGCAGTCATTATTATTATCTTTGAAGTGATCCTAGAAGTTTTCCCCCACAGGGGCTAAAGCTGATTTTCCAGAGATTTCACTTATATCAAGCAGAAATTGCTTCTTCTAGAAGTCACTGAAGGTTTGGTCGCTCCTTGATCAAATTCACCCTAGAAGCAGCCCCTACACTGGAAGTACTAGCCCAATTCTCCCTGTTCCTTCGGGTTTCCTGGAGTCTTACCCACATCTCAGAATCAACCCCGATTTACTTCCATCACCCCACATCCTTCTCTGTATTCCAAATGTATTTTTGTATTTTTTTTTCTGTCTGTAATGTAACAGATGTCTGCTGCTGCAGGTAGCAGAGCTGCTCTTGCAGTCCCCTCTCACTAGAGCTATAAAGTTGTGGGGCTGAGGGGCTGCACTGGGGCAGGCAGTGGTGGAGGAGGAAAGTGGGGCCCAGAGAAGAAGATCTATTATCCTACTTCATCCCACACCTCCACTTCCTTCTTCTCTCTTGCTGCCGTCACCTGCTCACCTACATAATCATAATAATTTTGGTATTTGTTAAGCACGTATTATGTGAAAAACACTGTTCTAAACACTGGGGAGGACACAAAGTGATCAGGTTGTCCCATGTGGGGCTCACAGTTTTAATCCCCATTTTACAGAGGAGGTAACTGAGGCCCAGAGAAGATAAGTGACTTGCCCAAAGTCACACAGCTGACAAGTGGTGGAGCCAGGATTTGAACCCATGACCTCTGACTCCCAAGCCCATGCTCTTTCCACTGAGCCACGCTGCTTCTCGCTGAGCTCCAGCATCAGTTCACCATCTCAGTGACTCCGGTCTAGGAAAGGGGGACAATAAGATCTGCAGCAGCCATAGGGTGGTCTTTTGCTTTGGGGTTGCAGGGTGGAGGGGAGCGGAGGAGGGAAGATTCAGAGTGCCTGGGATGAGACCCTATGAATGCTATGGAGTAACAATAATAATAATAATGTTGGTGTTTGTTAAGTGCTTACTATGTGCCAAGCACTATTCTAAGCGCTGGGGTAGATGCAAGGTAAGGTCGGAGCAGAATAGCTTTGCAAAACTAGAAGGGAAAAGGTTGGAGTACATAAGTTCTGTGGCTTCTAGTGGAGTAAAATTCTCTCTTTCAGTAGTAACGTTCCAGACAAAAAGCTGACTCACAGCAGGGGCTGGGGTAGATAATAATAATAATGGCATTTGTTAGGCGTTTACTATGTGCAAAGCACTGTTCTAAGTGCTGGAGGGATACAAGGTGATCAGCGTAGGAGAAGCAGCATGGCTTAGTGGAAAGAGCATGGGCTTGGGAGTCAGGTTATGGGTTCGAATCCCGGCTCCTCCACTTGTCAGCTGTATGACTTTGGGCAAGTCACTTAACTTCTCTGTGCCTCAGTGACCTCATCTGTAAAATGGGAATTAAGACTGTAAGCCCCATGTGGGACAACCTAATTACCTTGTATCTACCCCAGTGCTTACCACATAGTAAGCACTTAACAAAAACCATCATCATCATCAGTTTGCCCCAAGTGGGGCTCACAGTCTTAATCCCCATTTTACAGATGAGGTCACTGAGGCTCAGAGAAGTTAAGTGAATTGCCCAAGGTCACACAGCTGTCATGTGGCACAGCTGGGATTCTAACCCATGACCTCTGACTCCCAAGCCCGGGATCTTTCCACTGAGCCACACTGCTTTGCAAACTTCCCAGTCCTGATTGCCTCTGAAGGTAGCATGAGCAACCACCAGGAATCTGAGTGGGGGTTGCCCTGTGTAAAGGACTTTGCTGCCCAGATTCCATTATCACAGGATGAACCAATGCCAGTTGTGGAACTTGTTCTGGGGGCTAGGAACAAGGATAAGCCACATAGACGGAAGATGTGAAGTTGAGGGTCTCTTTCCGATCAGGTCAAGGTGAGCTCAAGTGAGGAGAGCAGCAGGAGGAGCTGCCTAGAGGTAGCCTGGAAAAGCCCAGTAGAGGGAAGAGCCCATGGGAGAGGAAAGAGGAGCCCAGATCTGCATCAGACTACAGGCTGCATTAAATAAATAATTAATAACCGTGGTACTAGAGAAATGCTTGCTATTTGCCACACCCTGTGCTAAATGCTGGGATAGATACACTATAATCAGGTTGAACACAGACTTTGTCCCATTCGGGGCTTACAACATAAAGGGGAGGGAGACAGTTATTTAATAGCAGTTTAAAATATGTGGAAATTGAGGCACAGAAAATTCAAGTGATTTACCAAAGGTCACACAGTAGACAAGTGCTGGGATGAGAATACAGGTCCTCTAACTCCCAGACCTGTGCTCTTTCCATTATTCGTTCATTCATTCATTCAATCATATTTATTGAGCGTTTACTGTGTGCAGAGCACTGTACTAGGGGCTTGGGAAGTACAACTCGGTAACAGATAGAGACGGCCCCTACCCAACAGCGGGCTCACAGTCTAGAAGGGGGAGACAGACAACAAAACAAAACATATAAACCAAATAAAATAAATAGAATAAATATGTACAAGTAAAATAAATAGAGTAATAAATATGTACAAACATATATACATATATACAGGTGCTGTGGGGAGGGGAAGGAGGTAAGGCGGGGGGTATGGGGAGGGAGAGGGGGGGAGAGGAAGGATGGGGCTCAGTCTGGCGAATTCTCCTGGAGGAGGTGAGCTCTCAGTGGGGCTTTGAAGGGAGGAAGAGAGCTAGGTTGGCGGATGTGCGGAGGGAGGGCATTCCGGTCTCGTTATGGGCAGGGAATGTGTCTGCTAATTCTGCTGTATTGTACTCCTCCAATTGCTTAGAACAGTGCTTTGCACATAGTAAGAGTTCAATAAATATGATTGAATGATTGATTGATTGATTATTGAAGTTCAGTTGGTGTCCTTTTAAGCTAATCTTGATCCTGTTGTAAGATGTGTTCAACAACAACTCTCTCCTAGACCCCCTCCAGTCTGGCTTCTGTCCCCTACATTCCACGGAAACTGCCCTCTCAAAGGTCACCAATGACCTCCTGCTTGCCAAATCCAACGGCTCCTACTCTGTCCTAATCCTCCTCGACCTCTCAGCTGCCTTCGACACTGTGGACCACCCCCTTCTCCTCAACACGCTATCTGACCTTGGCTTCACAGACTCCATCCTCTCCTGGTTCTCCTCTTACCTCTCCGGTCGTTCATTCTCAGTCTCTTTTGCAGGCTTCTCCTCCGCCTCCCATCCTCTTACTGTGGGGGTTCCCCAAGGTTCAGTGCTTGGTCTCCTTCTGTTCTCGATCTACACGCACTCCCTTGGTGACCTCATTCACTCCCACGGCTTCAACTATCATCTCTACGCTGATGACACCCAGATCTACATCTCTGCCCCTGCTCTCTCCCCCTCCCTCCAGGCTCGCATCTCCTCCTGCCTTCAGGACATCTCCATCTGGATGTCTGCCCGTCACCTAAAGCTCAACATATCCAAGACTGAACTCCTTGTCTTCCCTCCCAAACCTTGCCCTCTCCCTGACTTTCCCATCTCTGTTGACGGCACTACCATCCTTCCCGTCTCACAAGCCCGCAACCTTGGTGTCATCCTCGACTCCGCTCTCTCATTCACCCCTCACATCCAAGCTGTCACCAAAACCTGCTGGTCTCAGCTCCGCAACATTGCCAAGATCTGCCCTTTCCTCTCCATCCATACCGCTACCCTGCTCATTCAAGCTCTCATCCTATCCCGTCTGGACTACTGCATCAGCCTTCTCTCTGATCTCCCATCCTCGTGTCTCTCTTCACTTCAATCCATACTTCATGCTGCTGCCCGGATTATCTTTGTCCAGAAATTCTCTGGGCATATTACTCCCCTCCTCAAAAATCTCCAGTGGCTACCAATCAATCTGCACATCAGGCAGAAACTCCTCACCATTGGCTTCAAGGCTCTCCATGACGTTGCCCCCTGATACCTCACATCCCTTCTCTCCTTCTACTGCCCAGCCCGCACACCCCGCTTTTCCGCCGCTAATCTCCTCACCGTACCTCGTTCTCGCCTGTCCCACCATCGACCCCCGGCCCACGTCATCCTCCGGGCCTGGAATGCCCTCCCTCTGCCCATCCGCAAAGCTAGCTCTCTTCCTCCCTTCAAGGCCCTACTGAGAGCTCACCTCCTCCAGGAGGCCTTTCCAGACTGAGCCCCTCCTTCCTCTCCCCCTCACCCCCCTCCCTATCCCCCCATCTTACCTCCTTTCCTTCCCCACAGCACCTGCATATATGTATATATGTTTGTACATATTTATTACTCTATTTATTTATTTTACTTGTACATATCTATTCTATTTTATTTTGTTAGTATGTTTGGTTTTGTTCTCCGTCTCCCCCTTTTAGACTGTGAGCCCACTGTTGGGTAGGGACTGTCTCTATATGTTGCCAATTTGTACTTCCCAAGCGCTTAGTACAGTGCTCTGCAAATAGTAAGCGCTAAATAAATACGATTGATGATGATGATGATGATGTGTTGGCTTGTTTTTGATTACTGTTTGTGGTTATGCCCAACACTGAAACCTGCCTTTAACTTTAGTAACATGCTTAATGCATCTGAACACTAAATAAAATACTGGTGGGTCTGGAATCGTGTGTTTTCCCCAACCCATTTGAGAGTGGGAGGGAGGATGGAAAAAACCCCAGGAAAGCACCTCTTCCACGTTCTTAGGTAGGTGAAGAGTGGTGAACACCCACTTTGGCCTGTGCTGATTGCAGATGATTGGACAACCACGGGAATTTCTAAGTGAATTAGCTACAATTCAACTGATAATTTAAATGTCCCCTTCTCCAAGCATGTTCACTGCTAATCTTCACAGATTTCCCTAAAGGAATGTGCTGCATTTTACAAGTAAATACAGAAATTCCTTGGAATAATGGCATTGGTATATTCCATTTGAAACAGGGAATTTTCATGGGGTTCCATTTCTCTCACCATTTCTTGTCTCTGTTTTTCTCTCCACGTGTGTGGAAGAAAATAAATGCTTGTTGTATCACTTTCTAGACAAACCTGAAAATAATAATGATAATAATGATGATGGCATTTGTTAAGCGCTTACTGTATGCGGAGCACTGTTCTAAGCACTGGGGAGGATACAAGGTGATCAGGTTGTCCCACGTGGGGCTCACAGTCTTAATCCCCATTTTACAGATGAAGTAACTGAGGCTCAGAGAAGTTAAGTGACTTGCCCAAGGTCACACAGCAGACATGTGGCGGAGCAGTAGTAGAACCCATAACCTCTGACTCGCAAGCCCGTGTGCTTGCCTCTGAGCCACTCTGCTTCTCATACTGTCAGTATCTGTCAGTGGATGACTTCCCATGCATTTGTGTCTCTCAGGAGTCTGTGTATGTGTTGTGGAGTGGCAGATGAGAAGGAAGTAGATGGGGGAAATGATCGAACCTAAAAGATGGGGATTTTCTTGAGATTCAGGACGAGGTAGATGGGGTTCCTGATGCAATGAGAGAGTCTTGTGCGGATTCTATAGCTTTCACCAGCGAGAGGATGAAGCTGCCCGCCCCACCTTTATCAAAGCATTCAGTAAATGTGGATTAGAGAGAAAAACTTACAAACTGCTGTGTGAGGAAATGTTCCCCTTTCTTTTTTAAACTACCAGGCTTCAGTGGACTTTCCCATTTCCTACTGTGTCTTCACCCCTTCCATATCGGATAACACAATGAGAAACTTCACGAACTTTCTCTTTCAGTCTTTATCTTTCTAAACTGGACACCGCTAAGCTTTTCGGTCTGTCCACATCTGCCTCCATCCTTTCTCCTCCACCCTGCTGGCAAGCACTCGGGCGCTTCCACAGCTACAGAGAATGGCAACTGTGGAAACTGCTACCTTCACTCCCGTCACCAAGGGTACCTGGCTCCTGAAATGCTATTTGATTGGTGGGTCAGGGATAAAAACCTGCTGCTGTGGACTCTCGTCATTTCCATTACTGGGCAGCCAGACATGCTGCTTACCCTGGAAATGACACCCGCTCTCCTCTGTACCATAGAGAAGACTCAGTTCCACCACCCTGACAGGAAAGACAAAACCACTCTCTTCCTGAGGCCTTCCCAAGCCCCTGGAAGACTGGTAGCTGCTGTAGAAGTCACACTGTCCATGGGTGGACCCTGAATTCTGAGCCCTGTGGAACCTGCAATTCTACTCCTCTAGCCACAGAACCATGCTGACTTTTCTTTTTATTTCATGCATTTGTGTTGTGGTTTTATGTCTCATCATTCCTCATCTGTCTGTCTTCAGGTCCGTCCCCACTTCTACTTTTAGATTGTGAGCCCCCCTTGAGACTGGAACCATGTCTGATTCCCACCGGAGAAGCAGCGTGGCTTAGTGGCAAGAGCGCGGCCTTGGGAGTCAGAGGTTGTGGGTTCTAAACCGGGCTCCGCCACTTATCAGTTGTGTGACATTGGGCAAGTCGCTCAACTTCTCTGTGCCTCAGTTACCTCCTCTGTAAAATGGGGTTTAAGACTGTGAGCCATACGTGGGACAACCTGATTACCTCGTATCTAGCCTAGCGCTTAGAGCAGTGCTTGGCACATAGTAAGCGCTTAAGAAATACCATAATAATAGTAATAATAATTCTCTCCCAGGGCAGAGTACAGTACTCAGCACTCAGCAAGGAGCGTGGCTCAGTGGAAAGAGCATGGGCTTTGGAGTCAGAGGTCATGGGTTCAAATCCTGACGCCACCGTCAGCTGTGTGACTTTGGGCAGGTCACTTCATTTCTCTGGGTCTCAGTGACCTCATCTGTAAAATGGGGATTAAAACTGTGAGCTCCCCGGGACAACCTGATCACCTTGTAACCCTCCCAGTGCTTAGAACAGTGCTTTCCACGTAGTAAGTACTTAACAAATACCATTATCATCACCTCTTTAACCTCTCCTTCTTCTATGCAGATGACTCCTTAGAGCTCCTATCTCCGACTTGCTCAACAAACCTGTATTTCTTCTTGCTCCCAGGGCCTCTCCACTTGAATGCCCCATAGTCTGGGCGGTTGGAACGCCACTTTTCCAAATCGAATGTGTAAGTTTCCTTCCTAAACCCAACTCTTTCCTCTCCACTGAAGCATGCCTTGGGGGCTGACAGGCTGGGAAGCTGCCCCTAAGCATGTCCCCAGGAAGGACTCCAAGGGGCAGAGCCTGGGCTCCCACCATCTAAAGATCAATCAATCAATCAATCAATCATATTTATTGAGAGCTTACTGTGTGCAGAGTACTGTACTAAGCGCTTGGGAAGTACAAGTTGGCAACATATAGAGACAGTCCCTACCCAACAGTGGGCTCACAGTCTAGAAGGGGGAGACAGAGAACAAAACCAAACATATTAACAAAATAAAATAAATAGAATAGATATGTACAAGAAAAATAAATAAATAAATAGAGTAATAAATATGTACAAACATATATACATATATATAGGTGCTGTGGGGAAGGGAAGGAGGTAAGACGAGGGGGATGGAGAGGGGAACAAGGGGGAGAGGAAGGAGGGGGCGAGGTGATGGACAGCCTTGAAGCCGAGGGTGAGGAGTTTCTGCCTGATGCGCGGATTGATTGGTAGCCACTGGAGATTTTTGAGGAGGGCAGTAACATGCCCAGGGCGTTTCTGGACAAAGACAGTCCGGGCAGCGGAGCGAAGTATGGATTGAAGTGGGGAGAGACACGAGGATGGGAGATCAGAGAGGAGGCTGATGCAGTAGTCCAGACGGGATAGGATGAGAGCTTGAACGAGCAGGGTAGCAGTTTGGATGGAGAGGAAAGGGCGGATCTTGGCAATGTTGCGGAGCTGAGACCAGCAGATGAACCAACATAAGCTGCTTTCCTTCAGGCTCCAGTGAGTGACTGTGATTCAAGCATTGCTGCCACCTCCCAGGCCCCAGCTTTCCTGTACCTGCGTTCCCTCAGACCCGTTCCTCCTACTTTATTTTTTATTGGTAAGTCCCCTGCCATCCGCCCTCTCCTGCTGGGGAGTCCCCACATGAAAATAACCAATAACGTGTCAATAATTACAACTCTTAGGTGTCATTTTCCAGTACAGCTGCACCACTTTCCCAGTGCCCTGCTCAAAGTGAATGTTTTTGATTCCAGATGGTGACAGGCTGAAGGGGCCAGTGGTCCTCTCCAATAGCCGGGGAAGAGAGGGAGCTGCTGAGAAATTTCTTCCCCCACCCTGGTCTCTGGAAGGGATCATCCCAACTGGGATGGCCATATCTCCGATTCCAAAAGAGGCTTGTCTGGGGTTCCAAAAATGGGCAAGGGAATAATCTGTTCTCCCCTCAAGCCCCTCAGCCTATCTCTAGCTATTCCATTTGTGGTCGTTCACGTACTGACCCTTAAGTCTCTCAGCACTCTGGGTGGTTTGAGTTACCTCTGCCTCATCATTTGATGTTGATGACCAAACTGACCACCTTAGTTTTCAACCCCCTTGGTCATTTTTGTTGTCTGCAGATGATGAGCATGACAGTATTCTGGAAAGTTAAAATATAAAATAAGGATCACTATTGGCTTTACTTTTAGGAACCTCTGGGTACCCTGGTTAAGAAGAATTTTGCTGACAATGCTAACCAGCGACATAATCTTTGGAATTATTTTCCTCTACCAGAGTGTCTTTGGATTCCTAGGAAACGCAACTGTGTTTGTGGTGTATATGAAGAGTTTCATAACTCAGCCCCAGCAGAAGAAGCCCAAAGACCTGATTCTTACCCACCTAACCGTGGCCAACACGGTGACCCTTCTTACCCGTGGGATCCCAGAGACCATGGTGGATTTTGGGATGAGGAATATTTTCAATGATGTTGGGTGTCAGAGTGTCATGTACATTAACAGAGTATCTCGTGGCCTTTCCATCTGCACCACCTGTCTTTTGAGTGTCTTCCAAGCTGTCACCATCAGTCCCAATACCTCTCAGTTGGCTAGGTTCAAACCCAGGGCACCCAAATACATCCTCCCTTCCTTCCTCTTCTTCTGGATCCTCAACATATTGATCTACATCAAAGTGATTATCTCCATTCAAGCAATCAGAAATGTCACCATCGTGGGGCAGGGCTATGTTTTGAAATACTGTTCCACTATTCCGGATCTAGATTTTATCCACTCGATTACCTTTATAAGTGCCATGACTATTCGAGATCTCTTCTTCATATTCCTCATGAGCTGGTCAAGTGGCTACATGGTGAACGTGCTCTATCGGCACCGCAAACAAGTCCAGCATATCCACAGCACCTGTATCACCCCCAGGTCCTCTGCAGAGACCAGAGCCACCCAGACCATCGTGGTCCTGGTCAGTTGCTTTGTTTGCTTTTACTGGATCAACAGCTTTATAACAGTCTATCTGACCAATGTAGTTGATAAAGATCTTCACCTCGAGAGCACAACGGCTTTTCTCTCGGCCTGTTACCCCTCCCTCTGTCCCCTGGTCCTGGTCAGCAGTGATCCCCGGGTCAGGGGGAACTGCTGTGCCCTGGGGAAGGGGAGACGTCCCTCTCATCCCATGAGGGCCGTGACCAGTCGAGTCATTCCTGAGCACTAACCTCTGCCTTGGGCCCACCATTGAGTGGTCCGATCACTAGGCAAAAGCAGATTCTGCAAACAGGCTCTCCCTCTGTAGGAGACCTTCTCTGTCCTTGGACAGCCAGGACAGTGGGAGTTAAGGTTGACCAAATGAAGTGGCATGCTTGCATGTGTGTTTGTCTCTCCCCTGCCTGCCTTTTCTCAGTCAATCATTTGCATTTATTGAGCACTTGCTTCATGTAGCGCACTGTATTCAACTCTCGGGAGAGTACAATGTGACTGAGTTGGTAAACACGAGCCTTGTGGAGGAGGAAACCAATCACCTCTTCGCATTGCTGACCTTCTTCTCTTGCTAACCATTTCACTAGATTTGCAGAATACAAGCATCTGTCTGAACTCTTCACAGTCATTTGCACACAGAGAGATCTAAAGGAAGCAGCAGGAGGCAGAAGAGACAGAGTTTAGGTGGGTCAGGGACTGTGGCCCATCTAAGACCCTTATAGGCAGGGATCACGTCTACCATAATCTTGACATTATCCTGTACTCATCTCCCTCATTCAACCCACCAGCAAAATCTGTCACTGAATTCCGTCCATTCTACCTCCATATGATTGCTAAAATCCACTCTTTCCTCTCCATCCAAACTGCTACCCCGTTGTTCCATGCACTTATCATGCCTTGACTAAGGCACCAGCTTCCTTGCTGACCTCCCTGCCTTTTGTCTCGCCCCATTCCAGTCCACACTTCATTCTGCTGGCCAGACTTTTTTTCTAAAAATATACGGATTTCACAATTCTCCACTCCTAAAGAATCTCCAGTGGTTGCCA
Organism: Tachyglossus aculeatus; assembly: GCF_015852505.1. NCBI lineage: Eukaryota > Metazoa > Chordata > Mammalia > Monotremata > Tachyglossidae > Tachyglossus > Tachyglossus aculeatus. The sequence goes on from NW_024044890.1 coordinate 16,313, forward strand.
ATCCACCTCCACGTCGAACAGAATCTGCTTGCCATTGGCTTTGAAGCACTCAATCAGCTCGCTCCCTCCTATTTTACCTTGCTGAGTCCCTCCTACAACCCAACCCATTCATTGCACTCTCAATGCCAAACTTACTTACTGTACCTTGATCTAATCTATCTTGCCACAGATCTTGCCTCTTGCCTGGGATTTCCTCCCCCTTCAAATTCTGTCCATTTGTTTTGTTTTGTTGTCTGTCTCCCCCTTCTAGACTGTGAGCCCGTTGTTGGGTAGGGATTGGCTCTATCTGTTGGCAAATTGTACTTTTCAAGTGCTTAGTACAGTGCTCTGCATACAGTAAGTGCTCAATAAGTGCGATTGAATGAATGAATATCCCTCAGACGATCACTCTTCCCACCTTCAAAGCCTTATTAAAACAGCATCTCCTCCATGAGGCCTTCCTTAAACAAGCCTTCATGTTCTCTACTCCCTCTGCCTTTGGCAGTGTCCTTGAACTTGGATTTGCACTCTTCATTCCCCCCATTCACAGCCCCATTGCACTGACATATATATCCGTAATTTATTTATTTATATTAACATCTGTCTCTCCCTCTAGACTCTAAGTTCACTGTAGGCAGGGAATTTGCCTACCAGCTCTGTTATATTGTACTCTCCCAAGCACTTAGTTCAGTGCTCTGTATACGGTAAACTCTCAATAAATATGATCGACCGATTGGTTACCAACTCTACTGTGTTGTACTTTCCCAAACAGTACAGAGCTCTGAACACAGTAAGTGGTCAATAAATACCATTGATTGATTATTTCGTTGTTTCTACCTCAATGCTTAGTGCCTACTCTGATGATTATTACTAACATTATTATTGCTATAATTACTGAAATTATTAAGACTTTTGATTATAATAGAAGATCTCTCAGGTTCACAGGATGCCACACTGCTTCTCTCTAGACCTTTCCAAGGCAAAATAAACCTCAGATCTGCTTGGAAGAAATCTGGCATCCAGAGATCTTCCCCAACTCCTAGCACCCTTAGCTTCCAGAAGGCTGGTTGTTGGGGACTGTCCTTCCCGTTCTGTCCTGTGGGAACGTGTGGGAATTCTTGAATAAATTTCACAAATCGTTTGCTGAACAAATCACGCCTGAGACCAATTTTCTCCCCAGAGGTGATGGTGACAATCAAGTAGCAGTTGTGGACTCCGAGATTATAATAATAATAATGTTGGTATTTGTTAAGCACTTACTATGTGCAAAGCACTGTTCTAATTGCTGGGGGGATACAAAGTGATCAGGTTGTCCCACGTGGGGCTCACAGTCTTAATCCCCATTTTACAGATGAGGTAACTGAGGCTCAGAGAAGTTAAGTGACTTTCCCAAGGTCACACAGCGGACATGTGATGGAGCCGGAATTCGAACCCATGACCTCTGACTCCAAAGCCCGTGCTCTTTCCACTGAGCCACGCTGCTTCTCTCCAAGGCCTGTTCTTCAAGTGGGCAAAATCATCAGGTTTGCTTCTCCTAGAGTCACTTTATTTCTTATATTTTTCAATCTCCTTTGCTTTTAATTGTTATTTTCTGAAAGCCCATGTTGTCAATTTTTTGTCTGTGATTTATTTCTCCTTTCAAAATATGTGTCCTCCTCAGTCAAGATTGCGAACTCTTGGTGGGACAGAGGATACGACTGTGAAGCAGTGTTGCTTAGTGGAGAGAGCACAGGTTTGGGATTCAGAGGACCTGGCTTCTAATCCCGGTTCCTTCACTTGTCTATGCCTCAGTTACCTCATCTGTAAAACGGGGGCTAAGATTGTGAGCCTTATGTGGGACAAGGACTGTGTCCAGCCTGATTATCTTGTATCTATTCCAGCTCTTGTACAATGTTTAGCACATATTAATAATAATAATGATGGTCTTTTTTCATTCAATCATATTTTTTGAGCGCTTACTGTGTGCAGAGCACTGTACTAAGCGCTTGGGAAGTACAAGTCAGCAAAATATAGAGACGGTCCCTACCAAACAACGGGCTCACAGTCTAGAAGGGGGAGACGGACAACAAAACAAAACATGTAGACAGGCGTCAAAATCGTCAGAACAAATAGAATTAAAGCTATATGCACATCATTAACAAAATAAATAGAATAGTAAATATGTACAAGTAAAATAAATAGAGCAATAAATATGTACAAACATATATACAGGTACTGTGGGGAGGGGAAGGAGGTAGGGCGGGGGGGATGGGGAGGAGGAGAGGAAAAAGGGGGCTCAGTTGGGGAAGGCCTCCTGGAGGAGGTGAGCTCTCAATAGGGCTTTGAAGGGAAGAAGAGCGCTAGCTCGGTGGATGTGTGGAGGGAGGACATCCCAGGCTAGGGGAAGGACGTGGGCAGGGGGTCGATGGCGGGATGGTCCTTGTTAAGCACTTACTATGTGCTAAGCACCATTCTAAGTGCTGGGGTAGATACAAGCTAATCAGGTTGTCTCATGTGGGGCTCACAGGCTTAATCCCCATTTTAGAGATAAGGTAACTGAGGCACAGAGAAGTGAAGCGACTTGCCCAAAGTCATGCAGCTGATAAGTGGCAGAGCCGGGATTAGAACCCACAACTTCTGACTCCCAAGGCCGAGCTCTTGCCCTAAGCCATGCTGTACATAATAAGTGCTTGACAAATACTATTAAAAAAAAGGAATCGTGTTTTATTTTGACCCCAGCACTTAGGACAGTGTGCTGAATGTGCTGAAGGCATGCCATTTAAACTAATATGGGCTCAGAGAGCAGTGCCAGCAGAAGCAGTGCATTAAAATAATTCTGTTTGTCCTTGAATCTCTCTTCCTGTCACCCATAGCCCGAGGTCAACCTGTCCATCCTCACTAAATATGGGTGCTGACCAGAGGCAGATGCCCATGGTTTGGAAACTTAGAGAGATGGAAGCCTTCTGGAATTCACATCCTGTGCCAGTTTACTTTTTGAAATGATCCTGGAGATTTTCCCCGGGACTAGAACTTTTTCATTAAATGAAGCAACTATACCCTTAGAATGGCTTGACCAGACAAAGTGTTTGTTGCAATGAGAAGAAAAGATTGTTCATTCTCTTGATAGGTCTCAGACTCCCGTTACAGACAGTGTCACAGCCATAACATTTGACACAGCTATCACAGGCCCGGGGGAGAGGAACTCACGGCACCCTGTCCTTATTACAGCTGCTTCCCATGCGTATCCCCTGAAACCCCAGACACAAGCTTTCCATCGCATGACTGGGTGTACACATAGGCAACCCCAGGTGAATCTCTCAGCATTCAGGCTTTCTGATAGGAAGGGAAGGGGAGAAATAGTAAGAAAGAGATTTTCAACTCACGTCCATGTTGATGTGATGCGACAGTATGGTTTCCTGAATGTAGTCTGTGTGAGCAGGTTAGTTCCCAGGGTCTGCCCTAACTGTTTCTGCCTAATCTCAGTCAGTAAAGCCTGTGGGGAGGGAGGCTTCTGCCTTTTGGGAGCAGAATCAGCCTGTTCCACGACCTTGGGTAGGCAGCAATTGCAGATAGATCCTCAATGTAAGGTTTCTGCAGGATTCCAGTGTTATCTCCCTTATCCCGACTCTGTGTGCTCCCCTCCACGTCTCTGATTCTACTGCTCATCTTCAATAGAGATCAAGGGGATGAGATGGGATATGGAAGAGCTTAATAGGAGTTTAAGAGGAGTTTAGTGACTCATTTCCTCCCATAAACCAGAATGGCTTCTTACCTCATGTAATAATAATAATAATGTTGGCATTTATTAAGTGCTTACTATGTGCTAAGCGCTGGGGAGGTTACGAGGTGATCAGGTTGTACCACGGGGGGCTCACAGTCTTATTCCCCAGTTTACAGATGAGGTAACTGAGGCACAGAGAAGTTAAGTTCTTTGATCTTCACCCCATGGGGTGCTGCAGATCATCTCCACTGTTAATAATTTTCTCCCTTTCCTTTGGACTGGGATCCCTGGCATAGTTGATATAGCATGGGCCTGGGGGTCAGAAGGTCATGGGTTCTAATCCTGGCCTGCCACTTGCCCAGTGTGTGACCTCAGACAAGTCACTTCACTTCTCTGGGCCTCAGTTCCCTCATCTGTAAAATGGGGATTGAGAGTGTGAGCCCCACATGGGACAGAGACTGTGAGCCCCACATGGGACTTTGCCCCCCCTTCAAAGCCTGATCGAAGGCCCATCTCCTCCAAGAGGTCTTCCCTGATTAAGCTCCCTTTCCTCTTCTCCCACTCCCTTCTGCGTCGCTCCAGCTTCAGGGAATATGCCCATTTATTGTTATACTGTACTCTCCCAAGTGCTTAGTACAGTGCTCTGCTCACAGTAAGCACTCAGTAAAAAGATCGAATGAATGAAATATCAAGAACACTGCCTGCTCTTATTTGCTGTGTGACCTTGGTCAAGTCACTTCACTTCTCTGTGCCTCAGTTCCCTCATTTATCAAATCAGGATTCAATACCTGTTCTCCAAGACCATTAGACTGACAGCCCTATGTGAGACAGGGACTGTGGTTGATCTGATTGCATTGTACCTACCCTAGTGCTTGGTAGGGTGTTTAGCCCATAAAAAGCAGCATGGTCTAGTTCATTCATTCACTTGTAGAGAAGCAGCGTGGCTCAGTGGAAAGAGCCCGGCCTTTGGAGTCAGAGGTCATGGGTTCAAATCCCGGCTCCACCAATTGTCAGCTGTGTGACTTTGGGCAAGTCACTTCACTTCTCTGGGCCTCAGTTACCTCATCTGTAAAATGGGGATTAAGACTGTGAGCCCCCCGTGGGACAACCTGATCCCCTTGTTACTTTCCCAGCGCTTAGAACAGTGCTTGGCACATAGTAAGTGCTTAATAAATGCCATTAAAATTGTATTTATTTAATACCTTCTGCATGTGGAGCACTGTACTAAGCACTCGGGAGAGTACAGCACAACAATAAACAGGCACATTCCCTGCTCACATGGATAGAGCAGGAGCCCGGGAGTCAGAAGAACCTGGGTTCTAATCCCAGCTCTGCCACTTGTCTGCCGTGTGACCTTGGGCAAGTCACTTCACTTCTCTGGGTCTCAGTTACCTCATTTGTAAAATGGGGATTAAGACTGAGCCCCTTGTGGGAAAGGGACTGTGTCCAAACTGATTAAATTTTGTCTACCCCAGCACTTAATACAGCGCATGGCACATAGTAAGCCCTCAACAAATACCATAAACCAAATAAAATTAAGGTGGCATTTAACAATCCCACGATGATTATTAGGTTCTTTATCCTGGCACCTCTCCCTAAATTGGGACTCCATCAAGTATGTATGCACAGCATGGGATAATGTGTTTGGTTGTAAGGGAGAAGCCATGGTGCTGTCTAATGTATTAAAAATTGTAACTGGAACATGAAAGATCCATAAGAAGAAAATGAGAAAAGTGGTTGAGAGATGGAAGTGGTGTGAAAAGCGTACAGAGAACATTCACTATAAAATTGCAAGATATTCTAGACCTCAAGCTTATTGTGGTTCAAAGCCCTACTGAGAGCTCACCTCCTCCAAGAGGCCTTCCTAGACTGAGCCCCCTTTTTCCTCTCATTCTCTCCCCCACCCTACCTCCTTCCCCTCCCCACAGCATCTATATATATGTTTGTACAGATTTATCACTCTATTTTACTTGTACATATTTACTATTCTATTTATTTTGTTAATGATGTGCATTTAGCTTTAATTCTATTTGTTCTGATGACTTGACACCTGTCTACATGTTTTATTTCGTTGTCTGTCTCCCCCTTCTAGACTGTGAGCCCGTTGTTGGGTTGGGACCATCTCTATATGTGGCCGACTTGTACTTCCCAAGTGCTTAGTACAGTGCTCTGCACACAGTAAGCGCTCCCCAGCACTTATTACAGTGCTCTGCACAGAGAAGTGCTCAATACAATGATGGATTGATTTCTCCAGGACTTTCAGCTGCTACTATCTGTCTGGACATTATAGCTGTTCATTGTTCTGTAGAGAAGGAGCTGACTCAAATGACCTTTTTCTCTTCACTTCTGGATCTATTTATTTGTGTCTATCAACACCCAGGTTCAACCACTGATAAAGCTGCAAAAAGTTTCTTCCCGTGCTTATAGTAAGATTTGTGCACTCATTAAATAATTTCTCAGTTGAAAAATGAAGCCATCCATGTGATTTGACCAGACAGAAGGCTTGCAGTGGAGGGGAAAACATTGCTAATTCTTGGGAGAGGTCTCAGATTCCCACTTCAAACAGTGTCATAACCATTGCTAGTGACATAGTAATCAAAGGCCTAAGGGAAATGAGCTCACACCATCCTGTCTCTATAACTGTTGCTTCCCAACCGTGTCATTTCAGGGCATAGACGGGACAAGTCTTCCATCACATGATCCAGGTGAGGACCTCTTAGCTTTGGGGCTTTTCTGGATGAGGGGAAGGGAGAGATGGAGAGAAGAGAGCCTAGGGCCAGAGCCATGTGAAAGTGATGATATAACAGAAGAGATTGCGGAATCCGTGTGAATGGAATCAGTGCCTCTACCCTGACTGCGTCAGACTGCTTTTGTTAAGCTCAGTCTGGGGAACTTGAATCGAAGGAGTATTATGGGGAACAGAATCAGTTGATCTTAAGGCCCTTGGAAGAAGACAATTGCAAATCAAGTTTCATTTTACATTTTCTGTTCATTTCCTGGATTGTCTTGTTTACCCGGACTATGTTTGTTACCCTCTTTGTCCTGAATTTAGGTGCTGCAGGGAGTCTGAGGAAGTAATTAGGGGTAGGTGAAAAAGAATATGGAAGAGGAATCTCAAGAAACGATCATGATAATGACTCAGCATTCCTGAAATTGACACTATGCCCATATAGTTCTATAGCCTATATCTTTGTGAGAATGCCTTCTTGCCTTTGATGTTATTTTGTCTTCACACCATAGTACAGCACCAATGATCTCCATGTTACTAATGTAGAAATCGAAAATCAGGGAAGTTGTGTCTTGGTCCAGATCACACAGGACATCTGTCACAAAACTGTATTAGAACCCAAATGACTCAGTGTCTAGCAGGCCACTAAACCATGAAACAACCAATGCCAGTGTGTTTTATCTTTGAAGTGAAGCTTTCTGAAGTTTATGTTTTAATAATAATAATGATGGCATTTATTAAGCGCTTACTATGTGCAAAGGAATTGAGATTTTATCTTTGAAGTTATTCTTGAGGTTATTTCCCAGAGGCTAAAACTGACTTTCCAGAGATTCCAAGCCTACCAGGAAGACATTGCTTCTTCTAGAAGAGATTGAAGTTTGTATATCGCTTTGGCCAAATTCACCCGAAGATCAGCCACCTACACTGGCCTTCCTAGCCCCATTCTCGTTGTTCCCCTTGGTTTTCCGGACCCTTGCCAGAATTCTGGGATCAACAAGAAGTCTTTCCAGTCACCCATCATTCCTCTGTATTCTACATCTATTTCTCTAACTTTGTTTTTTTTTTGTTTCTGGCACATTGGATCTCTGCTGCTGCTGCTGCCAGAGATTACTGGCCAATCTCCTCCCACCGGGGCCACAAATTTGAAGGACAAAGAGAACTGACTGGGAAAGTGGGTGGCGGTGGAGGTGGAGGCGGTGAGTGCTCAGAGGAGAAAATATTTTGTTCTTTCCCATCCCCCACCTCTGCTTCTTTCTCTTATTCTTCTAGCAGCATCGCCAGCTCTCCCTCATCCTATCCTGGCTCTGCTTCCTGACTATTATTATTAATATTATTATTATTGTTGTTGTTGTTGTTGTTGTATTTTTTATGTATTTACTGTGTGCCAGGCACTGTATTAAGCACTGGTGGGAATACAACCAAATTGGGTTGGGCACAGTCCCTGTCCTACATGGGGCTTGCAGTCTTAATCCCCATTTTACAGATGAGGGAACTGAGGCACAGAGAAGTGAAGTGACTTGCCCAAGGTCACACAGCAGACAAGTGGCAGATCGGGAATTAGAACCCAGGCCCTTCTGACCACCAGGGCCATGCTTTATCCACTAGGCCACACTGCTCCTCCATCTACGATGTCTATTTCACTTATTACTCTATTTATTTTACTTATTACTTTATTTTACTATTACTCTATGTTACTTATTATTTTATTTATTTTACTTATGACTCTATTTATTTTACTTATTACTGTATTTATTTTACATGTACATATTTACTATTCTATTTATTTTATTTTGTTAATAAGTTTTGTTTTGTTGTCTGTCTCTCCCTTCTAGACTGTGAGCCCGCTGCTGTGTAGGGACAGTCTCTATATGTTGCCAACTTGTACTTCCCAAGCGCTTAGTACAGTGCTGTGCACACAGTAAGCACTCAATAAATACGATTGAATGAATGAATGAATGAATTTAGCTTTAATTCTGTTTGTTCTGACGACTTGACACCTGTCCACATGTTTTGTTTCGTTGTCTGTCTCCCCCTTCTAGACTGTGCCCCCGCTGTTGGGTAGGGACCATCTCTATATGTTGCCAACTTGTACTTCTCAAGCGCTTAGTACAGTGCTCTGCACACAGTAAGTGTTCAATACATATGATTGAATGAATGAATGAATGAATCTAGTGCATCTGCCTCCTCTTAACCTCCCAGCCTCCATTCTCTCCCCACTCCAATCCATACTTCATTCTGCTGTAAGAGTCATTTATCAACAACAATGTTCCATTCATCTCTCCCCACTTCTCAAGAACCTCCAGTGGCTGCCCATCCGCCTCTGTATAAAACAGAAATTCCTTACCACTGGCTTTAAGGCACTCAATCCGCTTGCCCTGTCCTATCTCACCTCACTAATCTCCTACTTCAGCCCAGCCCTCAAATTCCACTCCTTTAGTGCCAGTTTAACTCATCGTGCCCTGATTTCATCTATCACACCACTGACCCCTTTCCCATGTCTAACCTCTAGCCTGGAACTCCCTCCCCATCCATATATGCCAGACAACCACCCTCCCAACCTTCCAAGCATTACTAAGGTCACATCTCCTCCAAGAGGCCTTCCCTGATTAAGCACTCTTTCCCCCAGCTTTCATTCTCTCCTGTGGCATCTATGCCCTTCCATTTGTGACCTTTGAACATTTGATAGTCTCACCACCCCCACCCCACAACACTTATGTACATATCCTTATATATTATAACTTATTTATTCACATTAATGTCTGTCTCCCCATCTAGACTGTAAGTTCATTGTGGGAAGGGAATGTGTCTGCGAATTCTGTTTTATTGTGCTCTCCCAAGTTATAATCCCGACTCTGCCACTTATCATCTGTGTGACTTTGGGCAAGTCACTCAACTTCTTTGTGCCTCAGTTACCTCATCTGTAAAATGGGGATTAAGACTCTGAGGCCCACGTAGGACAACCTGATTACCTTGTATCTACCTCAGCACTTAGAACAGTGTTTGGCACATAGTAGGCGCTTAAAAAATAGCAGGATTGTATCTGTTGCCGAATTGTACTTTCCAAGCGCTTAGCACAGTGCTCTGCACACAGCAAGCGCTCAATAAATATGATCGGATGGATGAATGAATGAATGAATGAATGAATGCTCAGTAAAGTGGTCTGTACCTAGTAAGCATCGAATAAATACCAAGGATCAATTGATCGCCCCACATCAGTCCTCCAACTCTGGGGCTGTGGGGTAAGAAAAAGTGGTGCAGCAGCCAAAAGAAGGGTCTGTTGCTTTAGAGCTGTGAAGCGGGAAAAGGAAGATAATTGTGTGGATTTGGAGTGGAAGAATGCTGAAGGGAGCAGCAGAGGGCAGATTCAGGCACAGGGAAAGGGACCAGGACAGGATGAAAAACTTGTGGCTACTAGAATAGTGAAATTCCATCCTTTACTTGCAACTGTCCAGGTAAAAAGCTGACACGGTAAAAAGCAGACAGGGAAGATGGTTTTGGCAAACATGCCAGTCCTGGTTGCAGCTCAATATAGGGTAAGCAGCCATCAGGAATCTGAACAGGACCTCTCCTTGGGAAAGTTTCCCCACAAGGAAGAGGACGCTGAGGATCCTGGGGAAAGAAATAGCCTGGTGGAAAAAGGCTCTGTAAAGGTCTGGCGTATGGTCCGTGAGTCTCCCAGGAGTCACAGCCAAGAAAGTCCCAGGGGTTGGGCATGGAGCATCTTTGGCACTTGGCAGCTGGTGCCCAGTGAAGGCACTTAGTTAGTAAATGCCCGGTGGCCTCCTTCCTTTGTTAGGTAGTACTCTTCCAGACATATAGCTGAGCAAGAGTGGCGGGAGAATTCCTGCCCTTCCCTCAACTCCAGAAGGAAAACTGGAGAGTTGAAGGCAGACCACTGACCCCTTCCCCACCTCCCCAACCTCACATCCCTGTAGAAAGATCTGCAGTTATTAAACTCCTGTCCCTGAATTGGTCCTCTGAGTCATATTGCCCAACATCATGACCTTACCATGCACTTGGCATTAACCATCTCCCTGTCTTGCTAGAGAATATTTCCCATGCATGATCTTGGGCAACTCACTGTATTTATCTGGGCCTCTGGTTCTGCATCTGTAACAGTGGAGATTGAATACTTACTCTCCCTCCTTACTAGACTGTGATTCTCCGATGTGGGACAGGGGCTATGTCCAACCTAATTAACAATAATAATGATGGCATTTATTAAGCGCTTACTATGTGCAAAGCACTGTTCTAAGTGCTGAGCACTGTTCTAATTAACTTATGTCTACCCGAGCACTAAGTATAATGCTTGGCATATAGGAAGTATTTAATAATAACGATGGTATTTGTTAAGCACTTACTATGTGCCAAGCACACAATTATTATTATCATTACAAATCTCACTCTTCATAAGAGTGTTCATGGCTCATCTTCACTTCTTTCTGTAAATGAATAGATTCATTCATTCATTCAATCGTATTACTGTGTGCAAAGCACTGTATTAAGCATTTGGGAGATTAGAATAGAACAACAAACAGACACATTACACATTTCTGCTCACAACAAGCTCCCAGTCTAGGGGGGGAAACAGACATTAATAGAAATAAATCCATGAATAAATGAATTACAGATAATGATAATAATGATAATAATAATTGCGGCATTTGTCAAGCGCTTACTATGTGCCAGACACTGTACTAAACATTGGGGTGGGTATAAGAATATGGGGTTGGACACAGTTCCTGTCCTCCAGGGGGCTCACAGTCTCAATCCCCATTTTACAGATGAGGTAACTGAGGCACAGAGAGGTAAATTGACTGGCCCAAGCTCACAGAGCAGACAAGTGGCAGAGATAGATGATGAACTCTAAATATGAAATCTAAATACATGAAATTTCAGTATTCCATGAGAGGAAGAAAAAGATTAATTTCATTATAAGAACTTATGAAACTGAGACATCTCATCAGATGTTTCTTTTCCTCACACTCTTTTGTGTCCCTATTTTGTGATCCACGCAGGGAGAGGGGTAAAGCCTTCATATATCACTTTCTAACTATAATTTTTTGGGTGTCAGTGCGTACACGCCCATATGTGTATGTGTGTGTCCCGGATGGGTTTCTATATAATTTGTTTGTGTTGGTGATTATGACTGTATTAACTGTAGATAGACTATGACTCTATATATTTGTGTGATAAATTGCATGTGCTAACATGGATATTTTTCTGGATGTGTGTATGTGTGTATTCTGGATGGGTGTGCGTAGAGAAGCAGCGTGGCTCAGTGGAAACAGAACGGGCTTTGGAGTCAGAGGCCATGGGTTCAAATCCTGGCTCCACCAATTGTTAGCTGTGTGACTTTGGGCAAGTCACATCACTTCTCTGTGTCTCAGTTACCTCATCTGTAAAATGGGGATTAAGACTGTGAGCCCCCCGAGGTACAACCTGATCACCTTGTAACCTCCCGAGCACTTAGAACAGTGCTTTGCACATGGTAAGCGCTTTATAAATGCCATCATCATCATCATTATTATTATTCCATGTCAAAAGTTACAAGGAAACTCACCATTTCCATTGTCTACCTATATTAATGAGGATGAAAGGGGAAGGAAAAGTCCAAGATAATTCTAAAGTGGAGGGATTGAGAGACAGGGAGGGTGTTGCTGTTGTTGAGAGTGCTGGGAATTTTAGAAGAAGAGGATTTGGGAGGAAAGATGAGGCCTTGAGTTTTGGACATGTTGAACTTGAGGTGCTTTGGAATACTCAGGTAGAAATTTGTTGGAGGCAGAAGGAGATTCATTCATTCATTCACTCAATCGTATTTATTGAGAGCTTACTGTGTGCAGAGCACTGGACTCAGCGCTTGGGAAGTACAAGTTGGCAACATATAGAGACAGTCCCTACCCAACAGCAGGCTCGCAGTCTAGAAGGGGGAGACAGACAACAAAACAAAACATATTAACAAAATAAAATAAATAAAATAGTAAATATGTACAAGATATGCAAGAGTGCAGAGAAGCAGAGAAGGAATATGTGTTCTCCATTATTTATTTTGCCCAATTTAATTGTAAATAATTTCCTGCTGGCTCTCCCGTTAGGGTGCAAGTTCCTTGTGGACAGGGAATGTGCCACTTTATTCTGTACTTTCCAAGCTCCTGGTACAGAGCACTGTATCTGGTGAGTACTCAGTAAGTACGGCACTTCCACCTACTATGAAACGTGCCACCAATCAATCCAAATATTTTAGTGGTAGTACTGAGAACCCACTGAGAACAATGCAGGGTATTACGCACTGTTGCAGTTCAAAGCCAAGCTGCCACACATTTCTAATCCCCTTGTTAATATGGAACAAAAAATAAAAACATTGACAAAAGGAGTCAAAGTAAGTACAATCGATTAAACCTATATGCAAAAGTTACTGAAAACACTGATCTTGCCCCCGATAAGCCATTATGGACTCCTCATCCATAGATTAATCAAAACCCTTTTAAACGTACTGGTGGAGTCAGGTTCTCTGGCCCTCATCCTCTAGACTGTAAGCTCGTTGTGGCGAGGGAAGCTACCTACCGACTCTGGGATACTGTTATATTGCATTCTCCCAAGTGCTTGCACCTAGTAAGAGCTCAATAAAAATGATCGATTGGTCCTGTGAAAATGGATTCTACTTCACTCATTATTCTGTGTCCGACCAGGTATACACACCTGCTCCCTGCATAAATGCCTTCAATATTCAATCTGACAGAATGCAACCTTACCCACTTTCAAGGCTGACCAAGAAAAATAATCCTCTCGAGGTGATGCCCTAATGCATCCTGATCTTCCTAATCATACCATCCCACTGACACCATAGCAGAGTTGTGCATATTTGCCCATTCTATTTATTTCTTTAATTGTCTGTATTTATTAGTATTTTCACCACTTGTAGTTTGTCCCTGTGTTGCCTACGCAGGGTGATAGAATGGTGGTTGTGTAGCTCTTCAATTGTATTGTAAACTCAAAGGCAGGATTCAGGTTTTTAACCTGTTCAGGATGTTCCAAGCAAGAAGTCAGTGAGCAGTCTGTAAATATTATCAAAACACTTGCCCTCTTTCCCGCCCCTGCAACAGCCATCTTTAACTGTTCATTCTCCACTGTCTTCTTCCTGACTGCTTTCAAATATGCCAGTGTATCACGTATCCTAAAAAACTCTCCCTTGACTCCACGGCTCCCTCCAGTTCATTGCCCCATCTCCCTCCTAACGTTCCTCTCCAAACTCCTTGAGCCAGTTGTCTACACCCGCTGTCTCAAATTCTGCTCCTCCAATTCTCCTATTGACCCCATCCAATCTGGCTTCTGTCCGCTTCACTCCACAATAACCGCCCTCTCACAGGTCACCAGTGATCACCTCCTTGCCAAATCCAGTGGCCTCTACTCCATCCTAATCCTCCTTGACCCCTCAGATTCCTTCAATACTGTTGACCACCCCCTTCTCCTGGAAAGATTATCCAACTTTGGTTTCATAGACACTCTTCGCCTGGTTCTCCTCTAATCTCTCAGGCATTCATTCTCAGTCTCCTTCACGGGCTCCTCATCTGCCTCCCACCCCCTAACTGTCGGGGGGGGTCCCTCAGGGTTCATTTCCGGGTCCTCTTCTATTTTCCATCTACACCCACTTCCTTGGGGAGCTCATTCGATTCCATGGATTCAACTACCACCTCTATGTGGATGACACCCAAATCTACATCTCCAGCCCTGATCTCTCTCCCTCTCTCCAGTCTTGCAACTCCTCCTGCCTCCAAGACAGCTCTACTTAGATGTCCTCCTGTCATCTCAAGTTTAACATGTCCAAAACCAAAGTCCTTATCTTCCCATTCAAATCCTGTCCTTCCCCTGACTTTCCCATCACTGAACATGGCACCACCATCTTTCCTGTCTCACAAGCCTATAACCTTGGCTTTATCCTTGACTTCTCTCTCTGATTCAGCCCACATATTCAACCCATCTTTAAATCCTGTCAGTTCCACCTTCACAGCATCGCTAAAATCTGCCCTTTCCTCTCCACCCAAACTGCTACCATGTTAATACAATCACTGATCCTATCCCACCTGGATTCCTGCATCAGCTTCCTTGCTGATCTCCCAGTTTTCTATCTCTTCCCCACTCCAGTCCACACTTCACTCTCCTGCCCAGATCGTTTTTCTACAGAAACTTTCAGGACATGTTTCTCTACTCCTCAAGAAACTCCAGTGGTTGCCCACCCACCTCAAACAAAAACTCCTCACCATTGGCTTTAAAGCACTCATTCACCTTGCCTGCTCCTACCTCACCTCGCTACTCTCTTACTGCAACCCAGCCCACAGATTTCGCTCCTCTAATGCTAACCTTCTCACCGTGCCTCGATCTCATCTATCTCACCGCTGAACCCTCGCCTACGTCCTGCCTCCGGCCTAGAATGTCCTTCCTCCTCAAGTCCAAAAGACAGTTACTCTCCCCCACGTTCAAAGCCTTATTGAAGGCACATCTCCTCCAAGAGGCCTTCCCTAAGCCCCCATTTCCTCTTCTTCCACTCCCTTCTGTGTCACCCTGACTTGCTTCCCCTGTTCATCCCCCTCCCAGCCCCATAGCTCTTATGTACACATCTTTAATTTATTCATTCATATTAATGTCTGTCTCCCCCCACAAACTCTAAGCTCACTGTAAGCATGGAATGTGTCTGTTAATTGTTGTACTCTCCCAAGTGTTACATACAGTGCTCTACACACAGTAAGTACTCAATAAATAGGATTGAATGAATGAAATGTTGTTAATGAAGTTGACATGTTGATTATCTGCTGCGAAAAGAAAGGTTTACCTTTGCTTGTTTGAACTTTCAGCCTTCAATAGACATCCCTTCCATTTTGCACTGTAGATTTCGATGAGTGACAATTTGTGATTTTACCTCATCTATAACTTTGATGGTTTGATACACTTTACAATTGTCCCCATCCAATCTTTGTCTTTATGAAGTGGAAACCACTAATCTGTTCAGTCTATCCTTCTCCAAAATGTTTTTGACCACCTTGGACATCTTTGTTGCCCTTCTATTGTCCTTCTGCAGATAATGAATGTCACAGCATTCTGGAAAATCAAAAATTAAATAAAACAACAATCACTATTGTATTTACTTTTCAGGATATCTGGGTTCCCTGGTTAAGAACAATTTTGCTGACAATGCTATCCAGCGATGTAGTCTTTGGAATTATTTTCCTCTACCAGAGTATCTTTGGATTCCTAGGAAACTCAACCATGTTTCTGTTGTGTATGAACAGTTTCATAACTCGGCCCCAACAGATGAAGCCCACAGACCTGATGTTCACCCACCTAACTGTGGCCAACACAGTGACACTTCTCACCCGTGGGATCCCAGAGACCATGGTGGCTTTTGGGATGAGGAATATTCAGTGACGTTGGGTGTCATAGTGTCTTGCACATTAATAGAGTGTCTCGTGGCCTTTCCATCTGCACCACCTGTCTTCTGAGTGTGTTCCAGGCTATCACCATCAGTCCCAGCACCTCCCAGTTGGCCAGGTTCACACTCAGGGCCTCCAAATACATCCTCCCTTACTTCCTCTTCTTCTGTATCCTCAACATGTTGATCTACATCAGAGTGATTACCTCCATTCAAGCAATCAGAAATGTTACCGTCATGGGGCAGGGATATGCTATGAAATACTGTTCCACTATTCCTGATCTGGATTTTATCCACTCGCTTATCTTCCTAAGTGCTATGACACTCCGAGATGTCTTCTCTGTGCTCCTCATGAGCTTATCCAGTGGCTACATGGGGATTGTGCTCCACCAACACTGCAAACAAGTCTAGCACATCCACAGCAGCAGTCTCTCTCCGAGATCCTCCGCGGAGACTAGAGCCACCCAGACCATTCTGATCCTAGTGAGTTGCTTCATTTGTTTTTACTGTCTCAACAGCTCTATTACACTCTATTTGACCTATGCATTTCAAAAAGATCTTCATCTGGGGAGCACAACAGTTTTTCTCTCTGCCTGTTACCCCAGCCTCTGCCCCATCTTCTTGCTCAACATCGATCCCCGGGTCAGGAGGAACTGCTGTGGCCTGGAGAAGGGGAGACATCCCTCTCACCCCATCAGGGCCTTGACCAATCAAGTCATTCCTGAGCGCTAACCTCTGCCTTGGGCCCACATGTGAGTGGTCCAATCGCTAGGTAGAAGCAGATTCTGAGAGCAGGCTCTCCCTTGGTAAGAGACCTTCTCTGTCCTTGGACAACCAGGACATTGGGAGCTAAGGTTGATTAAGTGCTATGGTCTGTGTGCCTTTGGATTTGTCTCTCTCCTGCCCACCCTTCCAAGTCAATCAGTCAATCAATCAATGGTATTTCTTGAGCACTTGCTATGTGCAGACCACTGATCCAATATGTCTGATCTCTTCACACCACCAGAAGGAGGTGGAGGAGATAAAGGCTCAGTGGGTCAGGGTCTGTGGCCAGTCTAAAATCCTTGTGGGCAGGGATCACATCTACCGTGATCTTGGCATTATCCACAATTCTTCTCTTTCATTCAATCCACATATTCAGTCTGTTACCAAGATCACTAAAATCCACTCTTTCCTCTCTCCCTTTGCCTTCTGCATTGTCCTTGCAATTAGATTTGCCCCTTTTATCCACCCCACCTTCAGCCCCACAGTACCTATGTGCATAACCATAATTTATTCACTTACATTAATGTCTTTCTACCCCTCTAGACTGTTAGCTTATTGTGGGCAAGGAACGTGTTTACCAACTCCGTTGTATTCTCCCATGTGCCTAGTAAATTGCTCCACACAGGTCAATAAATATGACTGATTGATTTATTGATGGATTACAACTCAATTGTGTTGTACCTTCCCAAACACTTAGAACAGTGCTCCACACCCAGTAAGCACTCAATAAATACTGTTGAATGAATGAATTCTCCCCAATGTTTACGTTTCTGTAATTTGTAAATTTATGATAAAAATTGCATCCCCACTCAACCTCACAGGAAAAATGCACCCGTGGATTAAAAAAATTAACTGTGATAAGTGCTTTGGAAAATTTAAGTGATGCTCAAATGTCTTTCCCAGTGATACACAGTACCCCCAGATCTACCTATACTACTTGTTATGCCTTATGCTGTCGAGACATGTCCGACCCATAGCGACGCCATGGACACATGTCTACCAGAATGCCCCACCTCCATCTGCAATCATTCTGGTAGCGTATCCATAGAGTTTTCTTGGTAAAAATACAGAAGCGGTTTGCCCTTGTCTCCTTCCGTGCAGTAAACTTGAGTCTCCGCCCTCAACTCTCTCCCATGCTGCTGCTGCCCAACACAGGTGAATTTTGACTTGTAGCAGATTGCCTTCCCCTCGCTAGCCACTACCTGAGCTAGGAATAGAGTGGATTTGCCTCTGCTTGACTCTACCTCCGTAGTCGAGACTGGTAGAGTACTGGAAACTCTACAGGTATGATCCCGAGAGGCCTCCTACTTGTACTTATGTATTATATCATTCATTTATTTATTGGTACATTCAGTAACATGTTCAGCTATATAATCTGGATATTTGTATGGCTTCCTGCTGTAACCTCATCCTTCCACCTGCTCTCATTATCTGTAAATGGTCATTGTCTATCCCCTTCACAAAACTGTAAATTCCTTGTGGGCAGAGAACACCAGATTAGATCAGTTCCTTGTCCTGTTTTCTGCCCAAGGACCCTCCAGGTTGTAAAAAAGAAGAAGCAGCTTCTGGAAACAGTCTTGAAAACCATAATCAATTTTTTTTTAAATGACTGGTTTGATGAACCTCTGACGTGAAACCCTGTTGGGGAATTCTCCCCAATTTTCTTACTCCCCTCCTTGAAGAGAATGTCTCCCCTACTCTTTCCTCTGAACTGTGTGTATTGTGATTCCATTGCCTCAATAAAGACAAAAATAAGTGTATTCTGGTCTGGATCATATTCACAGGATGCTTTTTCTGCTCTTGTCCATGAACTGCAAAGCGCTTCTGGTAGAAATCCAGATACCACGTTGACCTCGTCCATCTCAACTTCATTCTTACCTATTTTTACTTTGCCCTCCTCTCCAGCTGGCAACAATTCTTCTCCCTCTTAATTAATTAATTGCCCTTAATTACACATATTAAAACTTCATTGCTTCCCCCTAGGTGTAATTCATTTTAGTGTACATCTCCTCTGCTAGAAATTTGACTCGTTGAGGAATGATCCTTGCCCCATAGATTTTGAGCTGCACGAAGAACAGGGACCTTGACTGATCCTTGAACGAGTTGTCTACACGCGCTGCCTAGAATTCCTCAACAACAACTCTCACCTCGACCCCCCTCCAGTCTGGCTTCCGTCCCATACATTCCACGGAAACTGCCATCTCAAATGTCACCAATGACCTCCTGCTTGCCAAATCCAACGGCTCATACTCTGTCCTATACTCCTCGACCTCTCAGCTGCCTTCGACACTGTCGACCACCCCCTTCTCCTCAATATGCTATCTGACCTTGGTTTCACAGACTCCGTCTTCTCCTGGTTCTCCTCTTACTTCTCCGGTCATTCATTCTCAGTCTCTTTTGCATGCTCCTCCTCCCCCTCCCATCCTCTTACTGCGGGGGTTCCCCAAGGTTCAGTGCTTGGTCCCCTTCTGTTCTCAATCTACACACACTCCCTTGGTGACCTCATTCGCTCCCACGGCTTCAACTATCATCTCTACACTGATGACACCCAGATCTACATCTCTGCCCCTGCTCTCTCCCCCTCCCTCCAGGCTCGCATCTCCTCCTGCCTTCAGGACATCTCCATCTGGATGTCTGCCCGCCACCTAAAGCTCAACATGTCGAAGACTGAACTCCTTGTTTTCCCTCCCAAACCTTGCCCTCTCCCTGACTTTCCCATCTCTGTTGACGGCACTACCATCCTTCCCGTCTCACAAGCCCACAACCTTGGTGTCATCCTCGACTCCGCTCTCTCATTCACCCCTCACATCCAAGCTGTCACCAAAACCTTCCGGACTCAGCTCCGCAACATTGCCAAGATCCGCCCTTTCCTCTCCATCCATACCACTACCCTGCTCATTCAAGCTCTCATCCTATCCCGTCTGGACTACTGCATCAGCCTTCTCTCTGATCTCCCATCCTCGTGTCTCTCTCCACTTCAATCCATACTTCATGCTGCTGCCTGGATTATCTTTGTCCAGAAACGCTCTGGGCATATTACTCCCCTGCTCAAAAATCTCCAGTGGCTACCAATCAATCTGCGCATCAGGCAGAAACTCCTCACCCTGGGCTTCAAGGCTCTCCATCACCTTGCCCCCTCCTACCTAACCTCCCTTCTCTCCTTCTACAGCCCAGCCCGCACCCTCCGCTCCTCCACCGCTAATCTCCTCACCATACCTCGTTCTCACCTGTCCCGCCATTGACCCCCGGCCCACGTCATCCCCCGGGCCTGGAATGCCCTTCCTCTGCCCATCCGCCAAGCTAGCTCTCTTCCTCCCTTCAAGGCCCTACTGAGAGCTCACCTCCTCCAGGAGGCCTTCCCAGACTGAGCCCCTTCCTTCCTCTCCCCCTTGTCCCCCTCTCCATCCCCCCATCTTACCTCCTTCCCTTCCCCACAGCACCTGTATATATGTATATATATATATATCTTGGATAGCAATCAAGGGTGGATGAAAAGGAATATGGAAGAGGGACCTGAAGAAATGATCATAATAATAACAGCCTCTCCTGAAATGAATGTGATGTCCTTTGGATTCTATGGCTTATATCTTTATGAGAATACCATCTTGTCCTCGATGTTATTTTATCTTTACATCATGGTGCAGCACAAGTGATCTCCATGATGCTGATGGGGAAAGAGAGGATCAGTGTTACTAAGTTTCTTGGTCCACACCACAGAGGATCTCTGACAAAGAGCCAGACAAGAGCCCAGAATGATTAAATGCTTAGCAGGGAATTAAACCATGCAGCAAGCAATATCAGTGTGTTTTATATTTGTAGTGAAGATTTCTGAAGTGAATATTCTGAGGAACAGCATTGATGCGCTCCTGACGTTTTACAGTGGGGATAGAAATGACATTCTAGATATTTCATTTGAACCAGGTTGGCATCACACCTTTTAAAGTGGGTCTCCCCATAATCATATTTGCTCAAGAAGAAGCCCCTGCACTGGACTTTCTGGCCCAATTCTCCCTATTCCCCTGGGTTAGCTGGAGCCATTCATTCAGTCATTCGATCGTATTTATTGAGTGCTCACTGTTTGCAGAGCACTGTACTAAGTGCTTGGAGAGTACAGTTTGGCAACAGATAGAGACAATCCCTACCTAACAGTCTAGAAAGTCTAGAAAGGCTCACAGTCTAGAAAGGGAGGGACAGACAATAAGACAAAACAAGCAAACAGGCATCAATAACATCCAAATAGATCAATAGAATTATAGATATATACACATCATTAATAAAATAAATAGAATAATAAATAGGTACAAATATGCACAAGTGCTGTGGGGTAGGGAGAGGGGTAGAGCAGAAGGAGGGAGTGGGGAGGGGAGGAAGAGCAGAGGAAAAGGGGGGCTTAGTCTGGGAAGTCCTGGAGGAGGTGAGCTCTCAGTAGGGCTTTGAAGGGAAGAAAAGAGCTGGTGCTCCGCTACTTGTCTGTTGTGTGACCTTGGGCAAGCCTATTAACTCCTCTGTGCCTCAGTTACCTCATCTGTAAAATGGGGATTAAGACTGTGAGCCCCACGTGGGACAACCTGATTATGTTGTATCTACCCCAGAGCTTAGAACAGTGCTTGGCACATAGTAAGCGCTTAACAAATACCATTATTCCCTGTAGACATCCTGGGGTTCACATTCTTCTTGCTCTCCTAAATGCGGGATCCAATGGAACTGGTCATCAGAGCCATGAAGCAGGCAAGTGGGGGGCAGCATCAATAAAATCTATGTTTTAGCCCGAGGCAATGATCTGATGGGACAACACACTCCCTCCTGGTCTTCTGAACCTCATCATGATTCTTCTGTACCTAATCACGATATACTGTAACATTGCTGCATGGATCATCCTGAAGCGTTGCTCAACCTCCAGCTCTCCAATCCTCCCAAATTCTCCACTGGCTTCCTGGGTCCCTCCTTGTTATACAAACACCCCTCACAACTGGTTTCAAGGCAACCCACCAATTCATCTCCCCTTATTCATTCAATCGTATTTATTGAGCACTTACTGTGTGCAGACCACTGTACTAAGCACTTCGGAAGTACAAGTTGGCAACATATAGAGGTGGTCCCTGCCCAACAATGGGCTCACAGTCTAGAAGGGGGAGACAGACAACAAAATGAAACATGTGAACAGTTGTCAAGTCATCAGAATAAATAGAAGCAAAGCTAGATGCACATCATTAGCAAAATAAAATAAATAGAATAGTAAACATGCACAAGTAAAATAGAGTAATAAATCTGTACAATAAATCTCCCCTTATCGTTCTACTCTTTTCAACCACCTTTGCCCAACTTGCTATCTTTGTTACCCCCCAAACTGCTTGCCCTCCCTTCCCCTTCCTCCTCAAATTCCATAGTCCACAGCCCTCTGGAAATTTCATCTTTTCCATCAAACCTTCCCAAATGAATTCCCAGTTTCCCAAGTTGTTTAAATCCATCAGTCACTTTGAGCATGCATGTCCCTGTTCAAACCCCCCCTCAATAATGCTTCCACTGTCCCGTAACATTCCACTGTTATGCTCATTAATATATTTGAGAATATTTTTATGTCTATATTCCCCATTAGAGCTGAATTTCCTTGTGAGCAGCAAATGTGTCACTTATCACAGTGTATTGACACCCAGTCGGTGCTTAATAAATGCTAACACTACCACTACTGCTACTACTCATACTACCAATCCCGCCTCAGCCACTTGGGCAAGGGTAACCTTGGAGATGTTCCAGTCTGAGTGTCAGAGTGGATTAATGATCAGTGACTCACACATTCATACACATGTACGTGCATGCTGGTGCACACATGTGCACACACACACGCGCACACACACACACACACACACACACACACACAAATCACCCCCTGAGGGAGGGGAGCAAAGAGGAAAGTGGCTGATAAATACTGCCTCTGCCTTGTTCTGACAGTCTGGCTGCCCACGAATGGCCATCCCAGCCAGCAGAAGCAAGGGAGGTGAGTAGGAGAAATCCATCTCTGTGTCATTAAGGTCCGGTGTTTGGATTTACCATCGAATAGGGAAATTCTGACTTTTACTGAAGCTCAGAGGTGTCTCTCAGGTCTCTCCTATCTCTGTTCCCTGGACCACAGAACAGAAGTCATTTGGCATTGGATGGCACCATTTTCTCTCTGCAGTGGCAGAAAAGAATCAATTTTAATCTTGTGAGAAGACAAAGAGCTGTATGTGGGTTGCCTGGAGGCTCTAAGATAGAGGTTGGCAGGCAGTATTGGGGCAGAGAGAGGTGTCTGCACTGTAGTATGTGGCTCTGGGTGATACCCAAATCTACATTTCCTGCCCTGATCTCTCTCCTTCTCTGCAGTCTTGCACTTCCTCCTGCCTTCAAGACATCTCTACTTGGATGTCCTCCTGCCACCTTAAGCTCAACACGTCCAAAATAGAGCTTCTTCTCTTCCCACCCAAATCCTGTCCTCCCCCTGACTTTACCATCACTATAAATGGCACCACCATCCTTCCTGTCTCACAAGCCCGTACCCTTGGTGTTATTCTCAATTCCTCTCTCTCATTCAGCCCATATATTCATCCATCATTAAATCGTGTTGATCCCACCTTCACAACATCACTAAAATCTGCCCTTTCCTTTCCATCCAAACTGCTACCACATGAATACAAACTCATTCTAGCCCACCTGGGGTATTGCACCATCCTCTTGCTGACCTCCCAGCCTCCTATCTCTCCCCACTCCACTCCGTACTTCACTCTGCTGCCCAGATCATTTTTCTACAAAAACAGTCAGGACGTGTCTCCCCACTTCTCAAAAAACCTGGCACATAGAAAGCACTTAACATATGCCATATTGAAAAAACACCCTAGGGTCTCCATAAAAACCATACAACCATAAAAAGACACACCATCTGGGGGATGAAATTGTTGGTGGGGTTGGCCTTGTTGGGTAGAATGCTGTCTATTTCTTCTTGCAGTCTCTCCTGGACTTCAGCATGAGTAGTCAAGTTGTAAAACACAAAGTTGAGAATTGACCTGGTGGTTTTGAATCCAGCAAAAATCCAGAATACTCTCCCTCTTGACTGTAAGCTCATGGCAGGAGGGGAATGTGTCTGTCACATTGTTATTTTGTATTCCCCCCAAGTGCTCAGTATAGTGCATTCTGCACACAGTAAGTGCTCAATAAATATGACCGACTGACTGACTGACTGATCAGAGCATCTGTCAGGATGCCGTCATTGATTTGGGCCAATCCGAAGAGAAGAGGGTTGCCAGGGAGGAGATGCAAGGCATAATGCCTAACTATTAGAAAGTAAAAAGTGTAGATTCACTTCCTCTCTGCCTCTCTCCGTCCTTTCGTCTCTCCTCACATTTTCTCTCCTCTTGCCTTTCCTCCCTCTCTCCCTTCTTGCCTTTTCCTGGCTTGCTTTTCAGTAGGCTTCCTTTCATGTTCACTGCCAGTTCAAGACAATGAATGCCACTGAACTCCCCTTTGGAATCCTGCTTCTGTTACAGATCACCATTGGGATTTTGGTAAATGTATTTCTCCTCCTATTTTATGTCCACTTGGGATCCACCACTCATAAACTCAACTCCCCAGACCTGATCCTTGCCCAGCTGTCCTTGACCAACACCACAATTCTTCTTACCTTTGGGATCAGAGAGACCATGTCGGCTTGGGGACTGAGAAAATTCCTGGATGATGTGGGATGTATAAATCTCCCTTACCTTTACCAAGTGCCCCGGAGCCTGGCCATCTGCTCCACCTGCCTTCTGAGCATATTCCAGACCATCACTATCAGTCCCAGCACCTCCTGGTGGGCAGGAGTTAAAGCCAAATTACCCAAGTGCATCATCCCCTCCTGTGTCCTCTCCTGGATCATCAATATGCTGATGGAGTTTGATATTGTGATGAACCTAACAAGCCCCCAGAACGGCAGCGATGTCCAAATCATATTAGATCTCAAATACTGCACCAGTGTCAGTGAAGCTACTCCCCTCATAATTTCAATCGTGCACTCCTTCCGGGATCTGTTCTTTGTGGGACTCATGACGGTGGAGAGTGGCTACATGGTGTTTGTCCTGCGCAGACATCAATGGCTGTTTCGGCACCTTCACGGTCCTGGCCACTCCTCCAGGGCGATGACTGAGGTCCGAGTGTCCAAGAGAGTCATTGCCCTGGTGACCCTCTATGTCCTCTTCTATGGGCGGCAGTCAATCATGCTGAGTACTATAATGAACATGAAAGAAAATTCTCCTCTGCTGGTGAATGCCCACATGGCTTTAGGATTCACCTTATCAGTCATTAGTCCTTTCTTGATTATTCACAGCGACAGGAGAATGAGAGCATTCTGGATCAGAGAATCTCTTGTTTTCAATATGGCTTCCTAACGGGGTCCAGGAGGAGCAGCATGCCCTCCCACTGGGTCCCGTTGGAATAAGGCCACCTGAGATTTCTATTTGGGTAGCACCAATCAGTCAATGGCATTTATTGAGTGATTAACGTGTGCAGGGCACTGGTCTGAGTGCTTGAGAGAACAATATATAATAGCATCAAACTGATGTTGGGGGACTTGGGCCCAGGCAGCGGCAGTCCGTACTGTTCCCGCCCAGACCCCAGCCCAGTCGTCAGCCCTCCGCAGACTCCATGGAGCGATGGCAATGGAATTTGTGTGGAGGAAGGAAGTGAGCCCACCCACTCTGCCATGGAGCCCCAGCCCAGGTTTTGCTCCAAGTGGAGCTTCTTCTGTTCTTGCTGTTGTGGGGGTTCCATAGTGGAGCTGTCTTCAAATACCAGAAATCCTTGGAGACAGACCCCAGTGGGAGCAGCAGAGAACAAACAGTGGCCATGGTAGAGAACCACTGTGAGGAAGGGGCAGGCTTTGTGCCTTATTCCGTTCGCCCAAGTGAAAACTTACCTGGTGAATACTTTTTGGGCATATGTGCTGCACCCTGAATGTCTGGTACCCCTGTCTTTCTTCCCTCCTCTTCCTGCCTCTGGTTCTGTTCCTTGGGACTTCACCCCTTCCTCTGACCCCTCTTACTCTTTCTGCTCTTCTCCCTTCCACTTCTTTCTCTAACTTTTCTGCCATTTTCTCTTCAATAGTCTATCACTTGCTCTTTCCCCAGTCAAACTCCACTCCTCCAAAGACTCCACTCCTCATCTCATTTTGGCGTTCAGAAAATACGACTCTCTGTCTTGGTCTATGAGTCCTAAGTGGGACAGGGACTCCAGTGCTTAGAACAGTGACCAGCACTTAGAACAGTGCTTTGCACATAGTAAGCGCTTAATAAATGGTATCATTATTATTATTATGCCCGACTTGATTATAATGATAATAATAATAATAATGGCATTTATTAAGCGCTTACTCTGTGCAAAGAACTGTACTAAGTGCTGGGGAGATTACAAGGAGGTCAGGTTGTCCCACGGGGGGCTCACAGTCTTAATCCCCATTTTACAGATGAGGTAACTGAGGCCCAGAGAAGTTAAGTGACTTGCCCAAAGTCACACAGCTGACAACTGGCAGAGCCAGGATTCAAACCCATGACCCCTGACTCCAAAGCCCGTGCTCTTTCCACTGAGCCACGCTGCTTCTCCGATTATCTCTAATCAACCCTAGTACTTAATACAGTACTTGACACAGTAAGTGCATGCTTAACAGATGTTATCATTATTACAAGTGGTATTATTGCCATCATTATTATTATCATTGTTATTAAAAGACTGATAGAAAGGGAAGAACCAAAGAATGGCTTCAGAGTACCATCAAAATTGCCGAGGTCATGTCTCCTCAGGATCAGTTTTGCTACTCACTGGGGTGTTGGGGCTTCTCTTTTTGGGAAAAACCACCTCCGATAACTAAAATATGAATGTCTGTATGCTCTTTGAAATTACAATAAAAGTAAAGTCCATTTCACTTGCTCTTCTGGGTATATGTAGGGGTGTGTACTAACAAGGATTGCAATCACATGCTGGGCTATGCTCTGCAGTTTGTAACTCATTAGAAGTGAAGATGGTACACTGGTTAGTGTGTCGCCTTATGCTATGCTTTACGAGGAGTTGGTGCTTAGGTTGCTAGGAACCTATGGAGGCATGAAGGAAGTGCCCAAGAGGAAATGTCCTGGGCCTGGGACTCAGAAGACCCGGGTTCTAATCCTGGCTCTACCAATTGCTTGTTGTGTGACCTTGGGCAAGTCACTTAATTTCTCTGTGCCTTAGTTTCCTCAACTATAAAATGGTGATTAAATCCTATTCCCTCCTACTTAGTCTGTAAGCTCCATATGGGGCAGGGACAGTGTCCGACTAATTAACTTAGAGAAGCACCTTTGAAACTGTGAGGGTCTCTTTTTTTTAATGGTGCTTGCTAAGCGCTTACTATGTTGAGGGGCAGACAACAGCAGAAGGAAATATCACCTACTGGACTGGAGGATGGGATTGGGCAAGAGGATAACAAGACCCGACCAACCAACCACAGAGGGACACAGATTCCAGAAAGGACCAATGGACACCCAGCGGAAATCCAGGCAACCAATGGAAATAAGGGAGGGTGTATGGAGAAGGGTGGACTGAACTGATCATTGTGTATTCTCCAGTAGCTACAGAGAGTGTGTCCATCAGGTGTACAACCGATGCAGCACCCCTCCTTCAGCAGAGATAACAATAAAGCTGCTCTTTGCTACTTCCAAGTACCTCTACATTGTGGCTTTGCGGCAACAACCCACTGGGGGTAATCTATTTCATTTGCAAAACTGACCATTGGGTCGTTATTCTGATCCATGCTCCACTCTGAGATCTCACATTAAAATTTTGATGTTAGACTGATCAGTGAGACAGTGACACCAGGTGTCTCTGATGAGAACCTCCAGGGACCACATTAACAATGGGCTTCCTACCCAGATGCCCCCCACCCCCCTGGAAAAAAAGCCTCCTTCTACATCTTGAGTTTGTACAAACAGGCATCAGGCCCTTCCCACCCCACCAGCTCCAATGGCCTGTGGGGTCAATGCCCCCCCTTCTCTGCTCTCTGGGATGACGCATGAGCAAGTCTCATTAGGATCTGACTAGGAAGAAAGATGAGTAGGGGAGTTGGGGACTCCATATCCAGAAAAGCCCTGGACCCTCACTGCTCCCCTCACCTCTAGGCTGTAAACTCGTTGTTGGCAGGGAATATGTCTGTTTATTTATAACAATAATGATGGTATTTGTTAAGCACTTATTATGTGCAAAGCACTGTTCTAAATGCTTGGGGGGGATACAAGGTGATCAGGTTGTCCCATGTGGGGCTCACAGTCCTAATCCCCATTTTACAGATGAGCTAACTGAGGCCCAGAGAAGTTAAGTGACTTGTCCAAAGTCACAGAGATGACCAGAGGTGGAGCTGGGATTAGAACCCATGATCTCTGACTCCAAAGCCCAGGCCCTTTTCACTGAGCCACGCTGCTTCTCAGTGTTATACTGTATAGTATAGAGTACAGAGTTATACTGTACTCTCCCAAGCTCTTAGTTCAGTGCTCTGCACACAGTAAGCACTAAATAAATACAGTGAGACTTTCCTTTTTGCCTCAGTTGACAATTGGATGGAAGACCTCAGCAGCTGTGCTTAATGTGAAGAGGATTGGGAAGTACTTGCAAATATATGTTCCCTGGATTGTTCATGAAGTTATTTACTTTTACTATCTTGTAAATATTTTATGTTTATCTCCTTGAGGACAGAGAATGCACCTTTACTCTGTACTATAGTTTTCCCACCACTTAGTAAGAGTACATGACACTCAATGGA
Organism: Tachyglossus aculeatus; assembly: GCF_015852505.1. Classification (NCBI taxonomy): domain Eukaryota; kingdom Metazoa; phylum Chordata; class Mammalia; order Monotremata; family Tachyglossidae; genus Tachyglossus; species Tachyglossus aculeatus. The sequence continues at coordinate 44,694 of NW_024044890.1, forward strand.
GGCTCAATAAATACTATTATTGCTAGTTACTCATCTCACTAAATCTTAAGGTCTTTGAGGGCAGGAACCATGTCTACCAATTCTATTGGATTGTACTTGGAAAAAGACTTAGTACAGTACCCTGCACAAAGTAAGTGCTCAGTTGAATACCACTGACTGGCTGATTGATTGATCATTTCTTCAATCTCCCCACCCTACTTTTCTTTTCTCATCTGGACCAAATGGAATTCAAATGGGGAAGGGCTTTTAAGGGTCTGTGCTCCCAAGACTCTTCCTAGACAGTCATGATCAAGCAATGAGACGGGAGGGTTGGCTATGGGCAGAGCTGGAGAATGACTAACCACATCTGGGCACATAGTAAGTGCTTAATAAATGCCATTATTATTATTAAACTGGGCATGGGGGGTTGTGCAGCTTACTTGACTGAGTTTTTAAACTGGTGTGCGTGTCTCCATTGCAGGAGCTAAGGCTTGGTGGTGGGCTCTTGCTGGCCGCCAAGTGAAACCTCTATGTAATCGGTCAGTCAATCAACGGCAGAGCACTGTACTAAGCCCTTGGGAGAGTACACTACAACAGAGTCGGTAGACATGTTCCCTGTCCACCAGGAGTTTACAGTCTAGAGGGGGAGACGGACATTAAAATCCATTAAGGGTAAAGTTCACAGTGCGTAAGTGACACAGAAGGGAGTGGAAGGGGGGAGAGAAGATGAAGGCTTAATTGGGTAGCACCTCTTGGTTGAGGATGTGATTTTAAAAAGGCTTTGGAAGTAGGAAGAGTGGTGGTCTGTGTGGATGTACTAATAATCGTATTAATAATTGTTGTATCTGTTAAACGCTTCCCCACAGCACCTGTATATATGTTTGTACATATTTATTACTCTATTTATTTCTTTTACTTGTACATATCTATTCTATTTTATTTTGTTAGTAAGTTTGGTTTTGTTCTCTGTCTCCCCCTTTTAGACTGTGAACCCACTGTTGGGTAGGGACTTTATATGTTGCCAACTTGTACTTCCCAAGCGCTTAGTACAGTGCTCTGAACACAGTAAGCACTCAATAAATATGATTGATTGATTGATCTGGGGCCTGCAAGATGTAGCGGTGAGTATTTTTTGTTTTCTCAAGGATCCCTAGGTGGGGTTAATTAGCATCTGTGCCTTGTTGGGAATTGTCTTAAGATTCTTAAGTCCCAGATTGTTGGATAGCAGGGAGGGGAGTCAGGATATTTCCAACCCTCACCCCCCTGTGTGCCCTCCCCCTAACAGCCCCTCACCATGTATGCACACACTAATCATACCCTGGGAGAGGGAAGTGATGAGAAAAGTTAGCTGATAACTGCTACCTCAGCCTTCTTCTGCCTGTAAGATATCCCCTGAGCTGGAACTTCACAGACAGGTGAGTAGGATGGTGCTATCTCTCTTCTCATAAAGTACAAGGGTCAGGAGTTTGAGTGGAGAGACTCAGCTTGAGACACTAGTTGCAAACTAGTATTGAAGCAGTGTGGCTTAGTGGAAAGAGCATGGGCTTTGGAGTCAGAGGTCATGCGTTCAAATCTCAGCTCTGCCGATTGTCAGCTGTGTGACTTTGGGCAAGTCACTTAACTTCTCTGTGCCTGTTACCTCATCTGTAAAATGGGGATTAAGTCTGTGAGCCCCACGTGGGACAGCTTGATTACCTTGTATCTACCCCAGTGCTTAGAACAGTACTTGGCACATAGTAAGTGCTTAATAAATGCCATTATTATTACTAAACTGGGCATGGGTGGTTATGCAGCTTACTTGACTGAGCTTTTAAACAGGTGTGTGTGTCTCCATTGCAGGAGCTAATTTGGGGTGGAAAGGGGACTTGAGATAAGATGGGAAGGTTACAGTTGGAGTCATATGACCCTACACCTTACTGTGCCTTGATGGGGGTATGATTTGCATGGCAATGCTGTGATTGATCTCAGAGGCTGTGTGGGGGCCCTATCTGGTTTACCAATCTCAAGACCAAGGGGTTAATGATTTTCATATGTGGTGCCCTCTACTTCCCCTCCTCTTCCTCCAGTCACATAATGCAATACTTAGTGGCTGCCCCCTAGAGAAACTCTTGCTCCTACAAATGATCAGTTATTTTAGGATGAGGAAACTGAGGCACCAAGAAGTTGTGCCGTGCACCCACAACGCCCACCTAAGGTGCTTTCCCGAATATTTAGTGCAGTGGTCTGCATTCTATGACTATCCACTAAATACCACTGATTTAATGATCTGAGTGGTCCTAAAATTTCCAGTAGGCAGGTAGATAGAATTGGAGGAGGAGGAGGAAGCACCCTGAAAAGCAAAGATTCTACCCAGCTGATCACTTCTTCAAAATGTAAATATTTTTTCTGCACTTCTTGCAGGAATGGGGCCTTGTTTCTGCCTGCATATTCTTCCTCTCTTAAAGGAGAAGCAGCGTGGCTTGGTGGAAAGAGCCCGGGCTTTGGAGTCAGGGGTCATGGGTTCAAATCCCAGCTCTGCCAACTGTCAGCTGTGTGACTTTGGGCAAGTCACTTCACTTCTCTGTGCCTGTTACCTCATCTGTAAAATGGGGATTAAAACTGTGAGCCCCCCCCGGGACAACCTGATCACCTTGTAACCTCCCTAGTGCTTAGAACAGTGCTTTGCACATAGTAAGCACTTAACAAATACCATTTTTATTATTATTAAAGGCACCCCCTCTTCCAGGAGAAGGGTTGTAAAGGTCCTAACACTAACAACAGCAAGAGAGGTGGGGGATGGTAGCAGGGCCTCCCAAGGGCGTGGGCTGCCCTCTCCCAAAATGAATTTTGAAGAAACATCAGTGGGGTAGGGTCTTTGCTTTTCAGGGTGCTTTCCCTGCAGTGTGAGGGGGGAGCTCTGAAACTCATCTCATTGATTGATATGAAACTCAGTAATTGTTTTATCACTGAGCCACCCACCAAATACTTAAGATATAGTCTCTTCTGTAGAACTGGAGGTGTTGGATACTAATGTTTCATTGTCTGAAATCTCTACCCACCGGCTGCAAGGTTTTTTAGCATACAAAACCCTTCCCCCTCCGCCCCCACACTGGTAGGCCATTTGGTTTATCATTGAGAAGAACCATTGTAAGCGTTAATTCTCACAAACCTTTTGGAAGTTATTTGGAGGTTTTTGAGGGGTTTGTTTTGATAACTTCACAATTAACATGAGTGAGAGTTCTTGGAGAGACAGGGAAAGTCCATAATCATGGAAATGACATTTTCCCCCAAGGCGAGGAGTCTGAAGCACAACTTTAGTGGGGAGGAGGAACTAACTCCTCCACGCCCTTCCTCCATCCACTCTGCCTTCAATTCTCTTAAACTGCAGCTAAAAGTTTTAGGGCCACTCAGATCAATAAATCAATTAATGAGCACTTACTAAGTGCCCAGAACTAAGTGCCCATTTAGCAGTACTAAATGCTTGGAAAAAGGAGGTGGGTGGAGTTAGAGGTGGAACTGGGATTGCTAGGCGGGGTGTATTGCAAGAAGCACGCCACTTAACTTCTTGTGCCTCAGTTTCCTCATGGTGAAATAACTGATAAGGCTGTCACCATTTCACAGTTGGTGGAAGTGGATGGGCAATGACTGGAGTTTTTTGAGGAGTGGGAAGACATGTCCTCAATGTTTTTGTAGAAAAATGATCCGGACAGCAGAGTGACGTTTGGACTGGAGTAAGGAGAGAGAGGAGGCTGGGAGGTCAGCGAGGAGGCTGATGCAGTAATCCAGGCAGGATAGGATGAGTGACTGTATATAACGTGGTAGCAGTTTGGATGGAAAGAATAGATTTTAGCGATGAAAGTGGGACTGACAAGATTTAGTGATGGATTGAATATGTGAATATGTTGTGGATATTTAGATTGACTATATTTAAAGTAAACCAGTGATTAAGTGGCACAGAATTGCCGAAGTTGCAGTTGGAGCCATCACTTAGGGAGATGAGAGATTGAAGGAAAGGTAAGAAAACCTACAGAACCCGAGAGGCAAAGAGGATGTTTTCATCTATACTTCGTAGAAGCCACTGGGATAGTTTAAGAATTTTCTTTTCCTTAAATAAGGGAAGTACTCCACTCCCCCTATCTGAATGGGACTAAGTTTTCCTTAGAGGATTATAGGGCTAAAAGCCTCAATTTTGTGTGCTGACTTTTGTTCCTGCTGGTTGCTTTTGATATGATCCAAGTTCAAACGTTACTAGAAGGGATTTCTGTATGGTGAGATTATTTTTGTTCTGTTTAATCTATACCTGGGGTAAGGGGAGGGCTGAGTGAGCTCATTTGGCATTATTCCATCTGAAACCTTTTGTCAGTCCCCTTCCTTCAAACCAAATCCTCAAAGTGCTCATGTGATAAGCACATGATGAGTGGCTTTTGATATTCAGACAAATGTTTTGCATTTGCAGCTTTAAACCTCAGTGACTTTTAACAGTTATTCTCTAAACCTCAGTCTAGGTATCTCTCTGGGTATGCTTTCCAATTTTAAATACTGACTAAATCTTGGCCTTAGCCAGTATTCTGTTTGGGAAACTGGTTTAGCTATGACTACTGGGGTTTTTGCAGAGTTTGTGGTAGGTCTTGGTCAACGTCTATTCAGTTTCCCCTACTAGACTGCAAATTTCTTGAGAGAAGGAATCGTGTCCAATTTCTCTATTGTACTCCCCCTGATGCTTAGTATAGTGCTCTGCACACAGTAGGTATCCATAAATACCATTGATTGATTGATCTTGGACTTCCAGTCCACTCCTCTTTCTACTAGAACGTTCTGCTGCTCAGATGGAATAGGTGAGATTTTTTTAAGGTGCTACAAATTAATTTCAACTTAATGTGGTGCAAATATGTACATCGTGTCTCAATGAAACACTTCAGTCTCTCGTTTCCTCTGTCTCTTCTCTCTATTTCTCTCTCTATCCAGGTTGCACTGAAGGAGAGCCTCTCTAATTCTGACTTAGAATTCATATGAATGGATGCCAGTGATATCTCCTTTGGGACAGAAATTCTGTTACAGATCAGTACTGAGTTCTCAGGAAATGCATTCATTCTCTTATTTTATGCCTGTGTGGTTTCTGCCAGACAGAAGTTCTACTCCTTAGACTGGATCTTCGCTCACCTGGCCTTGGCCAACACCATAAGACTTCTTGCCAGTGAAATCCCAGAGACCCTGTCAGCTTGGGGATTGAGGAATTTCCTAGACGATGTCGGGTGCAAAATTCTCCTTTACCTTTGAGTGGCCCGCAGCCTGACTGTCTGTACCACTTCTTTCCTGAGCATCTTCCAGGCCATCACCATCAGTTCCGACACTTCCCGCTAGGCAGGAATCAAAGCCAAGCTGCCCAAGTCCATCCTCCCCTCCTGCCTCTTCTCCTGGATCCTCACTACACTTATAGATACTAGTACACTGATTTTCGTTACAGCCCAGGAACAACACCAGTGTATGACTCCTATGATCTAATGTATTGCTCAATAGGTCTTCTTAGTTCAGATGCTAGTCTCATAAATGCAGTTGTGGCCTCCTTCAAGGATATGTTCTTTGTGGGTTTCATGAGTAGGGCCAGTGGCTACATGGTGTTTGTCCTGCACAGACACCACAGGTGGGTCCACCATCTTTATGGATCTGACCACTCCCACAGGGCAATGCCCAAAGTCAGAGCAGCCAAGAGAGCCATTGGTCTGGTAGCACTGTATGTCATCCTGTATGGGAGACAGTCGATCATGCTGAGTGTTTTAATGAACATGAAAGAAAATTCTCCTCTATTAGTGACTATTCATGTAGTTTTGTCCCCGACCTTCTTGGCTATTAGTCCTTTCTTGATCATTCTTAGTGGCAGGAGAATGAGAACATTCTGGAAAGGGAAATTCCCTGTTTCCAACACAGGTCTTTCATTGGAGCCCATGAAATAATAGTGGTAATAATAATAATGATATTTATTATACATTTACTCTGTGCCAATCACTTTACTAAGTACTGGGATAAGGACAAGATAATCAGGTCAGTCACCATCCCTGTACCACTTAATGCTCACCATCTTAGTAGGAGAGAGAACCGGCATTGAATCTCCAACTCACAGAAGAAGAAGAAACAGGTACAGAGAAAACCATTGACATGCCCAAGGTCACACAGCAGGCAAGTGGTTGCTCTCCTCTGAAGATGCCTTGTGGGCAAGGAAAGTGTTTCCTAGTTCCTTTATTTTGTACTCTCCCAAGCATTTACTTCAGTGTTCTGCATATTGTAAGTGCTCAATAAAGACCATTGACTGGATCAAAAGCATGAGTCATGAAAACCCTCAGTAGCAGTCAATCAATCAATCAATCGTATTTATTGAGCGCTTAGTGTGTGCAGAGCACTGTACTAAGAGCTTGGGAAGTACAAGTTGGCAACATATACAGACAGTCCCTATCCAATAGTGGGCTCACAGTCTAAAAGGGGAGACAGAGAACAAAACCAAACATACAACAAAATAAAATAGAATAGATATGTACAGGTAAAATAAATAAAGTCCTATTCTGATTACAATTCAGTAGGTTTCTGAAGCCTATTCCTGGATTTCTCCTCAGACCCCTCCCCCCAAATTTATCACCCCCAAAACTATTTCCCAGAAGACGTCTCAGTTCTTTGATCTCAGCTCGGACACACAATTTGAGTTCCTCCATGAGGTAACAAACATTTCTTTCCACAAATATCCTCCCAGAGAGGAACTTACCATAGGGTGACTCCAGTCCTCTCCCTTTTGAACCACTTATCCTGAGCATATCAGGATGAGAACCAAAGCCCTGAAAATCAGCAAGAGCAACAAGGAGTGAAAAAATGGCAGTTTCCTGGGATCACAAGAACAAAGAAAGTCATAGGATATTAAAGTGTTTTTCTCTCCCACCTTAAGTGCTCAGATTCTTACCCCTCTCAAACACCACAGCACTTATGTACATATTCTTATACCCTGCTGCTTCCCCTATCTGTAATTTATTTTAATCTCTCTCTTCCCTATTAGGTTATAAGCACCTTGAGTGCAGAAAGCGTATCAATTGCATTGTACTCCCCTAAGCCCTTAGTACAGTGGACTGTGCACAGTAAGCTCCACTAAATACCATTGATTGGTTGATTGAAAGTCACTGTTTTGATATTAAAGCTGAACAACAAAGATGCTTTGGATTAGAATGAAACGTTAGCACAAGACCCCATCAATGTAGTGCGACTTGGTAAGAAGGAATAATTTCAACCAATAATAAAAAGAAAAATCTCTGCAATCTTAGGTGTAAAAGAACAAGGCTAAGCTTAATAATTTTTGTGTGCGTCAAACTTCCCAAGGCAGCAAGGGAGAGACAACGTCCAGGCAGAGAACAAGTGTCTTGATTCCTTTGCTGCTAAATCAGAGATGGGAAGCCTGACAGTCTTTCAGAATGTTTCTATTGGGGTGAAACCTTTACGCATGGAATTTATATCAGTGCTCTGCACACAGTAAGCACTCAATAAGTACAACTGAATGAATTGTACAAGTTTTATGTCACTGTATCCCTGGAATTTGTGCATTTTTACCTTTATACTACCAGATAAAACATTTAGGATATCTTCAAATATGCATTTTATATTACTAATCGCAGCGTAGCTCAGTGGAAAGAGCACAGGCTTTGGAGTCAGAGGTCATGGGTTCAAACCCCGGATCCGCCAATTGTCAGCTGTGTGACTTTGGGCAAGTCACTTAACTTCTCTGTGCCTCAGTTACCTCATCCATAAAATGGGGATTAAGACTGTGAGCCCTCTCTGGGATAACCTGATCACCTTGTAACCTCCCCAACGCTTAGAACAGTGCTTTGCACATGTAAGCATTTAATAAATGCCATTAAAAAATGTATTTTCTGTGTTTCCTCTCCCATTTCCTGTACGTTTATCTTGACCCTTACCTGATATTTTACTATTATATCATATGTATCAAAAGTTATACAAATAGTGATTCCTAGACATGCCTCCTGGATTTATTTAGAATTGTCAGGACATATGCTCTTGAGAAACAGTATCATCACAGCCTGACTGGACTACTGCATCAGCCTCCAAGCGCTTAGTAGAGTGCTCTGCACACAGCAAGTGCTCAATAAATACGATTGAATGATCTCCATGGCAGAAGAAGTAAGCCTGATACAGTGGGTTAGAGGTTCAGCTGGGAGGAGGTGAAAGTGCTTAGCCGATAGCTTTGTGTAGATGACCCCAGGTCATCTATCAGATTATTACTCCATTTTACTTGTACATATTTACTATTCTATTTATTTTATTTTGTTAATATGTGTTGTTTTGTTGTCTGTCTACCCCTTCTAGACTGTGAGCCTGCTGTTGGATAGGGACCGTTTGTATATGTTGCCAACTTGTACTTCCCAAGCGCTTAGTACAGTGTTCTGCACATGGTAAGCACTCAATAAATATGATTGAATGAATGAATGAATCTCTCAGGCTGCCTTTACTCCCTATTTCAGACAAGTTAGCGCTAATCTTATTACTCTGCACCCACTGATATTGGCCCACTTTTCTTGCCACTGAGAACATAGCACATCCTCCCCCAGAAGAATGTTTGTTCTTCTTCCTGCTTCTACTATTGGCAAATTTTTTTGTGCCTCTCCAGGTTAGAGCAAGAGCATAGGTGACTCAGAAGGGAGAATAAATAGGGTGGGGAAATGAGAGGTTAGTAAGGGAAAGTCCCTTGGAGAAGATTTGATTTTTGTAGGGCTTTAAGAGGATTCTTAAAGGGATTCTTAGTAATAGCTACCTTTCTATTGTTGGAAAGTATCCCTTTCACATAACTTTGTGATTATAGTCTCCTCATAGTCTGAATACAATCAGGATATTCCTCCTCCCTGCCTTTTCTAGCTCAAAATCTATTCCTCACAGACTACTGGATATCACAAAACATCACAATATCTGCAAGATCCCCCCCCCAATTTTTTATTTAATTTTGCTTCTGTAGTACATACATAATCTCGCTACTTATACGCCAGTTGTGCTCAAGTTGTCATAGCTGAATAAGTTCTTTAGTTGTGCTCAATCTCAACCATCTCCTTCCTGTGGTTATCAGCTCTGCAGCCAGGTAGCACCCCAATACAGTAATTTCATAAGCAAACCCCAGGCAGGGCCTTTAATCCTCTCCAATGAAGAAAAGATCTATGAATGCTGTCCCATCAATTATATAGAAATATGTTTCCGTCTTCAGCCAGATGATGCTGATACTCATAACTCCCTGCACTGGGTGATCCTCCAACTCCAGGTTCCCTTTGCTATTATGTTCACATCGAAGCTCAAAGTGAAGGCAGATTTTGTGAGATGTAGTTGAGAGGATAGTCATTTCGCTAGGTCTGTCTGATATGTTAATGTCCAGTGCCCACATTAGACCTATCAGTCAATCCATCCATGGTATTGAGTGCTTATTTTGTGCAGATCACTGCACTAAGTGCTTGGGAGAATATAATTGAGTTGGGAGACACGATTCTCCTGCTCTCAAAGAGTTGACTCAATTTGTTGTGCTCCTCTGTGACATCACTTCACCAAGTAACAAATATTTCTTTGCTTAGATGTCTACACTTTTCTTCATTCCAAGTCCTTTTATCATTGACCAAAGCACACATTTTGGGAAGGGAGGCCAAGTTCTCTTCAGCTCTGTTTATTTGTAGTCTAGCTCCCTCTAGACCGGCAGCTTAATTTGGGCAGGGAAAGTGTCCACTAATTCTGTTGTATTGTACTCTCCCAAGTGATTGGTACAGTGCTCTGCACATACTAAGCACTAAGTAAATACAATGGATTGACAGTCACCCAGGGACTTAGAACAGTGCTCTGCATATAGTAAACAATCAATGACTAACATTGATTAAAAAAAAAACAATAAAAACTATGCTCTTTGGATCTTCCAACTCTCATGGTCTCCAGAGATTTGTGGCATGGGTGCTGAGTTTCTAATTCAGAGCTAAATATTATTTCTGTTGTACAGGCCAGAGAATGTTTGAGTCCTTTTCCACACATTCTTAATGACACCCAATTCTTAATCATATAACAATTTTCAAACCCTTCGAGTATAAAATTAATACCTTGATTGTCATATGATACCAGGGAACTTGGTACTGAAACTCAAGCTTTTATACAATAAACATATGGGGCTTATCCTTGGTCCATGATTGAGACAGGCAGTAGTTGGCCATCTTTGAGAGGGGCAGAGATGGTGATTGCTTTTGAGAAAGGTGGTGATGGTGATTGTGGTTCCCATCTTTGAGGAAAGCAGAGGCAGTAGCCATGATTGAGAAGGCCTATGTTGGTAGACATCTTTGAGATGGAAAGTGTATGTAGCCTCAGCCATCTCTGAGAAGAGTGAGAGAGGTCACCCCCCATCACAGGACATCCTGAGGCAACCCCTTACCTCTTCCACCCACGAGGAGAAAGAACAAAACGGAAAGAGCCTGGGAAAGTCTGGGGTATTACGTGTCACAGGGATCTTATGAATGGCTGAGACCTTTGCCTCAGACCTGGCACTGTTCTGCCAGAAACAGCAAAGACCAAGCTCCCATAAGGAGGAGTCTGTCCCAGTAGGCTCCTCCCATCAGAGCCAGTACAACGTCTCTCTTGGCTGCATAGGGCTCGGCCACAGCCTGAAACATGATGGGGTTGATGCAGGAAGCAGACAACTTCTGTTTTCCAACAGGGATTCTACCCTGCAAAGGATCTTTTGTTGGTGTTGATGATCAGAAAGGGACTCACAGTGGGGAAAAAGAGTGACAGAGTCATGTGGACATTCAACAAGAGGGGAGAATCTATCTTGTTGTCCAGTAAAGCATTCAATGTGATTGTGTTGTTTCCATAAAGGAGGACATATAGAGTCACCAGGGCAATGACTCTCTTAGCTGCGCTCACCTCGGGCATCACTCTGGGAGAGTGGCTGGATCCATGAAGATGGTGGACCAGTCGGTGGTGTCTGCGCAGGACACATACCATATAGCCACTGGCTGCACTCATGAGCTCCACAAAGATCAGGTCCCAGAGAATGAAAACAGTTGAAAGTCCATGGGTGACTCCTGAGGGGAGACTGACTGAGGAACAGTATATTAAATTGAATATATTTCGAGTATTGGTCTTGTTCTTGGGACCGGTTATGTACATCAGGGAAGGGACATCCAGGCTCAGACTGAGGATCCAGAAGAGGAGACAAGAGGGTGTGATGCACATCGGGGCCTTGGCTTTGAGTGTGGCCCAGAAGGAGGTGCCTGGACTGATGGTGATGGCCTGGAAGACACTCAGGAGATAGGTCATGCAGATGGACAGGCCACGGCCCACCCGGGAACAGTAAATGAGGATTTTGCAACCAATAGCGTCCAGGAATTTTTTTATTCTCCAAGCTTCCATGGCCTCCGGGATACCCTTGCTAAGAAGGACCAAGGTGTTGGCCAAAGCCAGATGGGTGAGGATCTGCTCAATGGACCTCAGGCTGGAGCTGACAGAGAGTAAGAGGAGGTCTACATTCTCCAAGACCCCCAGGACTACTTGCAGTGGAAACAGGATGGCAAAGGAGATCTCCACCAGATTCATTCTCTTCAGTTCTCAGTGGGACCTGCTACTATTGGTGGAAAAATAATAGTAATAACTGTGATATTTGCTAAGTGCTTACTGTGTCCCAGGCATAGTATGTCCCGGACACCGGGATAAATACAAGGTGATTAGGTTGGACACAGTGCCTGTCCCACATGGGGCTCACGTCTTAATCCTCATTTTACAGCTGAGGTAACTGAGGCACATAGTAATTAACTGACTTGTCTATGGTCACACAGTGGACAAGCAGCAGATTTTCTACTACGACCCAGGACATTCATTTCACTCCTCTATTGTCAATGTACTCACTGAACCTCATTCTAGTATATCTTACCCCTTGTGACGTCCTACCTCTGGCCTGGAATTTCCTCCCCCTTCATATCTGACAAGCCATTACTTTCCCCACATTCAAGGCCTTATGAAAATTGCATCTCCTTCAAAATCTTTCCCCAGATAAGCCCTCATTTGCTACACTCCCTCTCCCTTCCTTATCACCCTTGCACTTGGACTTATACCCTTTATTCACCCCACCCTCAGCCACAGTGATGCACATGTGCATAATTAATCTTTTTATATTAATGTCTTTTCCCCTTCTAGACGGGAAAGTCTCTGTGGGCAGAGAACACATCTACCAACTTTGTTATATGGTATTTGTCTAAGAGTTTAGTACAGTGCTCTGCAGCCAGTAAGGGCTCAATAAATATGATTGATTGATTAATTGATTCAACTCAGCCCCCAGAAATTACATGGCCTAGGGGAAAGAGTTTGGGAGCCAGAGGATCTGTGTTCCAATCCCAGCTCCTCCACTTGTCTGCCATGTGACCTTGGGCTAGTTACTTCTTTGTACTTCAGTTTCCTAATCTGTTAAATGGGGATTAAATTGAATCCCCTCCTATTTAGGCTGCAGTCCCCATATGTGACAGGGACTCTGTCCAACCCAACTATCTTTCAACCACCCAGACATACTACAACACTTAATCACTTAACAAATGGCATAATTATTGATTGCCATTTGTATTATCTTCTCTGAACCGTCTGAAACTCTGAAGCCAGTGAGAGGTGGCTCTGAGTTACTCACCCACGGTTATTGCTCATCTCGGTGGGAACAGGGCTATGGCAACCACCGTCAGATGGGGCAGGACTGGGACAGGATGGATGAGTTGAGGCAGCTGCTGTTGGCTATAGCTGGACTGGAAGAGGTTGGCGCAGAACTGTGGAAGCTGCTTCGGGATGGAACTGGGCTGGAGAAGCCACCGTCGGATAGAGTCGAGCTAGGGCAGTCACGGTTGGATGAAGCAGGGCTGGGGAAGGATGAAATGGAGCTGAGACAGCCACCGTCGGATCACGTGGGTTTGGGGAAGCTGCTCTTGGATTGAGTGGGGCCGGAACAGCATTTATCACCCACGAGTCTCATTTCCGCCTTCCCTCAGGGGTTATTTATGGGTTCACGGATGACAGCATCACTGAGCATTGGTTTGCTGTGACATAACGAGGGGGAAATCTCTCTGGAAATAATAATAATAACAATTATTATTATTATGGCACTTGCACTCACTGTTCCACGCAATGGAATAGATACAAGTTGATCAGGGTTGCACACAGTCCCAGGAAAAGTGACCAAAATGTGCAACTGACAGAATTACCGCCTGAGCTCTTGGGTCCTTATAACGGGAGAGCCAGTGGTTTGCAGCGTGTTTTACCAAGATCAATCAATCACTCCGATCAATCATATTTATGTGAACAACACACACTAAAGACTTGGGAAAGTACGATACAATGGAGTTAGATACATTTCCTGCCCACAAGGAACTTACAGTATACAAACAAGATGTGTTCCTTATTGTTGTTATTATCATGATTATTATTATATTATGCTCTATGTAGCAAGAACTGTTCTAAAGGCAAGTGTAGATAAAAATTAATCAGGTCAGACACATTCCCTGTCCCACATGGGGCTCACAGTCTAAGTAGGAAGGTGAATATTCATTGAATCCCAAGTTTACAGGTGAGGGAACTGACACACAGAGAATAAAGTGACATCCCCAAGGTCACACAGCAGACAAATAGCAGAGCCAGAATTAGAACACGGGTCCCTTGACTCCCGGGCCTATGTTCTTTCCACTAGGCCATGCTGTTCCACAGTTCTCCAGCTGTGTGACTTTGGGCAAGTCACTTAACTTCTCTGTGCCTCATCTGTAAAATGGGGATTAAGACTGTGACTGTGGGACAACCCGATCGCCTTGTAGCCTCCCCAGCGCTTAGAACAGTGCTTTGCATATAGTAAGCACTTAATAAATGCAATTATTATTATTATTTTTATTCTTAGGCTCTGCTTTGACAAATAGGGGATAGGTTCAATCAATCAATCATATCTATTGAGCACTTACTGTGTGCAGAGCACCATACTAAGCACTTGGGAAGTACAAGTTGGCAACATATAGAGACAGTCCCTACCCAACAGTGGGCTCACAGCCTAGAAGGGGGAGACAGAGAACAAAACCAAACATATTAACAAAATAAAATAAATAGAATAGATATGTACAAGTAAAATAAATAGAGTAATAAATATGTACAAACATATATGCATATATGCAGGTGCTGTGGGGAAGGGAAGGAGGTAAGACGGAGGGATGGAGAGGGGGACGAGGGGGAGAGGAAGGAGGGGCGAGGTCTGGGAAGGCCTCCTTCAGGGCAAGCCACCCTTTGTCATGTTACTAAACTACAGCCAATGCAGAGAGTTGATGATGATGATGATGATGACATTTATTAAGCGCTTACTATGTGCAAAGCACTGTTCTAAGCACTGGGGAGGTTACAAGGTGTTCAGGTTGTCCCACATGGGGCTCACAATCTTAATCCCCATTTTACAGATGAGGCAACTGAGGCCCAGAGAAGTGAAGTGACTTGCCCAAGGTCACACAGCTGACAATTGCTGGAGCTGGGATTTGAACCCATGATCTCTGACTCCAAAGCCCGGGCTCTTTCCCCAGAGTTGAGGGAGGAGCCACTTACTGTAATAACTGTATGAGGATACTCACTGTTTTAGGGTCTGCCTTGTAAACTAGGTTTCCCAATGAGGAATCTGGGCCAGGAGACATAACAAAGGGCTTTCCCAGGTGTGTGGAGGACATTGTCACCCCTACTGACATCCAAAGCACCACACACACACACCAGCTGGGTGGTGGGTTTGGAGCTAGACCCTGCAGCCTGGAAGAAGCCCCTCCGGTCACAGTGAAACAGCAGCCCCTGCCAGAACTGGATCGGTGAAAATCCGGGTGATGTGTAGGTGCCAGCCTGAGCTCTATCTTGCCTGCCAGGGCAACAACCTGGCTGTGTTCCAAGCCAGAACAGAAACAGACACACTCGGCACTCTGGTGATCTTGAGCCATTTGATGCCATCCAGGCCTGGTTGTGTTCCAAGCCAGAACAGAAACAGACACACTTGGTACTCTGGTGATCTTGAGCCATCTGATGGCCTGTCCTGGACCAGAAGCTCCCCAAAGCCTCACTGAGACTCCTCCACTCCCACCTCTGGGCTGCCCTGGAGCAGTGACTTGGGACGTGGAGGATGGGAGGGGTGAACGAAGGTGGTGGTTGAGAGGCCTGATCCAGGATCATTTTTCTACAAAAATGTTCAGGACGTATCACCCCCACTTCTCAAAAAACTCCAGTGGTTGCCCATCCACCTCCATAGCAAATAAAAACTCATCACAGCATGGCTCAGTGGAAAGAGCCCGGGCTTTGGAGTCAGAGGTCATGGGTTCAGATCCCATCTCCAGCAACTGTCAGCTGTGTAACTTTGGGCAAGTCACTTAACTTCTCTGTGCCTCAGTTACCTCATCTGTAAAATGGGGATGAAGACTGTGAGACCCCTGTGGGACAATCTTATCACCTTGTAACCTCCCCAGTGCTTAGAACAGTGTTTTGCACATAGTAAGTGCTTAATAAATGCCATCATTATTTATTATTATATTATTTAAGGCACTCCACCACCTTTCCCCCTCCTACATCACCTCACTACTCTTCTTCTACAACCCAGCCTGAACACTTTGCTCCTGTAGTGCTAACCTTCTCATTGTACCTCTGTCTTGCCTGTCTCGCCGCCGACCCCCTGCCCGCTTCCTGTCTCTGGCCTGGAACTCCCTCCCTCCTCAAATCCAACAGGCAATTACTCTCCCCCCTGCGTTCAAAGCCTTATTGAAGTCACATCTCTTCCAAGAAGCCTTCTCAGACTAAGGCCCCCTTTCCTCTTCTCCCACTCCCTTCTGAATCACACTGACTTGCTCCTTTTATTCTTGCCCCCTCCCAGCCCCACTGAACTTATGTACATATCTGTAATTTATTTATTTGTATTGATGTCTGTCTCCACCGTGCACCTTCCCAGACTGTAAGCGTGTTGTGGGCAGGGAATGCGGTTATGCATTGTTATATCGTACATTCCCAAGCGCCAGTACAGTGCTCTGCACACAGTAAGTGCTTAATAAATGCAATTGAATTAATGAATGAATGAGGGAGCTTTTGGGAAGGGCTTGTCTGTGCTTTGGCAGCACTGAAAGGCAGAATGTTGGGGTAGTGATGGAAAGCGGAGGGATCATACAATCAGTCTATCAATCAATCAGTGATATTTATTGAGTGCTTACTGTGTGCTGAACACTGTACTAAGTGCTTGGGCAAGGACAATACAGTGGAGTTGGTAGACATTCCCTACTCAATAGGAGGACATAATAATAATAATAACGATGATGATGGCATTTATTAAGCACTTACTATGTGCAAAGCACTGTTCTAAGTGCTGGAGAGGTTATAAGGTGATCAGGTTGTCCCACGGGGGGCTCACAGTCTTAATCCCTATTTTCCAGATGAGGGAACTGAGGCCCAGAGAAGTTAAGTGACTTGCCCAAAGTCCCACAGCTGAAAATTGGCGGAGCTGGGATTTGAACCCATGACCTCTGACTCCAAAGCCCATGTTCTTTCCACTGAGCCACGCTGCTTCTCATATTTCCTGCCCACTTAACTTCTGTAGGTCTCAGGTATCTCTTCTGTAAAATGGGGATTGAGTGAGCCCCATGTGGGACATGGAGTGAGTTCAACCTGATTAATTTGTATCCACTGCAGTGCTTAGGATAGTGCTTGGCACATAGTAAGCACTTAAAAAGTACCATAATTATCATTTTCATTACAAAGGAGCTTACAATCTAGAGGATTGTGTCTGGATGTCCCTTTCTGTGCTGCTCCCTGGACCCCTCTCTCTCCCCATTGGCCCAGTGATTGTAAGCTCCTTCTGGGCAGTCATTGTATCTACCAGCTCTGTCACTCTGTACTCTCCCAAGTGCTTAGAACAGAAATTGTTCAGAAATGCTCTGGGCATATTACTCCCCTCCTTAAAAATCTCCAGTGGCTACCAATCAATCTGTGCATCAGGCTGAAACTCCTTACCCTGGGCTTCAAGGCTCTCCATCACCTCGCCCCCTCCTACCTCACCTCCCTTCTCTCCTTCTACAGCCCACCCCACACCCTCTGCTCCTCCGCCACCAATCTCCTCACCGTACCTCGTTCTCGCCTGTCCCGCCATCGACCCCCGGCCCACGTCATCCCCCGGGCCTGGAATGCCCTCCCTCTGCCCATCTGCCAAGCTAGCTCTTTTCCTCCCTTCAAGGCCCTATTGAGAGCTCACCTCCTCCAGGAGGCCTTCCCAGACTGAGCCCCTTCCTTTCTCTCCCCCTCGTCCCCCTCTCCATCCCCCCCATCTTACCTCCTTCCCTTCCCCACAGCACCTGTATATATGTATATATGTTTGTACATATTTATTACTCTATTTATTTATTTATTTATTTTACTTGTACATATCTATTCTATTTATTTTATTTTGTTAGTATGTTTGGTTTTGTTCTCTGTCTCCCCCTTTTAGACTGTGAGCCCACTGTTGGGTAGGGGCTGTCTCTATATGTTGCCAATTTGTACTTCCCAAGCGCTTAGTACAGTGCTCTGCACATAGTAAGCACTCAATAAATACGATTGATGATGATGAACAGTGCTGTACACACCAAATAGGTGTTCCAGCTGGATCAGCCTTCAGTAGTCACCAGATCCACCAGATCTAGTGCTCCGCTACTTGTCTGCTGTGTGACCTTGGGCAAGTCACTTAACTTCTATGTGCCTCAGTTACCTCATCTGTAAAATGGGGATTAAGACTGTGAGCCCCACATGGGACAACCTGATTAACTTGTATCTACCCCAGCACTTAGAACAGTGCTTGGCACACAGTAAGCACTTAAAAAATACCATATCTATTATTTCCATTCTCTGCCCTCCCTGGCATCCTGAAGCCCATTGCAGACTCTGACCACATTCCCATCTGGCAGGCAACACTGGCAACTCATTCCCACCGGTTTCCAAGAATTCCACCCACCCAGCCCTCAATCCGGTTCTGCAAGATCATGTCGCTGGCCTTGAGTGGGGTAAAGCTGCCATGGGTCGGACTGGGGGCGGGGGGGCGGGGAGGGGGATGTATGGGTGGTTCTTGTCCCTTTGTCCCATGGGCTCTTCAAGCATCGATAGGACACCCTACCCACAAAATACTCCTTGGAGAATTTTCATCTGATCACTGAGAGCTGCAGAGTGACAACCTGCAGCTGAAACCTGAAACCTGGAGAAGCATCGTGGTGTAGTGGATAGACAATGGTGGAACTGGGTTTAGACTCCAAGTCTGTCCTCTTTCCATTAGCCCATGCTGCTTCTCTGGGAAAGCTAGAGTAGGCACTTTCATCATCATTTCCCTTCTTTCCCAATATAGCTTAGTGGAAAAGTCACGGCATTGGAGGTCAGGAATATTTGCCCTGCTGCATCACTTTGGACAAGCCACCTAACCTCTCTGGGCCTTAGTTTCCTCCAAATTTTAATGATATTTGTTAAGCACTTACTATGTGCCAGATACTTTTCTATGCACACAGGTAGATGCAAGCATATTCGATGTGGGGCTCCCAGTCTTAATCCCCATTTTACAGATGAGGTAACTGAGGTACAGAGAAGTGAAGTGACTTGCCCAAGGTCACACAGAAGACAAGTGGCAGAGCCGGGATTAGAACACAGGTCCTTCTGACTCCCACGCCTATGCTTTTTCCATTAGGTTATGCTGCTTTTGACATTCCTGCCATGGTCAGTGATCACTCCTCAATGAGGCCGCCAGCTCGTGGGCAGGCTGTGGGAAGGACAGGTTTCTGTAGGGAGTCAGTACAAGCCAACAGTATAATCTCCTTCTACCCTATTAATCACCTCCTTGCCGACCAGTTAGGGAGACTAGACCAACAGAGAAGGAGGAGGCTGACCTGAGGCTGTGGCAGCAGAAATTCTGTTGGGAAACATGATTCTGGCCATTCTGGCCATCCTGCAGGGATCATTCACACATTAGAGATGCAGTCTTGAATCCTGTTAAAGTTGAGCTGCGACTATAGTAGAAGGCTGTGGGAAACAACGTGGCCTAGTGGAAAGAGCACAGGCCTAGGAGTAAGAATACCTGAGTCCTCATCTGGGCTCCACCACTTGACTCCTGTGTGACCTCAGAGAAGTCATTTAACTTTTCTGTGCCTCGGTTTCCTTCCTTTTTAGACTTTGAGTCCTGTGTGGGACAGGGACTATGTCTGACCTGATTAACTGGTATCTCCCCCAGCACTTAGAACAATGTCCATTACTTAGTAAGTGCTGAACAAATAGTATAAAAACAATAAAAAAGGAACAGGTTTTGTCAAACATGATTTTGACCACGCTAAAGGGGTCAGTCATGCATTTGAGATGCAGGCTTGAATCCTGCTAGAGCTGAGCTGGGACTTTCCTGAGATCTGCACAGTGCAATCCAATTTGTTATATATGTTAACAAATTTGTTAACATATTTGTTAACAAACCAATTTGTTATATATATATATATATATATATATATATATATATATATATATATATACACATATATATATATGTTGCTAATTTGTATATATTTATATATACATATATATTTATATTTATTTGTATATTTATATATATGTTGCCAATTTGTACTTCCCAAGCGCTCAGTACAGTGCTCTGCACACAGTAAGCGCTCAGTAAGCTCTCAATAAATATGATTGATGATGATGATGATGCAAGCGCTTAGTACAGTGCTCTGCACATAATAAGCACTCAATAAATACGATTGAATGAATTGAATGAATCTGCAGGCTGGCCCTGTGATGTTGCCATGCCTTGCCAGTGTCATCTCTGATGGGTCGATGATGAGTGGATAATTGCAGGGAGAACTCTGGAATTAATCTTGTCCCAGGCTTCAGTGCCATCAGGGAGGGGTGGGTCGGCACTTCCAAAGAGATACCAATTGGAGTGTCAGGGTGGATTAATGATGTTTACATACATACCCACACAATCATTCCCAAAGGGGAGAGAGAAATGGAAACTGGCTAATAAATGCAGGGTTTACCTGAGAGCTGTCTTCTAGAGCCAGCACGAGTGATGGAGAAGAGTGAATAGGATAAAACCATCTCTCCAATACTGTGTTTTCAAGGCTTTCAATAGCAAATCTGTGGCTTCCCACTGGAGCCACGGTTGGTCACCCTCTGGGAGCCTTCTCCCAGGGCTCCTCGAACCTTTGGACAAGTGACTTTATGGCATTAGAGGTTTCAGAAAAGAATCCACTTTAGTCTTGATATGTAAAAGGCAGTATGTCGCCTTACAGGTGACCGCTGGTATTTCAGAAAGGCTTCCAGGTGTCTTCTAGTGGCGACTGGCAGGGAGGATTGGGGCAGAGAGAGAGGTGCCCACAGAGCATACATCTTCTTGAGCATTCACTTCTGCTCTCCATTTCAGGCCTGGTGGAGGTGGACGCAGCCTGGAGCAGTCTAATAAAGGTAAGTGACATAAGGGAGAAGGAGGGATAAGTTGGGAGGGAGATGTGGAGAGGAGATACGTTTGACACAACAGCAGATGATTTAATCTGCATAGCACCATGTCCCAGTGTGCATAACTTTCAGGTCTCAGATCTGGGCTCTTTTTTAGTGGATTTAAAGGGCTAGAAATCATGTCATGTAATGCACTGTATACCAAGCTTAGCTAGGGACAGTCCAATAGAAGCACGTGACAAGTTTCCTGTCCACAGTGACTTTGTACTTTAATGTGGGAAACACACATAAAAATATGGACAAATAGAATGATCAGGAAGCAGCGTGGCCTAGTGGAAAGAGCCCAGGCTTGGGAGTCAGAAGACCAGGGTTTTCATCCCAGCTCTGTCAATTGCTAGCTGTGTGACTTTGGACAAGTCACTTAACTTCTTTGTGCCTAGGTTTTCTCAACTGCATAATACCTATTCTCCCTTCCACTTAAGACTGTGAAACCCATGTGGGACAAGGACTGTCTCTGGCATAATTAACTTGTACCTACCCAAGTGCTTAGAACAGTTTTTGACACGTAGTAAGCCCTTAACAAGTACCATAAAACAAACAATAATTTAATGTATCATTACATAGATAATATATAATATATATAGCATGTATATGGTATATGATCATACATACATGCTAATGGTATACTTAAGTGCTAGTGGTGGATTTCGGGTGGTTACAATTCCTTATCCCACTCTAATAGCCTTATTAAAATCACATCTCCTTCAAGAGTCCTTCGCCAATTAAACCCTCTCTTCCCTATTCTCTCTCCTTTCTGCATCATCTATGCACTTGGATCTATAACCTGTGAAAACTTGGCATTCATCCCATCCTCAGCCCCATAGCACCTAAGTACATATCCATAAGTTATTTATATTCATGTCTGTCTCCACCTCTAGGCTGTAAACTCACTGTGGTCAGGGAGTGTGACTCCAAAATTTGTTGTATTGAACTCTTGTAAGACCTTACTACAGTGCTCAGCACACAGTAAGTGCTCCAGAAATATGATTGATTGAATACAATTGATTGAGTATCAACAGTGTCCTAAGCTCTGGGAAAAGGTACACAGATGACAATTAGACATGGAGAGTGGTAGTCTCTCCTAGAGGATGGAGAAAGGAGTTCCAGGACAGGGGCAGTGGAAATTGCCTGATGACAAGAGGGGATGTGGAACTGTAGTTTGGATGAGAGATCTGGGCTGGAAAGGAAGATTTCAGGATCATCCACAAAGAGGTGTTAGCCCAGTTCCCCACATACCTGCTGTGTGACCTTGGGCAAGTCACTTAACTTGTCTGTGCCTCAGTTTCCTCAACAGTAAAATGAGGATTCAATGCCTGTTCATCATCATCATCATCAATCGTATTTATTGAGCGTTTACTATGTGCAGAGCACTGTACTAACCGCTTGGGAAGTACAAATTGGCAGCATATAGAGACAGTCCCTACCCAACAGTGGGCTCACAGTCTAAAAGGGGGAGACAGAGAACAAAACCAAACATACGAACAAAATAAAATAAATAGAATAGATATGTAGAAGTAAAATAAATAAATAGAGTAATAAATATGTACAAACATATATACATATATACAGGTGCTGTGGGGAAGGGAAGGAGGTAAGATGGGGGGATGGAGAGGGTGACGAGGGGGAGAGGAAGGAAGGGGCTCAGTCTGGGAAGGCCTCCTGGAGGAGGTGAGCTCTCAGCAGGGCCTTGAAGGGAGGAAGAGAGCTAGCTTTGCGGATGGGCAGAGGGAGGGCATTCCAGGCCCGGGGGATAACGTGGGCCGGGGGTCGATGGTGGGACAGGCTAGAACGAGGTACGGTGAGGAGATTAGCGGTGGAGGAGCGGATGGTGCGGGGTGGGCTGTAGAAGGAGAGAAGGGAGGTGAGGTAGGTGGGGGCGAGGTGATGGAGAGCCTTGAAGCCCAGGGTGAGGAGTTTCTGCCTGATGCGCAGATTGATTGATAGCCACTGGAGATTTTTGAGGAGGGGAGTAATATGCCCAGAGCGTTTCTGGACAAAGATAATCCAGGCAGCAGCATGAAGTATGGATTGAAGTGGAGAGAGACACGAGGATGGGAGATCAGAGAGAAGGCTGATGTAGTAGTCCAGATGGGATAGGATGAGAGCTTGAATGAGCAGGGTAGCAGTATGGATGGAGAGGAAAGGGCGGATCTTGGCAATGTTGTGGAGCTGAGACCGGCAGGTTTTGGTGACGGCTTGGATGTGAGGGGTGAATGAAAGAGCGGAGTCGAGGATGACACCAAGGTTGCGGGTTTGTGAGATGGAAAGGATGGTAGTGCCGTCAACAGAGATGGGAAAGTCAGGGAGAGGGCAAGGTTTGGGAAGGAAGACAAGGAGTTCTGTCTTCGACATGTTGAGCTTTAGGTGGCGGGCAGACAACCAGATGGAGATGTCCTGAAGGCAGGAGGAGATGCGAGCCCGGAGAGAGGGGGAGAGAGCAGGGGCAGAGACGTAGATCTGGGTGTCATCAGCGTAGAGATGATAGTTAAAGCCGTGGGAGCTAATGAGGTCACCAAGGGAGTGTGTGTAGATCGGGAACAGAAGGGGACCAAGCACTGAACCTTGGGGAACCCCCACAGTAAGAGGATGAGAGGGGGAGGAGAAACTTTCAAAAGAGACTGAGAAAGAACGACCGGAGAGATAAGAGGAGAACCAGGAGAGGATGGAGTCTGTGAAGCCAAGGTCAGATAGCGTGTTGAGGAGAAGGGGGTGGTCCACAGTGTCGAAGGCAGCTGAGAGGTCGAGGAGGATTAGGACAGAGTAGGAGCCGTTGGATTTGACAAGCAGGAGGTCAACTAAGTGCTTAATAAATGCCATTATTATTATTATTATTGTTATTGATGCAGCATGGCATGAAGCAGCAAGGTTTAGTGGATAGAGCACAGGCCTAAGAGGCAGAAGGCCATGGGTTCTAATCCTGCTCCACAGCACTTATGTAAATATCTGTAATTTATTTATTTATATTAATATCTGTATCCATCTCGAGGCTTGTAAGTTTGTTGTGGGCAGGGAATGTATCTACCAACTCCGTTATGCTGTACTCCCCCAAGCACTTAGTACAGTGGTCTGCATACGGTAAGCACTCAATACACATGATTGATTGTTTGATTAAATTAGATTGAACCACTGGAGCAGATTTCCATTTCCCTTCCTCTCTCCTTCATCGCAGGTTTCTCTGAAGGAGACTTCCTCCGGTTTTGATGAAAAACTAAAGGGAATGGATGGTACTGCCATCTCCTTTGGGGTTGTGATGCTATTACAGGTCACCATTGGGATCCTAGTGAATGTGATTCTCCTCCTATTTTATATCCGCACAATGTCCAAAAGCCCCATGATCCGCTCCTTGGATTTGATTTTCAGTCACCTGACTTTGGCCAACACCATAATTCTCCTTTCCATTGGAATCCCAGAGACCATGTCAGCCTGGGGACAGAGAAAGTTCCTAGATGACGTTGCATGTAAAATCCTTATGTATCTTTACCGAACGACCCGAGGTTTCGCCATCTGTACCACCTGCCTCCTAAGCATGTTCCAGGCCGTCACCATCAGCCCCGTCACCTCCCGCTGGATACGAATTAAAGCCAAATTACCTAGATGCATCATCCCCTCCTGCCTCCTGTCCTGGATTTTCAGTATGCTAATAGACTTGAGTACACTAATGCACATGAAAGGCCCCCAGAACAGTAGCCTTGTCCAAATCATGTTAGACCTCAAATATTGCACAAAAGTAGGTGTCAGTGCAGAATCCGCTCTGGTAATCACGGTCGTGCTCTCCCTGAGGGATCTGTTCTTCGTACTGCTCATGAGTGTGGCCAGTGGCTACGTGTTGTTTATCCTGTACAGGCACCACCAACGAGTCCTGCATCTCCACGGACCCGGCCGCTCTTCTGGGGAGATGCCCGAGGTCAGAGCAGCCAAGAGGGTCATAACCCTCGTCGCACTCTACGTCCTCTTTTATGTGCGACAGTCAGTCATGCTGAGTGTTATATTCAGCGTGAAGGAAAATTTGTCTCTGCTGGTGAATTGCCAAATGATATTAGGATTCGCTTTTCCAGTCATTTGTCCATTTTTGATCATTCATGGTGATAGGAGAATAAAGGCATTCTGGAAAAAGGAATCACCTGCTTCCGATGAAGATTTTCCATAGATTCCTAGGGAAGCTGCCTGCCCTCCCTTTGAGTTCCACGCAGACAAAGAGACCAGTATCTCGATCCAGTTCATGACATGCCAAGGTTGTGGAGGCTTTTTACCTGGGCCCAGCTCTACACAATTAAGCATACTGAGGCATGGAAGAACATCTGGAAATAAAAGGCAGCGAAGGAGAGACAGCAGAATAATACCAAATTCAGAGAAACATGGATTTCAGAGCAAGAGGTCTCTAGGAAGGGGGAGTCATCACGGAAGAGCTACTGGATCGTGTTGGGTCTCTTGAAAGACGGGGAGAAAGGAGCCGATGTCAGTAACACCCCAAACAAGTCTCCAATGAACCAAGAGGAAGCTGCCACCTGTGCACAGGCCACTCGGTTCACTGTGATCTCATAGTGGAGGGGACAGCAGTTGGCGGCATAGGGGTCATAAGAGGTCACCATGAGGACGAACATCCCTGGAGCAGAAAACAAAATCACCCAAAAGACTTGAGAGGCACCTCCTAGAAGAGATATTGAATGGATATTTGAGGCAGTTGAGGATGGATTAGGGGATGGTGACAGGAATGAAGCAGAGGTCAAGGACAGACAGGAGTCTGAAGAAGTAGCACATGGGGTGTGGAGGTTCTGGTAGAGGTTGGTGACAGTGAAAATGAGGAGATTCCACATCATGGCCGCTGATAGAGAGTGCTGCAGCTCCTGGACATCGGAGCACCACGGGTGGAAGAATCACATCATCGTGGTGACTTCGGTCCCGGCATGAAACTGGTCCTGAAATGAGGACAGTGACAGATGCAGAAAACAGTTTTTGATCATGGAGAAATGGCTTTCATTCCTAAACCTTCTCCAGAGTGGCCTTCATGACCCTATTCCTGTCTGTATATGATGGGGATCAGCGTGTAGAAGTGTACCTCATGGTCCAGCATTGAGGAGGAGTCTCAGGAGAGCTTATCTTAAGCAATGGCAATGGTGGCCGTAGAGAGGAAAACCGTGATGAGAGTGAGGTGGGACAGGCAGGTGGACAAGGATTTGGTCCAGCCCTCGCTGAATGGCATTTTCAGAGCAGCAGAGAAGATGTGGACATAGGAGATGATGATGGAAAGGAAAGACGTTAAAGTGAATCCAATCCCAAAGGCCATGCCAGCATCAGAAACAATATGTGTTTCAATGCAAGAGATGTTCAGCAGGGAGGGGCCATTGCAGAAGAACTGCTGGATCTCATGGAATACACAGAAGGTTAGTGTGAACATCCGAGATGTGTGCATCACTCCAAGCAGTAAGCCCTCACTACATGTCATCAATTGATAGAATTGGTAGATATGCTCTCTGACTTCCTGGAGATTAGGGGGAGCAGAGTGTAAGGATATGAACATAGATACTGAGTAAAGGGGATGGGTGGGGGGGGTAATATCTAAGTCCTTGTGCATGGGACTAAGTGTGCAGGAGAGGCAGAAGGAAGGGAAAATAGTGTCAGGGGTTTTGAGAGCTTAGTCCAGGAAGGCTTCTTGAAGGAGATATGATTTCAGTAAGTGTTTGAACGTGGGGAGAGTAGTGATGTTTTGGATTTGGAGAGAGAGGGAGTTCCAAGCAGAAGGGAGGATGTGAACAATGGATCGATATTGGGTGAGGTGAGAGCTACTGAGTTTCTACCAATTCTGTTGTATTGAACTCTCCCAAGTGCTTAGTACAGTGCTTTGCGCACAGTAATCACTCAATTAAAAACTACTGATTGAGATTCATTCCAGGACAGGGGGATTACCTTGCTGTATGAAACTCTCTTGGAGTGTTGTCATCCTTGTCTGAAATCAGATCCTATCCCATGATGCCCAGAGGCAATTTGCAGGATGTGGCCAGCATTACAATGGTAATCAAATTCCTCCTCTTGGGGTTCTCAGACATCCAGGAGCTGCAGCTTGTCCATACCACACTATTTATCCTGGTCTACTCGGTGGCCCTGCCTGAGAGGCAATCTCTTCATTGTTGCTATCACCTCCCTCGACCAGCACTTCCACAACCCCAGGTGTGGAAGAGCCTCAAGAATACATCTGTCCTAGTTCTCTGCTACATCTCCGTCACCATCCCTAAATCCATTCTCATACCTCTGACAGTGCAGCTCCCTCTCCTTCCTGAGCTGTGCAGTACAAGTCTGGCTGGTGATTTTCTTCCTAGATGCAGAATAATTTGTTCTCATGGTGATGTCCTAAAGCTGTTATGCCACCATCTACTGCCCCCTGTGCTATGAGGTCACGGAGAGTAAAAAAGCCTATGTGCAGATGGTGGCAGCTTCTTGGTTCAGAAGGATTCTGTTTGTAATCTTGATTTTAGCTTCAACATTTTCCTTATCCTTCTATGGGCCTAACGCTGTCCAGCAGTACTTCTGTGGTGCTCTCTCCCTCCTGAATATCCCCTGCTCTGAGGACCATGTCGCTATTGATGTTGGTGTGATTTTTGTGGTAGTCTTACGTGTCTTCTGCTCCATTTCCATTTCTGCTCCTATATCTGCATCTTCTCTGCCGTGCTGCAGATACCAGTTCAGCAGAGAAGAAAATTATAATATCATTATTATTACTACGATTATTATTCACAGAGGGTTGGACCCAGGTTTTCTCCACTTTCTTGCCCCGACTCGTGGTGGTCACTCTCTTTGCCATGATTTTTTTCTGTGCTTAAGTGAAGCTGTCCTCTGATTCCCCCTCAATACTGGACCTACTGGTATTCTATGCTGTGGTGAACTCTGCCCTGAATCCCCTCATCTACAACTTGAGGAAGAGGCATAAAAGCCTCCCTGGGGAAGATTCTGGGTGGGAAATGTCTTCCATCTTGGGGATGTGATGTCAACATCCCTTCCCCGCTGGACTTAGTGTGGACCAAGTGAATGACCCCAGCACTCGTCAGTGACCAGATCTTTGCACCTAAGCGTGTGTCACTCGTTGGTGACACTTGTTTAGAACAATCTCCTCATTTCCGTAGACAGAATAGGTCAGACTAGGTATATCTTCTGCCTTATGAGCTTAAACCTGCTAGACTTTTGGCTAGGGACCGTGAATATAATAATAATAATGCTGGTATTTCTTAAGCTCTTGCTATGTGCCAAGCACTGTTCTAAGCACTGGAGTAGATACAAGGTAATCAGGTTGTCTCACATGGGGTTTACAGTCTTCATTCTCATTTTACAGATGAGGGAACTGAGGTCCAGAAAAGTGAAGTGACTTGCCCAAAGTCACACAGCTGAGAAGTGGCAGAGCCACGATTAGAATTCACGACCTCTGACTCCCAAGCCCGTGCTCTTTCCACTAAGCCACGCTGCCTCCCTATTGTCTATATGTTGTCAACTTGTACTTCCCAAGCGCTTAGTACAGTGCTCTGCACACAGTAAGTGCTCAATGAATACAACTGAATGAATGAATGAATGAATGAATGAATAGCACCAGCCTTCCTGGAAAATGCCACTTAAGTCATAGCATTGTCATTTGGAATTGATTTTCCCAGGAGAATAGTGTCCTCAGTGGGGAGTTAGTCCCTGAGCTGCATCATGGCCTAGTGGACAGAGTTAGGTAAGCACTTAGTACAGTGCTCTGCACACGGTAAGCACTCAATAAATACGATTGAATGAATCTGGAGGACCTGGGTTCTTACCCTAGATCTATCACTTGTCTGCTGTGTGACCTTTGCCAAGTCTCTTTGTCTTAATTATATCATCTGTAAAATGGAGATTAAATCCTCTCCCTCCAACTTAAACTGTGATCCCCATGTGGTACCGGGACTATGTCCAACCTGATTATCTTGTATCTAGAACAATCTTGTCTTTAGAATAATCTTAAGCAGCGTGGCTCAGTAGAAAGAGCACGGGCTTTGGAGGCAGAGGTCATGGGTTCAAATCCCAGCTCCGCCAATTGTCAGCTGTGTGACTTTGGGCAAGTCACTTAACTCCTTTGGGCCTCAGTTACCTCATCTGTAAAATGGGGATTAAGACTGTGAGTCCCCCGTGGAACAACCTGATCACCTTGTAACCTCCCCAGCGTTTAGAACAGTGCTTTGTACATAGCGCTTAATAAATGCCATTATCATCATTATCTACCCCAGCATTTGGTACAGTGCCCTGGCACTTAACAATCCCACATTAGCATTTTCATTCTCTCACACATCCATACTTGAACTTCACTGTCAGTTGTGTCTACTTCAATTATAAAGGACACTAGCTATATCGAGGAAAACACAGTTTGTTTTAACAGAATCTTAATTTATCCCTTTGAATTGTCACTTTCCCTAACCCTGGTACTATCCCTGACTCTACCCCTATAACCTTACTGCTTGTCCTTACCTTAACTCTAACATCAACCTCATCCCTAACTCCAAGCCTAACACCAACTCTACAGTAACAAAGACTGTGAGCTCATTGTGGGCAGGCAATGTGTCTGTTATATTGTACTTTCCCAAGTACACAGTAAGTGCTCAATAAATACGATCGACTGACTGACCGATCAACTGTTACGCATCTACTAAGTGTAGAGTTCTGTTTTGATCACAGGAGGAGAGCACAACATTGGCAAGCTTGACCTTAAACCCAGAGGCCCAGCCCATGTATTATTTCTCCATTCTCCATGAGCGACAGACAGATGCTTTGAAAAGGATTCGATTGAATTCAGTGATTTCCACTCCCCAGGATGATACAGCTTCCCATCAGAAAGGGCTGATTCCAATCCCAAGATACAAGAAGACAAAGGGTAGGCTCTGTCCTATTCCTCCTCAAACCAGGGATTTCCCCCTCATGTGCACGTGGTCTCTATCAGTGGTTCCTTCCCAACTTGTACTTCTCAAGCACTTAGTACAGTGCTCTTCACGCAGTAAGTGCTCAATAAATATGATTGAATGAATGAATGAACCCAATCTCAGAATCTCTCAGCCCCCTGTCCCGCCCACACTGGACCCTCCCCTCTCAGCCTGCGAGAGGGTCTTAAGATGGATTCAAAGGCATCTCTCACTCTAATTTCAAAGGTATTTATTGAATGCTGTGTGCAGAGCACTATACTAAATGTTTGTGAGAGTACATTATAACAGAGTCGGCGGACATGTCCTCTGCCTATAATAAGCCTAGAGTGTCACACTCTGTAGAGGTCAGCAAATGTACTTCATTGATTGAATGATTAACTGTGCGAGGTCATCAAAGAGACAAAGCTAAATCTGTCCACAAGTAACCCAAATCATCGCTAGTGATGGGAACTTTTAGGACACTGGGAAGTAGATGCTGCTGTTGTCATGGAAATCCCACGAGCCAGAGCCATTGCTGCAGTTTCAGGGACCAGACCCTTGTCTTGAAGGGCCTCAGGGACGACACGGCCAATAGGTTCTCATGTCACCCAGGCTACGGGGTCCCTCGGCAACACCCGAGCCAGTCCTCCAAGGATATCCCACAGAGCAGCAGCTGCTTTATCTACAGGGAGAGGCTCTGGAGAGCATCTCAGCGTCCAGGGAAGAGCAGAGAGAGGCTCAAGGTGCCGCACTGTCCCTTCATGGCCGGCCGCACCCAGGAGTCTGAGGGAAGGGGGGACCATCCCAACCCAGCAGAGGTCAGTCCCCCCGCCCCACGCTGCCTTGGTGAGTGTGACTGGGGCTGGGAAGGGCACAGAGGGGCCAGCAGGTCGATGTGAGAGATGGAGCCATTCTGGGGAGATGCTCACTTCAGTCTCTGCTTGGGGTTCAGGGCAGGGCCATGGGGCAGGCGGATTTGCAGGAGCAGAAACCAGGCCTCAGCAGGACTGGAAGTTACAAGAGGGTGTGAAATGCTGCAGCACAAGCTACTACTACTGGAATCAATTCCTCTGCTCAGCTTCTCAGTCACAGGGTCTTTGTTCATCCACTGTTCATGCTAGAACACTCTCTTCCCCATTTTGGGATTATGTCCATAAATTATACCCATAAACTATGCATTTATCTTAATGTCTGTCTCCTCCTCTAGACTGTAAGCTCATTATGGGCTTAATATACCACCTCTGTTGTATTATATTCTTCCAAGCGCTGAATGCAGTGCTCTGCACACAGTAAGTGCTCTATAAACAACACCGATTCATCGTCTGATCTCCCCCATGCCTCTGTCAGGCCAGAGGCCTCATACTGCTGGACTTCCCAAGCCAGACTATTTCCTGTTTAGCCATTGGAAATCTTGAAGAGACTCCTTTTTGTCCACTCCTAAAATCAGGGGTAGGGGTAATTGTGAATAAAAACCTCCTCCACTTCTCATTATTCTCCTGGACAACACACCATTCTCCATCACTCAGAATTAGTGTTGCAGAGAAGGGGACTCTGACCATTGGGTGCTCAATAAATACCATTATTACTACCGCTACTACTATTTCCACAACTACTATTACTACTACTTGCTTGAACCACTGCTTTTGCTGCTATTACTGTTATTATTTCTACAACTACTTTTCTGTCTTACATCCTTATCATTTTGTCCCCACTTGCAGCATTATTTTGCTAACACTTCTTTGGGAGTCCCCTGTAATTATGTGGAAGCAATTTTCCCAATTTTCTAGGTCATTTTGTAATCAACAACTGTCAATGTGCCATCAGCCCCATCAGTATCTTTAAATTTGATCCTTCCTTTGTCCCATGCAGAGATTCAACATCATTTCCCAATGACAAACTTCTCCATGGTGACTGAATTTCTTCTCCGGAGGTTCTCCGATGTCTGGGAGCTGCACGTGGTCCATGCCGTGCTGTTCCTCCTGGTCTACTTGGCAACCCTGACAGGGAATCTCCTCATCATCACCGTCACCACCCTTGACCGGCAGCTCCACACCCCCATGTACTTCTTTCTTAAGAAACTGTCCATCCTCGACCTCTGCCTCATCTCCACCACCGTCCCCAAGTCCGTCCACAACTCCCTGACCGACAACAGCTCCATCTCCTTCCTTGGCTGTGCCGCACAACTCTTGCTGTGGGTCCTGTTTGCCAGTTCAGAGATTTGTGTCCTCACGGCGATGTCCTATGACCGCTATGCTGCTATCTGCTATCCCCTGCGCTATGAGGTCATGATGAGCAGAGGGGTCTGTGTGAAAATGGTGGCAGCTTCCTGGCTCATAGGGAGCGTGTTTGGCTTCATGCTTTTGGCTTCCACTTTCTCCCTGCCTTTCTATGGGTCCAATGCTGTCCCACAGTTCTTCTGCGATGTCCCCTCCCTGCTGCAGATTTCCTGCTCTGAGGACCACAGTGCCATCGATGTGAGTGTGACTGCTGGTAGTGTTAGCTGTCATATGCTTCATTTATATTACCCTCTCCTATGTGCGCATCTTCTCCGCCGTGCTGAAGATGCCGTCCACGGAGGACCGGGCCAAAGCCTTCTCCACCTGTCTGCCGCACCTCATGGTGGTGACCTTGTTCATAGGGAATGGTGCCTTTGCCTATCTCAAACCACCCTCAGGCTCCCCCTCAGTGCTGGACCTGCTCGTGTCCATGTTGTACACCATGGTGCCCCAGCCCTGAAACCTCTCATCTACAGCCTGAGGAACAGGGACATGAAGGCTGCCCTGAGAAGGACCCTAAAGGGAAGACTCCTTCGCTCTCCCTTCTGGATTAAAATGTCTGCTTCCTTTTTCTCGTATTCCCCTCCTTAATCAGAGGGAATCTCCAGTGGCATAGCTGTCCTTCTTGTCTGAAATCTCGACAGTGAGGGATTTCAATGTGTGCAAGAGTAACGAACAAACTCTTCTTAAGGAGGGGTGGGTACACAGCCTTACAGAACTTATTTGCATACCCATACTTTATTTATATTTATATCAATGTCTGACCAATCCCCCGACCCTAGACTGTGGCCCAATTGTGGGCAGGCGACATGTCTACAAACTCTGTTGTTCTCTTCCAAGCACTCTGTACAGTGCTCTGCACACAGTAAGTGCACGATGAATATCACTAATTGATTAAGTGCTATGGCTCAGGCAAGCATAACTATCACCGGGACAGATATTCAATCAATCAATAGTATTGATTTACTACCTACTCTGTAAAAATAACTTGGGAGAGTGTGTGCCTCAGAGAAATCCAGACTTCACTTACCCCAACTCACTGACCGTGACTTTCCAGATCTTCCCCGACCCCTGGGTTCATTCTGGTGCCTCTTTCACCTGCTAAGTGACCAGTCCCTTAAAGGGCAGACACAAATTTCCAAGCTCAGTCAAGGGCTGGGAGTCATTCCCGGAACTGTATATCTTGCCAGCGGAAGGCACAGCTCTTTGGTCCACTTCGGACAATTTGTGCAGATATAGGAAGTGCTGTGTATTGCCATATGACCTTGGCAGAATTTAGGTTCAACATAGATGTTATCTGGGCTAGTGCAGGGTTTTGTTTCGGCATAATCCTTAATTAACTCTTTGAATTAAGATATTAACCCTTAACTTAACTTTAACCACAACCCACATCCTTATATTACCCCTTACCCTAATCCTAACTAAAAACTTAACCCAAACCTGAACCCTAACCCTAACCCTAACCCTAACCCATTATATTTCCCTTAGAATCCCCTGCGTGGTTTAACCCCACAATGGTCTTCCCTGGCTCTTCACCCTTATGGAACACTGCTTCTCTGGCAGAGAACAGCTCTCCACAATTCAGCGCTTCAGGTGGGGTTTGCCAACTCCAGATTCTGCAGGGCATTTCTGGGGGTCAACATGTCTTATAGCTGTCGGTCAACATTGGTGTTTATTTGGTATCAGTTAATTAAATGCTGATGTGTATTGAGTCCCTGCTGAGAGTGGGAAACTAATTGAAGAAATGGGAATAGTGCAACAGAACAAGACAAGTGGTCACTGCCTTCAAGGAGCTTTCAAACCAGTGAAGATCTGGGCAACCTAACAGCAGATCAATAACTTGCATTGGTTGCACTTCGACTGAGTGTGAAAGTCTGTGGTGAGCCTGTAAGGAGAGCACAATTTTAGCAAGCGTGAGTTGGAGCCCAAAGGCCCAGCTCCACAGATTATTTCTCCTTCCTCAGGAGGAAGAGTCATATACTTTGAAAAGGGACAGGGTCATTGATTGGAAGGAAGCCAGTTGTTTCCGCACCCCAGTTTGATAAAGTGTCCCGTCAGGAGGACCTGGTTACAAAACCGAGTTACAAGATGACAAAGCAAAGGCTGCACCCTACTCCTCCTCAAGCTGGGGATTTCTGGTCCCTGTAGTTCCTTCCCATCACCCCTATCTCAGAACCCCTCAACCTCCTGCCCTGCCCGTATTTATCCACCCACACTGCTTGGGGAGGAGGGTTCTTAGGGGGAATACCCAGACATTCCTAACTCTCATTAGATTTGCACTGCATAGGCATCAGAAAATACAATTGATTGATTCTTGGCTGAGTGGAAAGAGCATGGGCTTGGGAGTCAGAGGACATGGGTTCTAATCCTGGCTCTGCCACTTGTCTGCTGTGTGACCTTGGGCAAGCCACTTAAACTCTCTGTGCCTCAGTTACCTCTTCTATAAAATGTGGATTAAGACTGGAATCCCCAGGTGGGACAGTCTACTCACCTTGTATCTACCCCAGTGCTTGGTACATAGTAAGTGATTAACAAATACCATTATTATTATTGTTATTATTGCTATTATTTTATCAACAGATTGATTGTCTGAGGTTGTGAATGAGATGAAGCTAAAACCACAGTTGACGAGAATATCATTAACAAAGAGGGCCTCTGAGATGTTGGAACATAGATGATGGAACATGGGAACCTTGCAGATCAGCAGCCCAACAGCTACATGGACCTCATGTCCACGGGGACTCAGGAACCATGTGAAGGGAGAGTGCTCACATCATCCAGATCCATGAGGTCCGTCTGTGGAGCTCTGAGCTTGTCCTCTAGGGATTCCCCTCAGAGCAGCAGTTGCTTTATCTACAGGGATGGGGAACCATCTAAAGAGCATCTCAGTATCAGCAGGAGAGCAGAGAAGGGCTGAGAGCCACACTTTCCCTTCATGGTCAGTACCACCAAGGAGCCCGAGGGGTACAGGGACCATCCTGGACTGACAACCCCACACTGCCCAGGTGACTGTAACCAGAGTGGGAAGGGACCAGGAATTCAATGTGAGAGAAGGGCCACTCCGGGGAGACAGAAGCACATGAGGTTTTAGTTTGGGCTGGGGCACTGTCTCCCTTGGTATTGTGCTGCACTCCTGACCCACATTTTGCTTATTGCACTCCTTACCCAGGGGGCACAAGGTGGCTAAGGATGAAGGTGTGTGAGTCACATTGCAGATGCCACTCACACTATAACGGATTCCCACATGCAAAATCTCAGGCTCGAAGTCTACAGAGTGAGATCTGCCTGACATTTCCATGGAACACTTCTTCATAGCCGTCATCATTATCATCAATAGTATTTATTGAGCACTTACTATGTGCAGAGCACTGTACTAAGCGCTTAGCATTATCAGCAGCAGCAGCAGCAGCAAATATTGTCCTTTTTGGGGTAAGGGAGTGCGTGGATTCTCAATCAGATTGTTTGTGTAGGTGTGAAAAAAATCAATCACTGGTATGCATTGTGTGCTTAGTTCAGGCATAGCCCCACACTAAGTTCTTGGGAGAATACAGTACAGTAGTGTAGATTGATATGGTACCTGTCCATAAAGAGCCTATGGACTAGAGCGGAAGCCTCTGTTGGAGCTAACGGTTTATGTGGGTGTGTTATAGGTGTTTTGGGTGGGGGTAGGGGTCCTAGTTCTGTATGTTTGGGGGAGTGGGTGCATGTGGAATTCCCATTGCATGAGTTTACTTTTCATTCATTCAATTGTATTTATTGAGCGCTTACTGTGTGCAGAGCACTGTACTATGCGCTTGGGAAGTACAAGTTGGCAACACATAGAGACGGTCCCTACCCAACAACGGGCTCACAGTCCAGAACTACTCACAACTTGAGTAGTTGTGATTTCCACTGGGCCTTCCACGACTCACTCTGCTTGTCAAAATATCCCAGTCAGCATTGCAAGTCATCCCATTCTATCACAGACTTTGTGTCCTATGTCACCATGGAGCAAATTGAAAAGGAGCCCTCCCCACCCCCTGCCCGCCTTGGGGCACCATGGTGCCCCTAGGTCTTGCTCCATTTATAACGGCTGGACCTGGATTCTGATCCTGGCTCTGTCACATGTCTGCTGTACGACCTTGGACAAGTCACTTAACTTCTCTCTGCCTCAGTTACTTAACCTGTAAAATGGGGATTAAGTCTTACTCCCTCCTACTTAAACTCTGAGCCCCATGTGGGATGGGGACTGTGTCCAAACTGATTAATTTATATATACCCCAGTGCTTAGAGCAGTGTTTGGCACATAGTAAGTGCTTAACAAGTACCATTATTTATTTTATTTTTTTATTCAGTCCAAAACCGAGTTGTATGGAGGGCTTTGGGGTGAATCTAAGAGAGGAGGCTTCTTTAAGTTGGAGGAGGATCCACTGACATTTGAATTCCCCAGTGGGTGCAAGAATGAGGTATCCCTCAATCAGTAAGACTTGCTCTTGAATTGCTTATGAAGTAGCAGTGATGGTTTGCAGTGAACTATTCTCGCTCTCCAGTCTAGCCCTGCTGTAGCCAACAGCACACCCTGCAAGACAGTTGATAAAGATGGCAGCAGAGTGGGGTGGCACAGAAAAGCAGGATCATCCTCTCAATAACAGGCCCTGTCGTATCCTCAACCAGTCTGTAAGTGGTTGTTGGGACACACTCACATCTGCTTTATTTATTATTTATTTGTTGGAATTTTCAAAATGCAGAAAGAAGAGTTGGTGTCAGGGAAAGACATGGTTATCTAGTTATGGTATTTTTAAGTACTTCCTACATGCCAAGCACTGCGCTAAATGGTGGGGAACCTGCCTTTCAAGGGAGTGTCCTGATCAACTCTTCCTAATTTTGCCTTTCTCTTCGTCTTAACAGGCAAAGAATTCTGCAGAACTTGGCTAACTGAATTTCTCCTTCTTGTATCTTGGGAGGTAGTCTGGAGGGGAAGATAGATGAGAATCTTCTCCCATCAGCTCCAAGGGAAGAAGTGCATCTCAGCATAAGGAGAGATAAATAGTTGTGGTAGGAGTAATAACATTTACTGCATGCCCACGTAGAACAGTGCACTCTATCAATCAATCAACAGGATTTATTGAGTGATTACTGTGTGGCAAGCACTGAACAAGGAACAAGATACAACAGAGTTTGTTGACATGTTCCCTGCCCATAAGGAGATTAACCAACCAAATTCCAAATTGACGTATTCTCAGCCCACAAGTATTTTAGCATTTAAGTAGTTACATAACTATCTAAATAAGTACATATGTGTTATATGGGTGCTACGGAGGTTTTAATAAGCTTATTCATGCCAGAATTATCTGAAGTGATCGTATGGTTTTGAGTGCTGGGAAATTAATCTAGAGAAGCTCGTAGGAATTTCAGCAGGGCTCTGAATGTGTGGAGAGCTGTGGTTTATCTGATTGGGAAGGGAGGTGGCCGAGCAAAGCGTGGAAACAGGAAAGTCAAGAGTGAGTTACAACTAGAAGGATGGCTTGGGAGCTCTGAAGATGGATTGAATAGAGGATGATGATGATGATGACTGTGGTATTTATTAAGCACTTACTATGTGCCGGGCACCGTACTAAGCTCCGTAAAAGTGTAGTGAGGCTAGGAGGTAGAGAGCCTTGAAGCCAATTGTGGGGAGTTTTTGTTTCATCTGAAAAGACACGTATAGTCAGTGGAGGGTTTTGCGGAGAGGAGAGATGTAGTCTGAAAGATGCTTTAGGAAATAGTTAAATAAGTTACTATCTCTCTCTCTGTGTGTATATATATATATGCGTGTGTGTTTTTACGATTTTCAGTATGTATGTGTAAGCAACGAGTCCGTTGGAAGCATGTGTGCATGTACGTGTGTGTATGTGTGTGTGCTAACAACGTATGGGTCACTGTAAGAATGAGTATGCTTATATATAAGGACATTTTTGTCTGAATATTAAATCAAGTTAAATATTAAATCAAGTACCCTACCAATCTCGACTACGTGAGAATTGCTGAATTGTACTTCCCAAGCGCTTAGTACAGTGCTCTGCACACAGTAAGCGCTCAATAAATGTGGTTGGATGAATGAGAATCAAGCAGAGGCATATCCATTCCATTCCTGGCTTGGGCAGTGGCTAGCGAGTGGAAGGCAATCTGCTACAAGTCCATATTCAGCTGTGCTGGGCAGCAGCAGCATGGGAGAGAGTCGAGGGCAGAGACTCAAGTTCTCCATGTGGAAGGAGACAGTGGTAAACCACTTCTGTATTTTTACCAAGAAAATTCTCTGGATCCACTACCAAAACGACTGCAAATGGAGGTGAGGCCTTCTGGGAGAGAAGTGTCCAAGGCGTCGCTATGGGTCAGAGATGACTCTATGGCATAAGACAAGACAAAATTAAATCATTGACATTTCATAGGTGTTATATGCATCTCTTTACACTCTCTAACCTTCTCCTAGCTGTAATCTATTTTAGTTTTGTTCTCCTCCACTAATAATAATATTGTGACATTTTTTAAGATCTTGTTATGTGTCAAGCACTGAACTAAATGCTGGAGTACAACATGGAATCTGGAGAGAACAGAGTCTCTGTCGAAGGGAGAACAGGTATTGAACCCTCAAATTATAAATAAGAAAACTGAGGCATAGAAAAGTTAAGTGAATTTCTGAAGGTCACAGAGCAGGCATATTCTAGAGCTGAGGTTAGAAGCCAGAAACTTTGAGTCCCAAGGCTGTGCTCTTTCCACTAGGCCATATTGTTTCTACAGGACTGGAAACTTAGAGATTCCAATAATATGGAAACTCACTGAAAGCAGGGCTCATATGCTCTAATATTACTGAACTCCTGAAGTGCTCATATACAACTGATTAATTTACTCCTATTGAGATGAATGCCAATCCCTTCATCCATGCTACCGGTGTCTCTAAATTTAAGATTTCTATTGTCCTGTGCAGGGAGACAACCTCATATCCCAGAAATGGCCAACATTTCCACGGTGACCAAATTCCTCCTCCTGGGGTTCTCCGATGCCCGAGAGCTGCAGCTGGTCCACGCTGTGCTGTTCCTCCTTGTCTATGTGGCGGCCTTGTTGGGGAATCTCCTCATTATCACTATCACAACCCTGGACCACCACCTTCACAAGCCCATGTACTTCTTCCTTAAGAACTTGTCTTTCAATGACTTGTGTCTTACCTCCATCACCATCCCCAAATCCATCGCCGTCTCCCTGACTAATAACAATTCCATTTCTTTCCTGGGCTGTGCTTCTCAAGTCTTACTGGTCATCTGGTTTGCTGGTTCAGAGTTTTTTGTTCTCACGGCGATGTCATACGACCGCTCTGCTGCCATCTGCCGCCCCCTGCGCTATGAGTTCGTCATGGATAGATGGGCTTGTGTGCAGAAGGTGGCTGCCTCTTGGCTCAGCGGAAGTCTGTTTGGAGTCTTGTTTTCAGTTTCAACGTTCTCCTTGCCCTTCTGTGGGTCCAACACTGTCCAGCAGTTCTTCTGTGATGTCCCCTCACTGCTGAAGATCTCCTGCTCCGAGGACCACGTTGCTATTGATGTGATCGTGGCTGTTGCAGTAGTCTTAGTTGTCGTCGGTTTCACTTCCATCATCATTTCCTATGTCTGCATCTTCTCAGCCGCGCTGAGGACTCCATCCTCTGAGGGACGGAACAAGGCCTTTTCCACCTGTATGTCCCACTTCACCGTTGTCACAGTTTTCCTCTTCACAATATTTGCCTATATCAAGCCTCCCTCATACTCTTCCTCGGCCCTTGACCTGCTAGTATCTGTGTTCTATGCCGTGGTGCCTCCTACCCTGAACCCTCTTATCTACAGCCTAAGAAACAGGGACATGAAGGCCACCCTGGGGAGGACCCTAAAAGGGGGAAATGCCTGGTGGCTCCTGTGGGATAAACTGTGTCTTTCCTTGTGCTGATGATCCCATCCCTCAACACGATACCCGCTCAAGGACTTATCCACATACAAATGTGTCCTACAACTCCAAAGAGATAGTCCTGAGAGTGAGGATTTGTCCAAGTCTCGGAGGCTGGTTGATGAATCTAGTGTGTGACTGACAATCCATTCATTCTTTGGGAGGCATTATGTACTAATGGAACGAACGTGTGACTGGGAGTGATGAGACGAAAGTACCAATCCCGACTCTGACGCTGAACAGCTGTGTGACCTTGAATCAAGGAATTAACATCTCTAGAATTCTCTGTAAAGTGGGAATTCGATACAGACTCTGTGGGCTAGGGAATGTGTCTGCTTTGATTATTTTGTTTTCATTCAAGCACTTGGAACAGTTTTTTGGCATCTAAGCTCTTAATGAAAACGTTATTAATAATTATTGTGCTAATATGCACGTTAAGATTACTCGGAGTGGGTATGAAAGTTGGAAAATGGGGGACAATACGGGAGAATGGAGACAGTATGGTTTCAGCTCCATCTGTCTTATCAATTCATCCTCTTATCCCTCCATCCATCCTTCCATCAATCAATCAATCAATTATAATTGCCGATCACATTCTGGGTGCAAAGCACTGTAAAGGAGAGTAAAAAAAAATGCATTGTCCCTGCTATCTAGGAGACTACAATATAATGAGGGAGATAGATACAGAATAAATTGCCTAGAATAGGAAGGAATGGAGGGAAAAATAGAAAAGGAGATAGATGTTTGCATCAAGATGTCTTATGCTGTTTAGTTGTCTCTGACCTAGCTGCCATGGACATATCTCTTCCAGAACGCCCCACCTCCATCTGCAATCACTCTGGTAGCATATCCATAGAGTTTTCTTGGTAAAAATAAGGAGGTGGTGTACCACTGCCTCCTTCCATGCAGTAATCCTAACTCTACACCCTCAACTCTCTCCCATGCTGCTGCTGCTCAGAACAGGTGAGTTTTGAGACTACAGTTTGTATAGTCACTATGAAGAGAGCTTCAAGCGGTGGGAGTGAGTGACTAAGTCCATAACTGGTCCAAAATGCCAATTAGTGTTGGGAGGAAGTAGCTTAAAGAGATGAAAAATTGATCGGGGAAGGTATTCTCTAGGAGGTGGTGATTTCAGAAGGACTTTGAAGATGGGTAGAGTCGTGGTCTGATGTCCTGGAAGGGTAAAGGAGTTCCAGTCAGGTAAAGTAGCATGAGGGACCGTCTCTATATGTTGCCAACTTGTACTTCTCAAGCGCTTAGTACAGTGCCCTGCACACAGTAAGTGCTCAATAAATATGATTGAATGAATGAATGAGCCAGGGATCGGAGGAGGCTCTGAGACCGACAGATTATTTCTTCATTTTCCTTGAGGGTCATTGAGATACTTTGAAAAGGGACAGGGTCATTCACCGGAAGGAACTCAATTGTTTCCACAGCCCAGGTTAGAAAAGCATCCCAGTAGGAGGAGCCGTTTTTGATACTGAATTCAAGGGAGGACAAAGCATAGCCTCTGTCCTATTCCTTCTTAAGCCCAATCGCTTCAATCTCAAAGCCTCAGTCCTATGCCCCACCCCCACTCAGCCTGGGAGAGGACCTTAGGATGGATTCAGAGACATCTCTCGCTCTCTCTAGATTTGCAGTCAGAAAGTATCGAATTTCCCCCCCTGGATGATTGAATGACAGACTGATAGTCTGAGGTTGTAAATGAGACGAAGCTGAATTCACCCACAGTTGATATAGATGGTTGGTAGACATCAGAAACTGTTGCAGTATTGGGTTGCAGATGCCTTTGTTTCTATGGGAACGCCGCGGTTCAGCGCCACTGCTATAGATTCAGAGATCGTACTCTCACCTCTATGGGGCCTCGGGGACATCATGAGCAGAGGGTTCTAGCATTGCCCAGGCTACAAGGTCCCACTCGAGCCAGTCCTCCAGGGGCTCCCCATAGAGCAGAGGCTGCTTTATCTATGGGGATGGGGGACCATCTGGAGGACATCTCAGCACCAACGGGAGAGCAGTGAGGGGCTGAGATCAATCAATCGTATTTGATCGTATTTGATTGATTTGATTGATTTGATTTGAGACCACCACACTGTCCCTTCAAAGCCAGTTGCACCCAGGAACTGGAAGGGAGAGGGGATCATCCCAGCAGAGGTCATTGCCCCCAAGTCCCACGCTGCCCTGGTGAGTGGGATCAGCAGGGTAGAGCGGCAGGAAAGGACTAGATTGGGGATTCGAGAGATGGTGGATTTTGAGGAGACTTTCATACACGGCGCCAAAGTTGGAGCTCACAGCAGAGCTGCATCCCCAGAGGGGCAGACGGGCTGGCAGGAGGGCAAGTGTTTGTCAATACAGTGGCCCCGACCATCACACAATTCCCCTTTCTCACCCATCTCCATTCCCGCTACCATGACAAATACCAGCCTGGCTGTGACACTGCAGCACAGAGTCAGTATTATGCTGTGGTTGTTTTGGCCAGAAGTGGGTCCCGGACATCAAAAATATTTCTGCTGGGGAAATGACAGACAGGGAAGAGAAGTTTTGACTGGTTCTGGACAACGACTAGCCCTATCATCAAGTCCTCCATGCAGGAGGTCTTCCCAAATGTTGGGAGAGCACAATACAGGTAGGAGATGTAATTCCTGACCCCATGGATTTCCTGAGTGAAACCGATTAAAAAACTAATTACAGTTGGGGAGACGAAGAATGGAAAAATGGGTATGCAGATTAATAAGTGCTTACATAAGAATATAAATCTCTAGGTAAGGAAGTGCTTTGAGTGGTTGTGAATGTAC
Organism: Tachyglossus aculeatus; assembly: GCF_015852505.1. Lineage (NCBI taxonomy): Eukaryota > Metazoa > Chordata > Mammalia > Monotremata > Tachyglossidae > Tachyglossus > Tachyglossus aculeatus. The sequence continues at coordinate 87,081 of NW_024044890.1, forward strand.
AGGTTCAGAGGTGGTAGTTGGGCTGATAGGGTCTGGTGAGAAAAAACATTAACCTGGGAAGTTCTCCTGGAGAATGTGGGATTTCAGAAGGATTCAGCAGATGGTGAGAGCTGTGGTTTGAATGATATGAGAAGCAGAGTGGCTCATTGGAAAGAGCCCGGGCTGGGGATCCAGATGTCATGGGTTCAAATCCTAGCTCCACCAATTGCCAGCTGTGTGACTTTGGGCAAGTCACTTCACTTCTCTGTGCCTCAGTTCCCTCATCTGTAAAATGGGGATGAAGGCTGTGAGCCCCCCTCGGGACAACCTGATCACCTTGTAACTCCCCAGCGCTTAGAACAGTGCTTGGCACATAGTAAGTGCTTAATAACTGCCATCATCATCATTATTATTATATGAAAAGAGAGGGAATTCCAGGCAGAAAGACACATCTGAAACCAAAGAGTCGAGAGAGGGACAGAGGGAAGGTCAATTTCCAAGGGCTGCAGCAGACTAAGTGAAGAGGGGAGGGAAGCAGAGAGTAGAGAGACAGTGGAGAACCCTGGAGCCAATAGTCAGGAGTTGATTGGAGACAACCAAACTTCAGCACTTAGAACAGTGCTTGGCGCATAGTAAGCGCTTAACAAACGCCAGCATTATAATTATTATTCAATCCCTGATTCATTTTCCTCCAAACAGGGAGAGCCATAATCTGTCTACTTGTGTAAGAAGCTGTGTTTGTGCCCAGAGTGGTGTGGGCGTGGTGGTGAAGAAACCTAGTCTGGTAGTACTCTGGAGGGGAGGGGAGAAAGGAATCTTCTCCCATCACATCCAAAGAAAGAAGTGTCTTTGGACCCAGGGAGAGGTAAATAGTAGTAGTAAAGGTTAGATGATTTATTGAGTGCCTACTTGAGGCAGTGCACTGTACTAGGTGCTTAAGAAGTTCTGAAAAATAAGTGAATGATCCCCCGCCCAAAAAGAGGCAAACATGAAAATACTTTTAAAAAAAAAGCACTGAGTGGACACCTGCACCTAAGTGCTAAGGAGGCTGTACACCACTTCATTCAGGAATGATATGACTTAGGGTGATGGGAAAGCTTGTTAAAGGAAGTGGGATTGTAGCAGGGCTCCAAATAATGGGAGTGCTGTGGTCTATTTTATCATTGTTGTTTCTCTAGGCAACGTTTTATACAAAGTATAAAATTACCCACTATACAGTTACCTCCTGGTGGGCAGGAAAATGTATGCCAACTATGTTGGATTGAACTCTCCCAAGCACTTAGTATAGTGCTCTGAACACAGTGAGTACTCAATAAATACCACTGATTTATTGATTGATGTCTTCATGCCCCAACATGTATCAATACTATTGAACTGTAAAGGTGATTAATAAATACAACAGCTTTATTTATTTCAATGAGAATCAATCGTACTTATTGATCACTTACAGTGTGCAGAGCGCTGTACTAAGTGAACGAGAGTGTACAATATGATACAATTGGTAGAAGTGATAGTTGCCCTAAAGAAACTTACACTCTGGAGGGAATGTCAGTGTCTCTACACTGAAGTTCCCCTCTTTATTTCCAGGGAGTCAGCATCGTCTCCCAGAAATGACCAACATCACCACGGTGGCTGAATTCCTCCTCCAGGGGTTCTCTGACATCCGAGAGCTGCAGCTGGTTTATGCTATATTGTTCCTCCTTGTCTATTTAGTGGCCCTTCTGGGGAATCTCCTCATTGTTGCTGTCACCATCGTAGACCAGCGTCTCCACACTCCTATGTACTTCTTTCTCAAGAACTTGTCCTTCATAGACCTCTGCTACATTTCTACAACGGTCCCCAAATCCATTGTCAACTCCTTGACCGTTGACAGCTTCATCTCCTTTCTGGGTTGTGCCTCACAGCTCTTCCTAGTGGTCTTGTTTGCTGCTTCAGAGTCTTTTATCCTAACTGCAATGTCTTATGACTGCTATGCCTCCATCTGCTCCCCCCTGCGTTATGAGCTCATCATGAACAAAACAGTTTGTATGTGCGTGGTAGCAGCATCATGGCTTATTGGGGGTCTGTTTGGAGTCTTGCTTTCAGCCTCTACCTTCTCACTGACTTTTTGTGGGTCCAATACTGTGGAGCAGTTCTTCTGTGACGTCCCCCCTCTACTGAAGATCTCCTGCTCTGAAGTCCACATTGCCATTGATGTGAGTGTGGCTGCTGGGTTTATCTTGTCTGCTGCCTGCTTCATTTACATCATCCTCTCCTACATCTTCATCTTCTCAGCCGTGCTGAGGATGCCGTCTTCTGAGGGCCGAACCAAAGCTTTCTCCACCTGCCTGCCCCATCTCACTGTCATCATCATTTTTCTATTTACCGGAGCATTTGTCTATCTCAAACCTTCAGACTCGCCCTCGGCTCTGGATCTGCTGGTTTCCATGTTGTACACTGTGGTACCCCCCACTGTGAACCCCCTTATCTACAGCCTGAGGAACAGGGACCTGAAGGCTGCCCTGGGCAGGATCCTAAAGGGGACATTGCCCCAGTATCGATTCTGGGACAAAATGTCTCTGTCCACGTACCAATAATCCCCTGCCACCCCTTATAAAAGGAATTGCCCTTAGGCATATCCAGATATATACCACTGAACCAGAGGCCCAAAGAACAAGGCTGGATATTCAGGATTTGTCAAGGTCTAGGAGGTTGGCTGATAATACTAGGTAGTGAGTGAAAATGCATTTCCTAGGAGGCTTCATGGATAAATGGCATGTGAATGGGTGTCACATGACCTGAGTTCTAATCCCAGCTCGGCCACTGGCCTGCTATGTGACCTGTTGTTAGTGTCTTACCATTCCTGGACTCTCACTTCCTCTTACACTCTGAGCCCCTGTGGGACAGGAAACGTGTCTGGTTGGATTGTAATTTAATATTTGGGATGCTGGCCCATTGTGGGCATGGATTGAATCTACCAACTCCGTTGTATTGTACTCTTCAAAGTGCTTACTACAATGTTCTGCACACAGTAAACATACAACAAATACCATCGATCAATTGAATTATTTTGTTTCAGCTTCATCATGTGACAGATGTGGAAACAGAAATTGTTAACACCAGCCCACTGTTGGGTACGGACTGTCTCTATATGTTGCCAATTTGTACTTCCCAAGCGCTTAGTACAGTGCTCTGCACATAGTAAGCGCTCAATAAATACGATTGATGATGATGATAATAAAAATGATAATAATCTTAATAATGGTGCTTGAAAGGGGACAGAGAAATTCACTGACGGAACTCTAGTTTCCAGAACCCAGGTTGGTAAATCATCACAACAGGAGGAGCCATTTCCATCCTATTCTTCCTCAAGCCGGGAACCTCTCCTTCCCATCATCCCATTCTCAAAACCTCAATCTCCTGTCTTACCCCACTCACCCTGCGGGAGAATCATAGGATGGATTCAGAGGAATGTCTTGCTCTGTCTAGGTTTGCAATTAGAAATCATTCAATTGACTGATTGAATATAAAGCTGATTGTCTAAGGTTGTATATGAGATGAAGCTGAAATCACCCACAATTGTTGTAGATTGTCAGTAACACTAGAAACCGTTGGGATGCAGATGCTATTGTTTCCACGGGAACCCTGATGTGCACCACCATTGCTGCAGCTTTAGGGACTGGGCCTTTATCTCCGGAGGACCTCAGGGACCTCACAGGCAGAGGCTTTTGGCATCGGCCAATACATGAGGTCCCACCTGAGTTGATCCTCTGGGGGTTCCCTGTGAAGCAGTGGCTGCTTTATCTTTGGGGATGGGGAACTCTCTGGAGAACATCTCCCTACCCAGAGGAGATCAGAGAGGGGCTGAGAGTGCCATGCTGTCCCTTCCTTCATAGCCAGCTGCACCCAAGAACTGGAGTGGAGAGAGGACCATCCCAAGCCAGCCGAGGTCAGAGCCCTCCAACCCTACACTGTCTCAGTGAGTGTGACCAGGGGGTGGTGGAGTGGGAGGGAGAAACCATGATGGGGATGCAAGAGATGGAGCCATTCTGGGGAAGTGCTCACACGCAGAACCAATTTCGGGCTTTGGGGCAGGGCTACATCCCCAGAGGGGGCAGGTGGGCTTTCAGGAGGGTACGTACTTGACAGTGCAGTGGCCCCAACCATCACTCATCTCCCTCTCCTCACCCACCTCCATCCAGCTAACATGGAAGTTGTTTCGTGGCTGGGGCCCTGCAGCAGAGCATCAGCATTATGCTCTGGTCACTTCGGACAGGAGTGGGTCCTGGAGGTCAGAAAATGTTTCTGGTGAGAAATGACAGGGAGGGAAGGAGAGAGTGTGATTGGTTCTAGACCAGGAGCACTATCATCAACTCCTCCATGCAGCAATGTTGGGTGAACACAATGGAGGTAAGAGGTTCAATCCTTTCCCTCCCGGACTTACCAGTCTACTGGGCTAGCCTGATCTAAAATAATTTACAGCTAGGGGGAAATAAGAATGGAAAGCTGGATGCACAGCTTAAAAAGTGCTTAGTAATGTGAATCTATAGGTAGGGAAGTGCAATGAGCAGTTGTGAATGTGTAAATGCAGAGGTGGTATCTGGCAGAGGTGGTATCTGTCACCAAAACCTGCCGGTCTCAGCTCCGCAACATTGCCAAGATCCACCCTTTCCTCTCCATCCAAACCACTACCCTGCTCATTCAAGCTCTCATCCTATCCCGTCTGGACTACTGCATTAGCCTTCTCTCTGATCTCCCAACCTCGTGTCTCTCCCCACTTCAATCCATACTTCATGCTGCTGCCTGGATTGTCTTTGTACAGAACGCTCTGGGCATGTTACTCCCCTCCTCAAAAATCTCCAGTGGCTACCAATCAATCTGCGCATCAGGCAGAAACTCCTCACCCTCTGCTTCAAGGCTCTCCATCACCTCGCCCCCTCCTACCTCACCTCCCTTCTCTCCTTCTACAGCCCACCCCGCACCCTCCGCTCCTCTGCCGCTAATCTCCTCACCATGCCTAGTTCTCGCCTGTCCCGCCATTGACCCCCGGCTCACGTCATCCCCCGGGGCCTGGAATGCCCTCCCTCCCCACATCCGCCAAGCTAGCTCTCTTCCTCCCTTCAAGACCCTACTGAGAGCTCACCTCCTCCAGGAGGCCTTCCCAGACTGAGCCCCTTCCTTCCTCTCCCCCTCGTCCCCCTCTCCATCCCCCCATCTTACCTTCTTCCCTTCCCCACAGCACCTGTATATATGTATATATGTTTGTACATATTTATTACTCTATTTATTTGTACATATCTGTTCTATTTTATTTTGTTAGTATGTTTGGTTTTGTTCTCTGTCTCCCCCTTTTAGACTGTGAGCGCACTGTTGGGTAGGGACTGTCTCCATATGTTGCCAACTTGTATTTCCCAAGCGCTTAGTACAGTGCTCTGCACACAGTACGCGCTCAATAAATACGATTGATTGATTGATTGGCCTGAATCGGCATGGGGAGAAGAAACATCAATCTGGGCAAATTTGAAGGGAGAGGGAGATTCGGGAAGAAAGAAGGATCTAAGCCTTGTGTTGTAGAAGGGAATCTCCTTTTTCATTCAATCATTCATTCATTCAGTTGCATTTATTAAGCGCTTACTGTGTGCACAGCAGTGTTCTAAGTGCTTGGGAAGTACAAATCGGCAACATATAGAGAAGGACCCTAACCAATAACGGGCTCCCTGTTTAGAAAGGGGAGATGGACAACAAAACAAAACAAGTAGAGAGGTGACAACACCATCAGAATAAATAGAATTATAACTATGTACATGTCATTAATGAAATAAATTGAGTAATAAATATGTACAAACATACACAATTGCTGTGGGGAGGAGAAGGGGATAGGGTGAGGGGCTATGGGGCAGGGAAGAGAAGGAGAGGAAAAGGGAGGAGATCTATTTCCAAGGGGTAGAGGGTAGTTGGTGAAGAGGGAAGGGAAACACAGAGGAGAACACTGGTCAAAAACCTTGAAGCTAGTGCCAAGGAGTTGATTGGAGTCAACCAGACTTCAATCTATTTCATTTTCCTCGAGAACCACAATCAGATTTGTTGTGTCGGCGGCTGTTTGTGTATCCAAGGTGGGGCAGAGGAGGCAGTGAACAAGCCTTGGCTGGTGGAGGTATGGAGGGAAGGAGGAGAAAGGAATTTCTCCCATCACCTTCCAGGGAAAGAGTGTGTCTGGGCCCAAGGAGAGGAAAATAGTAGTGGTACTAGTATGGGAACCTGGGTTCTAATCCTGACTCTTCATTCATTCCTTCATTTAATTGTGTTGATTGAGCACTTACTGTGTGTAGAGCACAGTACTAAGCACTTGGAAAGTACAATTTGGCAACAGATCGGGACAATCCCTACCCAACAACCGGCTCGGGGACCTACCTTCTAATCCTGGCTCTGCCCCTTGTCTGCTGTGTGATGTCGGACAAGTCATTTTGCTTCGCTGTGCCTCAGATACCACATCTGTAAAATGGGAATTTAGAGTGAGTCTCACATGGTTGCAAGCCTTGAAGATAATTGTGAGGTGTTTTTGTTTCATGTGAAGAGATACATGGTGCCAGTGAAGGGTTGGGAAGAGAGATGTTTGAGCGCTTCTTTGTCTTTTCTTATGCTATCGTGTCATCTCTGACCCATAGTGAATGAATGGACACATCTCTCCAGGAACGCCCCATTCTCCAACTGCAAATGTTCTTGCAGTTTATCCGTTGAGTTTTTTGGTAAAACTACAGAAGTGGTATACCATTGTCTTCTTCCCTGCAGTAAACCTGAGTCTCCTCCTCAACTCTCTCCCATGACACTGCAGCACAGCACAGGCGAGTTTTGACTTGTAGCAGATTGCCTCTCACCTGCTAGCCACTGCCCATGGTGGGAAAGGAATGGGTATGCCTCTGCTTAACGATCTATCTGGTAGCTGAGACTGGTAGAGTAGTGGAAACTCTCCAGGTACGATTCTGAGTCGGGGGAGTGATGCTTTAGCAAATAGTTAAATTAATGAATGAGTTGCTTCATAGGTGTGGGTTTGTGTGACTGTGTGTATTTATGTTTAAGTAACCACAGTCAGTTGAAGCTTGTGTGTGTGTGTGCGCGCGTGTGTGTGCGTGCGTATGTGTGTGTGTGTGTGTGTGTGTGTGTGTGTGTGTTTGAGTAGCTGGCTGGGGCCCTGCAACACAGCATCAGCATTATTGTGCAGTCATTTTGGCCAGAATTGGGTCCTGGTTGTCAGAAAATGTTTCTGGCGGGAAATGACAGGGAGGGAATGAGAGAGTGTGGTTGGTTCTAGACCACCAGCACAATCATCAACTCCTCCATGCAGAAATGTTAGGTGAACACAATACAGGTAAGAGATTCGATCCCTCCCTCCTGGACTTGCCAGTCTGCTAGGCTAGACTGATCCAAACTAATCTACAGGTAGGGGGAAATAAGCATGAAAATGTGAATGCACAGCTTAATTACTTCTTCCATAGTAATGTGAATCTATACATAGGGAAGAGTAATGAGTAGTTGTGAACGTGTAAACGCAGAGGTGGCATCTGGGCTGATTCGGCATGGGGAGAAGAAATAGCAATGTCGGTAAATTTGGAGGGAGAGGGAGATTTGGGCAGAAGGAAGGATCTGAGCCATGTGTTGGAGAAAGGGATGTCCTTGGAGAGGCACAGGGAGCAGATCTGTTTCCAAGGGCTGGAGGGGAGTTAGTGAAGAGGGAAGGGAAACACAGAGGAGAACACCAGTCAAAAGCTTTGAAGCTAATGGCAAGGAGTTAATTGGAGTCAACCAGACTTTAGTCTGATTCATTTTCATCTGAGAACCACGAGCAGATTTGTTGTGTCGGCGGCTGTGTGTGAACCCAGGGTGGGGCAGGGGAGCCAGTGAACAAACCTTGGCCGGCAGAGGTCTGGAGGGGAAGAGGAGAAGGGAATCTTCTCCCATCACTTTCCAGGGAAAAAAGGTGTCTGGGCCCAGGGAGAGGCAAAGAGTAGTGGTAGTAGTAACGGGACTTTGGTTCTAATCCTGCCTGTGCTATTAATTAATTCATTCATTCAATCGTTTTTATTGAGCACTTACCATGTGCAGAGAACTGTACTAAGCACTTGGAAAATAAAATTCGGCAACAGACAGAGACAATCCCTTCCCAACAGCGAGCTCCGGGACCTGGGTTCTAATCGTGGCTCTGCCCCCTTTCGTCTGGGTGATGTTGGGCAAGGCACTTGGCTTCCTTGTGCCTTAAATACCGCATCTGTAAAATGGGAATTAGGACTGAGCCCTAAGTGCTCAGTAAATACCATTGTTGATTAATTGATGGGTAAATACCCCTATCCCCTCTCAGGATCACACCTGAAGACTTTCCAGTTCCCTACCAGTCTCAGCCAAGGGAGGGAGAGTCAACCAGAGAGATATCCATTGTATTCCTAGCTTGGGCAGTGGCTAGCGAGTGGAAGGCAATCTGCTCCAAGTCAAAACGCACCTGTTCTGGGCAGCAATGGCAGGGGAGAGAGTCGAGGGTGGAGACTCAGGTTTACTGGGCGGAAGAAGGCAATGGTAAACCACTTCTCTATTTTTTACCAAGAAAACTCTATGGATACAGTACCACAATGCTTGCAGATTGAGCTGGGGCACTCTGGGAGAGATGTGTCCATGGAGTCGCTATGGGTCGGAGCAGAAATAACGACATAAGTCAAGACGTGCCAGACCATTGCACATATTAATACTGTGAACACTACAGGTGACAAATAAATACAACAGATTGATTTAATAATAATGATGATGGTATTTGTTAAGCGCTCACTATGTGTGAAGCACTTCTAAGTGCTCGCAAACTCTGAAAGGAATTAGTGTTGAAGACTTCATTGGTGCTATCAATCGATCGTATTTATTAAGCGTTTATGGTATGCAGAGTCTACCCACTAGACTGTTACCTCCTGGTGGGCAGGAAAGTATCTGCCAACTCTGTTGGATTGAACTCTCCCAAGCACTTAGTACAGTGCTCTGCACACAGTGAGTATTCAGTAAAAACCATTGAGCTATAGATTGATGTGTCCATACCGCTACATGTATCAATATTATTGAACTTAATAGGTGATCAATGAATACAACTGCATTATTTATTAAAATGGGAATCAATCATATTTACTGATCACTTACAGTGTGTAGAGCACTATACTAAGTGCTTGAGAGAGTAAAATATGACATCATTTGTAGAAGTGTTACCTGCCCAAAACGAACATACAATCTGGAGGGAATGCCAATGATTCTAAATTGAAGTTCCCCTCTTCCTTTCCAGGGAGTCAGCATCATCTCCCCAAAATGACCAACATCTCCACGGTGGCTGAATTCCTCCTCCAGGGGTTCTCTGACATCCGGGAGCTGCAGCTGCTCCATGCCACGCTGTTCGTCCTTATCTACCTAGTGGCCCTTCTGGGGAATCTCCTCATTATTGCTGTCACCACCCTCGACCAGCGTCTCCACACCCCCATGTACTTCTTTCTTAAGAACTTGTCCTTCATTGATCTCTGCTACATTTCTACCACGGTACCCAAATCCATCGTCAACTCCTTGAGCAGTGACAGCTCCATCTCCTTTCTGGGTTGTGCCTCACAGCTCTTCCTACTGGTCTTGTTTGGTGCTTCAGAGCTTTGTGTCCTCACTGCAATGTCTTATGACCGCTATGCCGCCATCTGCTCCCCACTGCGTTATGTGCTCATCATGAACAAAACAGCCTGTATGCACATGGCAGCAGCATCTTGGCTCAGTGGAGGTCTGTTTGGAGTCTTGTTTTCAGCTTCTACTTTCTCCTTGAACTTTTGTGGATCCAATGCTGTCCAGCAGTTCTTCTGTGATGTCCCCCCTCCGCTGAAGATCTCCTGCTCTGAAGTCCACATTGCCATTGATGTGAGTGTGGCTGCTGCATTCGTCTTGGATGCTGTCTGCTTCACTTACGTCACCCTCTCTTATGTCTTCATCTTCTCAGCCGTACTGAGGATCCCATCCTCCGAGGGCCGAACCAAAGCCTTCTCCACCTGCCTGCCCCATCTCACTGTCTTCATCATTTTTGTCTTTACCGCAGCATTTGCCTATCTCAAACCACTTTCAGACTCGCCCTCGGCTCTGGATCTGATGGTTTCCATGTTATACTCTGTGGTGCCCCCCACTGTGAACCCCCTTATCTACATCCTGAGGAACAGGGACCTGAAGACTGCCCTGGGCAAGATCCTAAAGGGGACATTTCCCCAGCATCCATGCTGCAACAAAATGCCTGTGTCCATGTACCGATAATCCCCTACCCGCCTTTAAAGGAGGAATTGCCATTGGACTTATCCATATATATCCCACTGAACCAGAGTCCCAGAGAAGAAGTCCGGATATTCAGGATTGTCAAGGTCTGGGAAGTTGGTTGATAAGACTAGGTCACGAGTGGCGATGCATTCCCTAGGAGGCCTCATGGCTCAATGGCATGTGAACGAGGGTCACATGATCTGAGTTCTAATCCCAGCTCAGTCAGTGGCCTGCTGTGTGACCTGGCATTACTGTCTTACCATTCCTGGGCTCTTACTTCCCCTTACTCTCTGAGTCCCTGTGGGACAGGAAACTTGTCCGCTTGGATTGCAATTTCATCTTTGGACTGTAAGCTCATTGTGGGCATGGATTGTATCTACCAACTCCATTGTATTGTACTCTTCAAAGCGCTTAATACAATGTAATGCACACAATAAACACTCAACAAATACCATTGATCGATTGAATTATTTATCATCATGTGGCACAGACTTTGACACAGAAATTTTTAACACTGAATAATAAAAATAATAATAATAACGGTGTTTGAAAAGAGATAGAGACATTCACTGATGGAATTCTATTCATTCCATCGAATTTATTAAGCGCTACTGTGTGCAGAGCACTGCACTAAGTGCTTGGGGAGTACAAGTCGGCAACATAAAGAGATGGTTCCTACCCAACATCAGGCTCACAGTCTAGAAGGGGGAGACAGACAACAAAATAAAACATGTAGACAGGTATCAAAAGTGTCAGAATAAATAGAACTATACCTATACGCACACCATTAACAAAATAAATAGAGAAGTAAATATACACAAGTACAATGAATAGAGTAATACATCTGTACAAATGTACACAGGTCCTGTGGGGAGGAGAAGGAGGTAGGGCAGAGGGGGAGTGATGGGGAGGAGGAAAGGAAAAACGGGGCTCAGTCTGGGAAGGCCTCCTGGAGGAGGTGAGCTCTCAGTAGGGCTTTGAGGAGAGGAGGAGAGCTAGTTTGGTAGATGTGTTGAGGGAGGGTATTCCAGGCCAGGGGAAGGACGTGGGCCGGGGGTCGGCGGTGGGACAGGCGAGAATGAGGCACAGTGAGGAGGTTAGCGGGAGAGGAGCGGAGGGTGCAGGCTGGGCTGGAGTAGGAGAAAAGGGAGGTGAGGTAGGAGGGTGCGAGGGGATGGAGAGCCTGGAAGCTGAGAGGAGTAGTTTTTGCATGATTCTTAGGTTGAGAGGCAGCCACTGGAGATTTTTGAGGTGGGGAGTGACACGCCCAGAATGTTTCTGTACAAAGATAATGCAGGTAGCAGAGTGAAGTATAGACTGAAGTGGGGAGAGACAGGAGGATGGGAGATCAGAGAGGAGGCTGGTACAGTAATCCAGTCAGGATAGGATGGAGACTGAACCAGCAGGGTAGCGGTTTGGAGCTCTAGTTTCCAGAACCCAGGTTAGTAAATCATCACAACAGGAGGAGCCATTTCCATCCTATTCGTCCTCAACCCAGCAAGTTCTCCTTCCCATCATCCCATTCTCCAACCCTCAGTCCCCTGCCCGACCCCACTCAGCCTGGGGGAGGATCAGGGGATGGATCCAGAGGAATCTCTTGCTCTCTCGAGCTTTGAAATCAGGTGTCAGAAAATGAAATCGAACAATTGACTGACTGAATGAAAAGCTGATTGTCTGAGGTGGTATATGAGATGAAGCTTCAACCACCCACAGTTGATGTACTTTGTCAGTAACATTAGAAACCGTTGGGATGTTGGGATGCAGATGCTGTTTCCATGGGAACCCTGGGGTGCAGCCCCATTGCTGCAGCTTTAGGGACTGGGCCTTTATCTCTATAGAACCTCAGGGACCTCAGAGGCAGAGGATTGTGGCATCGGCCAGGACACGAGGTCCCACCTGAGTTGACCCTCCAGGGGTTCCCCACAGAGCAGTGGCTGCTTTATCTTTGGGGAGGGGGGACTCTCCGAAGAACTTCTCCTTGCCCACAGGAGATAAAAGAGGAGCTGAGATTGCCATGCTGTCCCTTCCTTCATAGCCAGCTGCACCCAGGAACTGGAGTGGAGAGAAGCCCATCTCTACCCAGCAGAGGTCAGAGCCCTCCAGCCCTAGCTTCCCCAGTGAGTCTGACCCAGGGGTGTTGGAGGGGGAGGGAGAGGCCATGATGGGGATACAAGAGATGGAGCCATTCAGGGGAAATGCTCATACATGGGGCAAGTGTCGGACTTTGGGGCCAGGCTACATCCCCAGTGGAGCAGGTGGGCTTTCAGGAGGGTACGTATTTGACAGTGCAGTGGCCTGAACCATCACTCGTCTCCCTTTCCTCATCCACCTCCATCCATCCAGCATGCCAAGCTGGGGCCCTGCAGCACAGCATCAGCATTATGCTGTGTTCACTTCGGACAGGACTGGGTCCTCAATGTCAGAAAATGTTTCCGGTGAGAAATGACAAGGAGAGAATGAGAGAGCGTGATTGGTTCTAGACCACCAGCACTATCATCAACTCCTCCATGCAGGAATGTTGGGTGAACACAGTGGAGGTAAGAGATTCAATTCCTTCCCTCCTGGACCTAGTGGTCTGCTGGGCTAGACTGATCCAAAAGAATTTGCAGCTAGGGGGAAATAAGAATGGAAAGGTGGATGCACAGCCTAATAAGTGCTTAGTAATGTGAACCTATAGGTAGGGAAGTGCAATGTGCAATTGTGAATGTGTAAATGCAGAGGTGGTACCTGGCCTGATTCGGCATGGGTAGAAGAAATATCAATTTGGGCAAATTTGAAGGGAGAAGGAGATTCAGGAAGAAAAAAGGATCTGAGCCATGTGTTGGAGAAGGGAATGTCCTTTTTCAATCATTCATTCATTCATTCAACCATATTTATTGAGCGCTTACTGTATGCAGAGCACTGTATCAGATTTGCTGTGTTAGTGGCTGTGTGTGTATCCAAGGGGGTGCAGGGGAGGCAGTGAACAAACCTTGGCTGGCAGAGGTCTGGAGGGGAGGAGGAGAAGGGATCTTTTACCATCAAAGTCCAGGGGAAAAGTGTGCCTGGGCCCAGGGAGAGGCAAATAGTAGTGGTAGTAGTTAGGGGACCTGGGTTCTTATCCTAACTCTACCATTCATTCATTCATTCATTCATTCATTCTTTCTTTCTTTCAGTCATATTTATTGAGCGCTTACTGTGTGCAGAGCACTGTACTAAGCGCTTGGAAAGTACAATTTGGCAACAGATAGGGACAATCCCTACCTAACGACTGGTTTGGGGACGTAGGTTCTAATCCTATCTCTGCCCGTTGTCTGCTGTGTTATGTCGGACAAGTCACTTGGCTTCTCTGTGCCTCAGATACCGCATCTGTAAAATAGGAATTGAGTGAGTCTCACATGTTAGAAAGCCTTGAAGATAATTGTGAGGCATTTTTGTTTCATGTGAAAAGATACATGGTGCCAGTGAAGGGTTTGGAGGAGAGGTGTTTGAATGCTTCTTTGTCTTTTCTTATGCTATCGTGTCGTCTCTGACCCCTAGTGAATGGACACATCTCTCCAGGAACGTCCCATTCTCCAACTGGAAATGTTCTGGTAGTTCATCCACAGAGTTTCCTCGGTAAGAATATGGAAGTGGTTTACCATTGTCTTCTTCCCTGCAGAAAGCTTGAGTCTCCTCCTCGACTCTCTCCCATGACACTGCGGCCCGACGCAGGTGAGGTTTGAATGGCCGCAGATTGCCTTCCACCCACTAGCCACTGCCCAATCTAAGAATGGAACAGGTATGCCTCTGCTTAACTAGCTGTCTGGTAGCCGAGACTGGTAGAGTACTGGAAACTCTCCAGGTATGATATTGATTTCGGGGAGTGATTGCTTTAGCAAATAGTTAAATGAATAAATGAGTGGCTAAATAGGTGTGGGTTTGTGTGACTGTGTGTAGGTATGTGTAAGTAACCACAGTCAGTTGAAGCATGTGTGTGTGTGTGTGCGTGTGTGTGCGTGCGTGTGCGCGTGCGCGCGTGTGTGTGTGTGTGTGTGTGTGTGTGTGTGTGTGTCTGAATGGCTGACTGGAGCCCTGCAGCAGAGCATCAGCATTATGCTGTGGTTACATCGGTCTTGGACGTCAGAAAAGGTTTCTGCTGGGAAATGACAGGAAGGGAATGAAAGAGTGTGATTGGTTCTAGACCACCAGCACTATCATCAAATCCTCCATACAGAAATGTCAGGTGAACACAGTAGAGGTAAGAGATTCAGTCCCTTCCCTCCTGGACTCGCCAGTCTGCTGGGTGTGACTGATCCAAAATAACTTACTACTAGGGGGAAATAAGCATGAAGATTTGAATGCACAGCCTTATACCTTCTTCCATAGTAATGTGAATCTATATGTAGGGAAGAGCTATGAGCAGTTGTGAATGCGTAAATGCAGAGGTGGCATCTGGGCTGATTCGGCATGGGGAGAAGAAACATCAATCTGGGCAAATTTGGAGGGAGAGGGAGATTCGGGCAGAAGGAAGCCTCTGAGCCGTATGTTGGAGAAGGGAATCGTCATCATCATCATCATCATCAATCGTATTTATTGAGCGCTTACTATGGGCAGAGCACTGTACTAAGCGCTTGGGAAGTACAAATTGGCAACATATAGAGACAGTCCCTACCCAACAGTGGACTCACAGTCTAAAAGGGGGAGGCAGAGAACAAAACCAAACATACTAACAAAATAAAATAAATAGAATAGATATGTACAAATAAAATAAATAAATAAATAGAGTAATAAATATGTACAAACATATATACATATATGCAGGTGCTGTGGGGAAGGGAAGGAGGTCAGATGGGGGGGATGGAGAGGGAGACGAGGGGCAGAGGAAGGAAGGGGCTCAGTCTGGGAAGGCCTCCTGGAGGAGGTGAGCTCTCGGCAGAGCCTTGAAGGGAGGAAGAGAGCTAGTTTGGTGGATGGGCAGAGGGAGGGCATTCCAGTCCCGGGGGATGACGTGGGCCGGGGGTCGATGGTGGGACAGGCGAGAGCGAGGTACGGTGAAGAGATCAGCGGTGGAGGAGCAGAAGGTGCGGACTGGGCTGTAGAAGGAGAGAAGGGAGGTGAGGTAGGAGGGGGCAAGGTGATGGAAAGCCTTGAAGCCCAGGGTGAGGAGTTTCTGCCTGATGCGCAGATTGATTGGTAGCCACTGGAGATTTCTGAGGAGGGGAGTGATATGCCCAGAGCATTTCTGGACAAAGGTAATACGGCAGCAGCATGAAGTATGGATTGAAGTGAAGAGAGACACGAGGATGGGAGATCAGAGAGAAGGCTGATGCAGTAGTCCAGACGGGATAGGATGAGTGCTTGAATGAGCAGGGTAGCAGTATGGATGGAGAGGAAAGGGCGGATCTTGGCAATGTTGTGGAGCTGAGACCGGCAGGTTTTGGTCACGGCTTGGATGTGAGGGGTGAATGAGAGAGCAGACTCGAGGATGACACCAAGGTTGCGGGCTTGTGAGACGGGAAGGATGGTAGTGCCGTCAACAGAGATGGGAAAGTCAGGGAGAGGGCAAGGTTTGGGAGGGAAGACAAGGAGTTCAGTCTTCGACATGTTGAGCTTTAGGTGGCGGGCAGACATCCAAATGGAGATGTCCTGAAGGCAGGAGGAGATGCGAGCCTGGAGGGAGGGGGAGAGAGCAGGGGCAGAGATGTAGATCTGGGTGTCATCAGCGTAGAGATGATAGTTGAAGCCGTGGGAGCGAATGAGGTCACCAAGGGAGTGCGTGTAGATTGAGAACAGAAGGGGATCAAGCACTGAACCTTGGGGAACCCCCACAGTGAGAGAATGGGAGGGGGAGGAGGAGCCTGCAAAAGAGACTGAGAAAGAACGACCGGTGAGGTAAGAGGAGAACCAGGAGAGGACAGAGTTTTTGAAGCCAAGGTCAGATAGCGTGTTGAGAAGAAGGGGGTGGTCCACAGTCGAAGGCAGCTGAGAGGTCGAGGAGGATTAGCACAGAGTAGGAGCCGTTGGATTTGGCAAGCTGGAGGTCATTGGTGACCTTTGAGAGGGCAGTTTCCGTGGAATGTAGGGGACGGAAGCCAGACTGGAGGGGGTCGAGGAGAGAGTTGTTATTGAGGAATTCTAGGCAGCTAGTGTAGACAACTCGTTCAAGGAGTTTGGAAAGGAATGGTAGGAGGGATATGGAACGATTACTAGAAGGTGAGGTGGGGTCAAGAGAAGGTTTTTTTAGGATGGGAGAGACATGGGCATGTTTGAAGGCAGAGGGGAAGGAACCAGTGGAGAGTGAGCGGTTGAAGATGGAAGTTAAGGAGGGGAGAAGGGATGGAGCGAGAGATTTCATGAGATGAGAGGGAATGGGGTCAGAAGCACAGGTGGCCGGAATAGCACTTGAGAGGAGGGAGGAGAGCTCCTCTGAGGACACTGCTGGGAAGGATGGGAGAGTAGCAGAGAGTGTTGAGAGCCGGGGGGTTGGAGAAGGGGGGGAAGAGACTTTGGGGAGTTGGGACCTGATGGATTTAATTTTGTTAATGAAGTAGGGGGCCAGATCGTTGGGGGTGAGGGAAGGAGGAGGGGGAAGAACCGGGGGCCTGAGAAGGGAGTTGAGTGTATGGAAGAGCTGGCGGGGGTGATGGGCATGGGTGTCAATAAGGGAGGAGAAATAGCTTTGTCTGGCAGAGGAGAGGGCTGAGTTAAGGCAGGAAATGATAAAGCTGAAGTGAACGAGGTTGGCATGGTGTTTAGACTTTCGCCAGCAGCGTTCGACAGCTCGAGCATAAGAGCGAAGGAGGCGGACAGTGGCAGTAATCCAGGGCTGTGGGTTAGTGGTACGAGAGCAGCGAAGGGAAAGGGGAGCGAGTGAGTCTAGCTGAGTAGAAAGGGTAGAGTTGAGAGCAGTAATCTGATCATCAGACTGGGTAGAGAGGAGAGGGCGGCGAGGTGGGGTGTGAGGCGCTCCGAAAGATGGGTGGGGTCCAGAGAGCGGAGATCTTTGTGAGGGAGTAATACGGATTTACAGGGGAAAGGAGTGTGAGTGTGGATGCAGGTGAGAAGATTATGATCAGAGAGAGGGATTTCAGAGTTGGTGAGGGTGGACACAGTGCAGCGGTAGGAGATGATGATGTCGAGGGTATGACCAAGTTGGTGAGTGGGTGAGGTGGGGTGGAGGAAGAGGTTGGCAGCGTCAAGGATAGATAGAAGGCGGGCGGCAGAGGAGTCGTTAGGGATATCCATGTGGATATTGAAGTCTCGGAGGATCAGAGTGGGCATGGGGAAGGAGAGAAGGAAGGTGAGGAAAGGGTCAAAGTCGTTAAAGAAGTTGGAAGTGGGGCTGGAAGGGCGGTAGATGACGGCTGCAAGAATCTGGAGGGGGTGGTAGAGGCGAATAATGTGGGCTTCAAAGGAGGGGAAGGAAAGGGAAAGGGGAGGAGGGATAGTGCGAAAGCGACATTGGGGGGCGAAAAGGAAACCGACACCTCCTCCTTTTCCGGTGAGTCTGGGGGAATGGAAGAAGAAGAGGCCTGCACTGCAGAGAGAAGCAGAAGAGACCGTGTCGTCTGGAGACAGCCAAGTTTCAGTTAGGGCGAGGAGGAGTAGAGAGCTGGAAAGGAATAGGTCCAGGATGAAAGGGATCTTACTTAAAATGGAGTGGGGGTTCCAGAGGCCACACTTGGCAGCAGCTGTCGAGGGAGGGGTGGGAGGGTGAAGGGTGCGAGGGGTGGGGAGGGTTTGGATTGGGATGGGTTTGCGGGGGCCTGGGCAGGGAGAGTGGGAAGGGGGTGGCGATGGAAAAGGAGAACTGGGATGGGGTGGGGGCGGGGAGAAGGGGAGGGAGGGGGCCGGGAGCGAGGAGCGGAGGACCTGCGCTGATACAGGGGAATCCTTGTTAGGGGGTGAGGGGGAGTGGTCTTGGTGGGGGAGAGGGAGGGAAAAAGCTGGGTGGGAGAGGGGAAGGGGAAGGTGAGGAATGGGTATGGCAGTTGCGAGCTAGGGAATTGAAAGTTCATGGTGAGGTCAGCAGGGCAAGTGACCGTATGGTGAGAGGTTAACAATTGAGATGCAGAAGCAATAAAACAGTAGCAATGATATAAGTAGGCGATGGCATCACAGGGTATAGTTAAAGGGTGTAGGGAATGTCCTTGGAGGGGCACAGGGAGCAGATCTGTTTCCAAGGGCTGGAGGGGAGTTGGTGAAGAGGGAAGGGAAACACGGAGGAGAACACCGGTCAAAAGCCTTGAAGCTAATGGCAAGGAGTGGATTGGAATCAACCAGACTTCAGTCTGTTTAATTTTCCTCTGAGAACCACAGTCAGATTGGTTGTGTCGGCGGCTGTGTGTGTGCCCAGGGTGGGGCAGGGGAAGCAGTGAGCAAACGTTGGCAGGCGGAAGTCTGGAGGGGAGGAGGAGAAGGGAATCTTCTCTCATCATCTTCCAGGTAAAAAGTATACCTGGGCCTAGGGAGAGGCAAAGAGTAGTGGTAGTAGTAAGGGGATCTGGGTTCTAATCCTGACTCTGCTATTCATTCATGTATTCATTAGATTGTATTTATCCCTCCCAAACCCTGCCCTCTCCCTGACTTTCCCATCACTTTTGACGGCACTACGATTCTTCCCATCTCACAAGCCCGCAACCTTGGTGTCATCCTCAACTCCGCTCTCTTGTTCACCCCTCACATCCAAGCCGTCACTAAAACCTGCCGGTCTCAGCTCTGTAACATTGCCAAGATCCACCCTTTCCTCTCCATCCAAACCGCTACCCTGCTCGTTCAAGCTCTCATCCTATCCAGTCTGGATTACTGTAACAGCCTCCTCTCTGATCTCCCATCCTCGTGTCTTTCCCCACTTCAAGCCATACTTCACACCGCTGCCGGATTGTCTGTCCAGAAATGCTCTGGGCACGTTACTCCCCTCCTCAAAAATCTCTAGTGGCTACCAATCAATCTGCACATCAGGCAGAAACTCCCCACCCTCGCCTTCAAGGCTCTCCATCACCTCGTCCCCTCCTACCTCACCTCCCTTCTCTCCTTCTACAGCCCAGCCCGCACCCTCCGCTCCTCTACCGCTAATCTCCTCACCGGGCCTTGTTCTCACCTGTCGCGCCGTCGACCCCCGGCCCACGTCATCCCCCTGGCCTGGAACGCCCTCCCTCCACACATCTGACAAGCTAGCTCTCTTCCTCCCTTCAAGGCCTTACTGAGAGCTCACCTCCTCCAGGAGGCCTTCCCAGACTGAGCCCCCTCCTTCCTCTCCCCCTCATGCCCCTCTCCATCCCCCCATCTTACCTCCTTCCCTTCCCCACAGCACCTGTATGTATGTATATATGTTTGTACATATTTATTGCTCCATTTATTTATTTTACTTGTACATATCTATTCTATTTATTTTATTTTGTTAATATGCTTGGTTTTGTTCTCTGTCTCCCCCTTCTCCACTGTGAGCCCACTGTTGGGTAGGGACCGTCTCTATATGTTGTCAACTTGTACTTCCCAAGTGATTAGTATAGTGCTCTGCACACAGTAAGTGCTCAATAAATATGACTGATTGATTGATTAATTGATTACTATGTGCACTATACTAAATGCTTGGAAAGTACAATTCGGCAACAGACAGACACAATCCCTACCCAACCAGGAGCTCGGGGACCTGGTTTCTAATCCTGGCTCAGCCCCTTGACTGCTGGGTGATGTTGGGCAAGGCACTTTCCTTCTCTGTGCCTGGATGTCTGCCCGCCATCTAAAACTCAACATGTCCAAGACTGAACTCCTTATCTTCCCTTCCAAACCCTGCCCTCTCCCTGACTTTTCCATCACTGTTGATGGCACTACTATCCTTCCCGTCTCACAAGCCCGCAACCTTGGTGTCATCCTCGACTCTGCTCTCTCGTTCACCCCTCACATCCAATTCGTCACCAAATCCTGCCGGTCTCACCTCCGCAACATCGCCAAGATCCGCACTTTCCTCTTCATCCAAACCACTACCCTGCTCGTTCAAGCTCTCATCCTATCCCGTCTGGACTACTGCATCAGCCTCCTCTCTGATCTCCCATCCTCCTGTCTCTCCCCACTTCAATCCATACTTCACGCCACTGCCCGGATCGGCTTTGTGCAGAAACGCTCTGGGCATGTTACTCTCCTCCTCAAAAATCTCCAGTGGCTGCCACTCAACCTATGCATCAGGCAAAAACTCCTCACCCTCGGCTTCAAGGCTGTCCATCACCTCGCCCCCTCCTATCTCACCTCCCTTCTCTCCTTCTACAGCCCAGCCCGCAAGATCCACTCCTCTGCCGCAAACCTCCTCACTGTGCCTCGTTCTCGCCCATCCCGCCATCGACCCCTGGCCCACATCCTCCCATCGCCTGGAATGCCCTCCCTCTGCACATCCGCCAAGCTAGCTCTCTTCCTCCCTTCAAAGCCCTACTGAGAGCTCACCTCCTCCAGGAGTCCTTCCCAAACTGAACACCCTCCTTCCTCTTCCCCTACTCCCCCTCCCCAACCCCCCACCTTACCTCCTTCCCCTCCCCACAGCACCTGTATATATATATATATATGTGTGTGTTTGAACATATTTATTACTCTATTTATTTTACTTGTACATATTTATTCAATTTATTTTATTTGGTTTATATGTTTTGGTTTGTTGTCTGTCTCCCCCTTCTAGACTATAAGTCCGCTGTTGGGTAGGGACCATCTGTGTATGTTGCCAACTTGTACTTCCCAAGTGCTTAGTACAGTGCTCTGCACACAGTAAGTGCTCAATAAATATGATTGAATGAATGAATGAATGAAATACCTCATCTGTAAAATGGGAATTAAGCCTGAGCCCTAAATGCTCAGTAAATACCACTGTTTGATTAATTGATGGGTACATATCCCTGCCCCCTCTCAGGATCACACCTGGAGAGTTTCCAGGACTCTACCGTTCTCAGCTAAGGGAGGGAGAGTCAAGCAGAGGGATACCCATTCCATTCCTAGCTTGGGCAGTGGCTAGCGAGTGGAAGGCGATCTGCTACAAGTCAAAACGCACCTGTTCTGGGCATCGATGCTATCAGTCCATCGTATTTATTAAGCAGTGATGGTAAGCAGAGTCTACCCACTGGACTGTTACCTCCTAGTGGGCAGAAAAATATCTGCCAACTCCGTTGGATTGAACTCTCCCAAGCATTCCGAGTTTGGTGATGACATCATACCTCTTGACAGTCTCACCAGTTCATTGCTACGAGGGCCTGGCAGACATGGTGGACACCCATTTACCGTTTGACCCTCCCTGACTTGGAGACAATTAAGTGGCCACCTCCCTTGGACACAGAGCTCTTGACCCCCTCATCCATTATCCTTCTCCAATGGGGCATGCAATTGTTTTAATAAGCCCCAGGCTCCACGGCCCCTGTGCAGTGTGTTCTGTGGCTCAGTGGAAAGAGCCCGGCCTTTGGAGTCAGAGGTTACGGGTTCAAGTCCCGGCTCCACCAATTGTCAGCCGTGTGACTTTGGGCAAGTCACTTCATTTCTCTGGACCTCAGTTCCCTCATCTGTAAAATGGGGATTAAGACTGTGAGCCCCACATGAGACAGTCTGATCACCTTGTATCCCCCCAGCGCTTAGAACAGTGCTTTGCACATAGTAAGCGCTTAAAAGATACCATCATTGTTATTATTATTATTCATTCATTCAATCATGTTTATTGAGCGCTGACTGTGTGCAGAGCACTGTACTAAGCGCTTGGGAAGTACAAGTCGGCAACATATAGAGATGGTCCATCCCCAAAAATGGGCTCACAGTCTAAAAGGGGGAGACAGACAACAAAATAAAACATGTAGACAGGTGTCAAAATTGTCAGAATAAAAGGAATTAAAGATATAGGCACATCTTTAACAAAATAAATAGAATAGTAAATGCATACAAGGTAAATAAATAGAGTAATAAATCTATACAAATATATGTATATATATATATATATACAGGTGTTGTGGGGAGGGGAAGGAGGTAGGGCAGGGGGATGGGGAGAATGAGAGGAAAAAGGGGGCTCAGTCTGGGAAGGCCTCCTGGAGGAGGTGAGCTCTCAGTAGGGCTTTGAAGGGAGGAAGAGAACTCGCTTGGCAGATGTGCGGAGGGAGGGCATTCATCATCATCATCATCATCAATCATATTTATTGAGGGCTTACTATGTGCAGAGCACTGTACTAAGCGCTTGGGAAGTACAAACTGGCAACATATAAAGACAGTCCGTACCCAACAGTGGGCTCACAGTCTAAAAGGGGAAGACAGAGAACAAAATCTAACATACTAACAAAATAAAATAAATAGAATAGATATGTACAAGCAAAATAAACAAATAAATAAATAGAGTAATAAATATGTACAAACATATATACATATATGCAGGTGCTGTGGAGAAGGGAAGGAGGTAAGAAGGGGGGGATGGAGAGGGGCGAGGGGGAGAGGAAGGAAGGGGCTCAGTCTGGGAAGGCCTCCTGGAGGAGGTGAGCTCTCAATAGGGCCTTGAAGGGAGGAAGAGAGCTAGCTTGGCGGATGGGCAGAGGGAGGGCATTCCAGGCCCGGGGATGATGTGGGTCGGGGGTCGATGGCGGGACAGGCGAGAACGAGGTACGGTGAGGAGATTAGCGGCAGAGGAGTGGAGAGTGCGGGCTGGGCTGTAGAAGGAGAGAAGGGAGGTGAGGTAGGAGGGGGCGAGGTGATGGAGAGCCTTGAAGCCCAGGGTGAGGAGTTTCTGCCTGATGCGCAGATTGATTGGTAGCCACTGGAGGCTACCAATTCCATTCCAGCCCAGGGGGAGGACGTGGGCCGGGGTTCAACGGTGGGACAGGCGAGAATGAGGTACAGTGAGAAGGTTAGTGGCAGAGGAGCAGAGGGTTCAGGCTGGGCTGCAGGAGAGAAGGGACAAGAGGTAAGAGCGGGCGAGGTAATGGAGAGCCTTGAAGCCGAGAGTGAGGAGTTTTCGCTTGTTGTGTAGGTTGACAGGCAGCCATGCTGGAGATTTTTGAGGAGGGGAGTAACACACCCAGGGAGTTTCTGTACAAAGATAATCAAGCTAGCAGAGTGAAGTATAGGCTGAAGTGGGGAGAGACAGGAGGACGGAAGATCAGAGAAGAGGCTGATGCGGTTATCCAGTCAGGATAGGATGAGAGATCGAACCAGTAAGGTAGCGGGTTGGATGGAGAGGAAAGGACGATCTTGGCGATGTTGCGGAGGTGAGACTGGCAAGTTTTGGGGACAGATTGGGTTATGTGGGGTGAACGAGAGAGCCGTGTCGAGAATAACACCAAGGTTGCGGACTTGTGAGAATGGAAGGGTGGTAGTGCTGTCTACAGTGATGGGAAATTCAGGGAGAGGGCAGGGTTTGGGAGGGAAGATAAGGAGTTCAGTCTTGAATATATTGTGTTTTATATGGCGGGCTGACATCCAGATGGAGATGGCCTGAAGGCAGGAGGAGACACGAGCCTGAAAGGAGGGAGAGAAAGCGGGGGCAGAGATGTGGATTTGGGCATCATCAGCGTAGAGATGATGGTTGAAGCCGTGGGAGCGGATGAGTTCACCAAGGGAGTGAGTGTAGATAGAGAACAGAAGGGGACCAAGAACTGACCCTTGAGGAACCCCTACAGTAAGGGGATGGGAGGGGGAGGAGGAGCCCGCAAAGGAGACTGAGAATGAACAGCCGGATAGATAAGAGGAGAACCAGGAGAGGACGGAGTCTATGAAGCCGAGGTTGGGTAGGGTGTGGAGAAGAAGGGTGTGGTCCAAGGTGTCAAAGGCAGGTGAGAGGTCGAGGAGGATTAGGATAGAGTAGGATCACTTAGTACAGTGCTCTGCACACAGTGAGTATTCAGTAAATACCCATTGAGCTATTGCTGATGTGATCATACCCCTACATGTATCAATGCTATTGAATTCTATAGATGATCAATGAAAACAACCGCTTCATTTATTAAAATGGGAATCAGTCATATTTCTTGATCGTTTACAGTGTGTAGAGCGCTGTAGTAAGTGCTTGAGAGAGTACAATATGACATCATTTGTAGAAGTGTTACCTGCCCAAAAGGAGCTTACAGCCCGGAGGGAATGCCAATGATTCTAAATTGAAGTTCCCCTCTTCCTTTCCAGGGAGTCAGCATCATCTCCCAGAAGTGACCAACATCTCCAAGGTCACTGAATTCCTCCTCCTGGGGTTCTCTGACATCCGGGAGCTGCAGCTGCTCCATGCCACGCTGTTCGTCCTTATCTACCTTGTGGCCCTTCTGGGGAATCTCCTAATTATTGCCGTCACCACCCTTGACCCGCGTCTCCACACCCCCATGTACTTCTTTCTTAAGAACTTGTCCTTCATTGATCTCTGCTACATTTCTATCACGGTACCCAAATCCATTGTCAACTCCTTAACTGGTGACAGCTCCATCTCCTTTCTGGGTTGTGTCTCACAGCTCTTCCTAGTGGACTTGCTTGCCGGTTCAGAGCTATGTGTCCTCACTGCAATGTCTTATGACCGCTATGCCGCCATTTGCTCCCCCCTGCGTTATGTGCTCATCATGAACAAGACGGCCTGTATGCGCATGGCAGCAGGATTATGGCTCAGTAGGGGTCTGCTTGGAGTCTTGTTTTCAGCTTTTACTTTCTCCCTGACCTTCTGTGGATCCAATGCAGTCGAGCAGTTCTTCTGTGACGTCCCCCCTCTGCTGAAGATCTCCTGCTCTGAAGCCCACATTGCCATTGACGTGAGTGTGGCTGCTGCGTTCATCTTGGATGCCGTCTGCTTCACTTGCATCACCCTCTCCTACGTCTTCATCTTCTCAGCCGTGCTGAGGATGCCGTCCTCCGAGGGCCGAACCAAAGCCTTCTCCACCTGCCTGCCCCATCTCACTGTCTTCATCATTTTTGTCTTTACCGCTGCATTTACCTATCTCAAACCACCTTCAGACTCGCCCTCGGCTCTGGATCTGCTGGTTTCTGTGTTCTACACTGTGGTACCCCTCACTGTGAACCCCCTTGTCTACAGCCTGAGGAACAGGGACCTGAAGGCTGCCCTGGGCAGGATCCTAAAGGGGACATTACCCCAGCATCCGTGCTGAGACAAAATACCTGTGTCCATTTACCAGTAATCCCCTACCCACACTTAAAGGAGGAATTGCCACTGGACATATCCATATATAGCCCACTGTACCAGAGTCCCAAAGAACAGGTCTGGATATTCAGGATTTGTTAAGGTCTGGGAGGTTGGTTGATAAGATTAGGTCATGAGTGACAATGCGTTCCCTAGGAGGCCTCATGGCTAAATGGCATGTGAATGGGTGTCACATGATGACCTGAGTTAATAATAATAATTATGATGACATTTATTAAGCACATACTATGTGCAAAGCACTGCTCTAAGCGCTGGGGAGGTTCCAAGGTGATTAGGTTGTCCCATGTGGGGCTCACAGTCTTAATCCCCATTTTACAGATGAGTTCTAATCCCAGCTCGTCCACTGTCCTGCTGTGTGATCTGACATCAGTGTCTTACCATTCCAGGGCTCTCACTTCCTCTTACACTCTGAGCCGTTGTGGGACAGGAAACGTGTCTGATTGGATTGTAATTTCATTTTTGGCCTGTGAGCCCATTGTGGGCATGGATTGAATCTACCAACTCCGTTGTATTGTACTCTTCAAAGTGCTTACTACAATGTTCTGCCCAAAGTAAGCACACAACAAATACATTTGATCGATACAATTATTTTATTTCTGCTTCATCATGTGGAATAGATGTGGACACAGAAATTGTTGACACCTGATAATAAAAATGATAAGAATCATAATAATGGTGTTTGAAATGGGACAGAGACATTCACTGTTGGAACTCTAGTTTGCAGATCCCAGGTTATTAAATCATCACATCAGGAGGAGCCATTTCCATCCTATTCTTCCTCAAGCCAGGAATTTCTCCTTCCCATCATCCCATTCCCAAAACCCCAGTTCCTTGCCCCACCCCACTCAGCCTGGGGAAGCATCATAGGATGGATTCAGAGGAATGTCTTGCTCTGTCTAGCTTTGTAATCAGAAGGTGTCAGAAAATGAAATTGTTCAATTGACTGATTGAATGAGAGCTGATTGACTAAGGTTGTATATGAGATGAAGCTGAAACCACCCACAGTTGTTGTAGATTGTCAGTAACGTTAGAAACAGTTGAGATGTTGGGATGCAGATGCTGTTGTTTCCATGGAAACCCTGGAGTGCAGCACCACTGCTGCAGGTTTAGGGACTGGGCCTTTATCTCCGCAGGACCTCAAGGACTTCACAGGCAGAGGTTTTTGGCATCGGCCAGGACAAGAGGTCCCACCTGAGTTGATCCTCCAGGGATTCCCCATGGTGCAGTGGCAGCTTTTTCTTTGGAGAGCGGGACTCGCTGGAGAACTTCTCCGTGCCCAGAGAGGGGCTGAGTGTACCATGGTGTCCCTTCCTTCATAGCCAGCTGCTCCCAAGAACTGGACTGGAGAGACGACCATCCCAATCCAGCTGAGGCCAGAGCCCTCCAGCCCTATGCTGCCCCGGTGAGTGTAACTGGCGGGGGGGTGGAGGAGTGAAGCAGGAGGGAGAAACCTTGATGGGGATGCAAAAGATGGAGCCATTCTGTGGAGGTACTCCCACATGGAGCCAGTTTCGGACTTTGGGGCAAGGCTTCATCCCCAGAGGGGCAAGTGGGCTTTCAGGAAGGTATGTATTTGACAGTGCAATAGCCCCAACCATCACTCCTCTCCCCTTCTTCATCCATGTCCATCCAGCTAACGTGGAAGCCACTTGCCTGGCTCGGGCCCTGAAGCACAGCATCACCACTTCGGCCAGGAGTGGGTCCTGGATGTCAGAAAATGTTTCTGGTTAGAAATGACAGAGAGGGAATGAGAGAGTGTGATTGGCTCTAGACCACCAGCACTATCATCAACTCCTCCGTGCTGGAATGTTGGGTGAACACAATGGAGGTAAGATAGTCATTCCCTTCCCTCCTGGACTTACTGGTCTGCTGGGCTAGACTGGTCCAGAAGAATTTACAGCTATGGGTAAATAAGAATGGAAATGTGGATATACAGCTTAAAACGTGCTTAGTAATCTGAATCTATGGGTAGGGAAGTGCAATGAGCAGTTGTGAATGTGTAAATGCCGAAGTGGTATCTGGCCTGATTCGGCATGGGGAGAAGAAACATCAATCTGGGCAAAATTGAAGGGAGACAGAGATTCGGGAAGAAAGAAGGATCTAAGCCATGTGCTGGAGAAGGGACTGTCCTTTTTCAATCACTCATTCATTCAATTGTATTTATTGAGCACTTACTGTGTGCAGAGCAGTGTACTAAGTGCTTGGGAAATGCAAATTGGCAACATATAGAGAAGGACCCTACCCAATAAAGGGCTCACAATCTAGAAAAGGGAGACAGACAACAAAACAAAACAAGTAGACAGGTGACAATAACATCAGAATAAATAGAATTATAGCTATGTACACATCATTAATAAAATTAATTGAGCAATAAATATGTACAAATATACACAAGTGCTGTGGGGAGGGGAAGGGAATAAGGTGGTTGGGGGGAGGAGGAGGAGGAGGGGAAAGAGGGGAGATCTATTTCCAAGTGCTGGAGGATAGTTGGTGAAGAGGCAAGGGAAACACGGAGGAGAACACAGGTCAAAAGCCTTGAAGCTAGTAGCAAGGAGTTGATTGGAGTCAACCAGACTTCAGTCTGTTTCATTTTCCTCTGAGAACCACAGTCAGATTGGTTGTGTCAGTGGCTGAGTGTGTATCCAAGGTGGGGCAGGGGAGCCAGTGAACAAACCTTGGCTGGAAAAGGGCTGGAGGGGAGGAGGAGAAGGGAATCTTCTCCCATCACCTTCCAGGGAAAAAATGAGTCTGGGCCCAGGGAGAGGCCAAGAGTAGTGGTAGTAGTAAAGGGACCGGGGTTCTAATCCTGCTACCATTCATTCATTCATTTATTCAATCATATTGATTGAGTGCTTACTGTGTATACAGCACTGTACTAAGCACTTGGAAAGTACACTTTGGCAACAGTTAGGGACAATCCCTACCCAACAACCAGTTCGGGGACCCAGGTTCTAATCCCGACTGCCCCTTGTCTGCTGTGTGACGTCGGGAAAGTCGCTTTGCTTCTCTGTGCCTAAGATACCACATCCGTAAAATGGGAATTAAGAGTGAGTCTCATATGCTAGAAAGCCTTGAAAATAATTGTGAGGTGTTCTTGTTTCCCGTGAAAAGGTACGTGGTGCCAGTGAAGGGTTTAGAGGAGAGATGTTTGAGCGCTTCTTTGTCTTTTCTTACGCTATCGTGTCCTCTCTGACCCATAACGAATGAATGGACACATCTCTCCAGGAATGCCCCATTCTCCAACTGTAAATGTTCTGGTAGTTTATCCATAGAGCTTTTTTTGGTAAAAATACAGAAGTAGTGTACCATCGCCTTCTTCCCTGCAGTAAATGTGAGTCTCCTCCATGACTCTCTCCCACGACATTGCTGCCCAGCACAGGGGAGTTTTGACTTGTAGCAGTTTGCCTTCCACCCACTAGGCACTACCCAAGCTAGGAATGGAACACGTATGCCTCTGCTTAACCATCCGTCTGTTAGCTGAGACTGGTAGAGTACTGGAAACTCTCCAGGTTTGTTTCTGAGTAGGGGGGGAGTGATGCTTTAGCAAATAGTTAAATGAATAAATGAGTGGCTAAATAGGTGTCGGTTTGTGTGACTGTGTGTACTGATGTATAAGTAACCACAGTCAGTTGAAGCACGTGTGTGTGTGTGTGTGTGTGTGTGTGTGTGTGTGTGTGTGTGTGAGTGGCTGGCTGGTACCCTGCAGCACAGCGTCAGCATTATGCTGTGGTCACTTTGTCCAGAAGTGGGTTCTGGACGTCAGAAAATGTTTCTGGTGGGAAATGACAGGGATGGAATTAGAGAGTGTGATTCGTTCTGGAACATGAGCACTCTCACCAACTCCTCCATGCAGAAATGTCAGGTGAACACAATGGAGGTAAGAGATTCAATCCCTTCCCTCCTGGACTTGCCAGTCTGCTGGGCTAGACTGATCCGAAATAATTAACAGGTAGGGGGAAATAAGGATGAAAATGTGAATGTACAGCTTAATAAGTTCTTCCATAGTAATGTGAATCTATACTTAGGGAAGAGCTATGAGCAGTTCTGAATGTGTAAATGCAGAGGTGGCATCTGGGCTGATTGGCATGGGGAGAAGAAACATTAATCTGGGCAAATTTGGAGGGAGAGGGAGATTCGGGCAGAAGGAAGGATCTAAACCTTGTGTTGGAGAAAGGAATGTTCTTGGAGAGGCACAGGGAGCAGATCTGTCTCCAAGGGCTGGAGGGGAGTTGGTGAGGAGGGAAGGGAAACACAGAGGATAACACCGGTAAAAAGCCTTGAAGCTAATGGCAAGGAGTTGATGGGAGTCAACCAGACTTCAGTCTGTTACATTTTCCTCTGAGAACCACAGTCAGATTGGTTGTGACTGCGGCTGCGTGTGTATCCAAGGTGGGGCAGGGGAGACAGTGAACAAACCTTGACTGGCAGAGGTCTGGAGGGGAGGAGGAGAAGGGAATCTTCTCCCAACACTTCCCAGGGAAAAAGGGTGTCTGGGCCCAGGGAGGTGGTAGTAGTAATTGGACCTAGGTTCTAATCCTTACTTTGCTATTAATTCATTCATTCAATCGTTTTTATTGAGTGCTTACCATGTTCAGAGAACTGTACTAAGCACTTGGAAAGTAAAATTCGGCAATAGAGAGAGACAATTCCTACCCAACAACGAGCTCGGAGACCTGGGTTCTAATTCTGGCTCTGCCCTGTGTCGGCTGGGTGACGTTGGGCAAGGCATTTTGCTTCCCTGTGCCTTAAATACCCCATCTCTAAAATGGGAATTAAGATGGAGCCCTAAGTGCTCAGTAAATACCATTGTTTGATTAATTGATGGGTAAATACCCCTACCTCCTCTCAGGATCACACCTGGAGAGTTTCCAATTCCCTACCAGTCTTAGCCAAGGGAGGAAGAGTCAAGCAGAGGAATGCCCATTCCATTCCTAGCTTGGACAATGGCTAGGAAGTGGAAGGCAGTCCTCTCTAAGTCAAAATGCACCTGTTCTGGGCAGCAGTGGCAGAGGAGAGAGTCGTGGGTGTAGACTGAGGTTTCCTGGGTGGAAGAGGGCAATGGTAAACCACTTCTCTATTTTTACCAAGAATAGTCTATGGATCCACTACCAGAACTCTTGCAGATGGAGTTGGGGCATTCTGGGAGAGATGATTCCATGGACTCACTAGGGGTTGGAGAAGACTCGACAGCATAAGACAAGGCATGCTATATCCCTGTAAATATTAATACTATGGAACACAATCCGTGACAAATAAATGCAACAGATTGATTTAATAATAATGACGATGACATTTGTTAAGCACTCTGGCAAACTCCAAAAGGAATTAGTGTTTATTACTTCATCGATGCTGTCCTTCCATCGTATTTATTAAGCATTTACGGTATGCAGAGTCTACCCACTAGACTGTTACCTCCTGGTGGGCAGGAACATATCTGCCAACTCCATTGGATTGAACTATCCCAAGCACTTAGTACAGTGTTCCGCACACAGTGAGTATTCAGTAAATACCATTGAGCTATTAATTGATGTGTTCATACCACTCATTGCATCAATATTATTGAACTCTATAGGTGATCAATAAATACAACTGATTTATTTATTAAAATGGGAATCACTCATATTTACTGATCACTTACAGTGTGTAGAGCACTGTACTAAGTGCTTGAAAGACTACAATATGACATAATTTGTAGAAGTGTTACCGGCCCAAAAGGAACTTACAGTCTGGAGGGAATGCCAATGATTCTAAATTGAAGTTCCCCTCTTCCTTTCCAGGGAGTCAGCATCAACGCCCAGAAATGACGAACATCTCCACGGTGGCTGAATTCCTCCTCCAGGGGTTCTCTGACATCCGGGAGCTGCAGCTGCTCCATGCCACACTGTTCCTCCTTGTCTACCTAGCGGCCCTTCTGGGGAATCTCCTCATTGTTGCTGTCACCACCCTCGACCAGCGTCTCCACACCCCCATGTACATCTTTGTCAAGAACTTGTCCTTCATAGACCTCTGCTACATTTCTACTACGGTACCCAAATCCATTGTCAACTCCTTGACCGGTGACAGCTCCATCTCCGTTCTGGGTTGTGTCTCGCAGCTCTTCCTAGTGGTCTTGTTTGCCAGTTCAGAGTTTTATGTCCTCACCACAATGTCTTATGACCGCTATGCTGCCATCTGCTCCCCCCTCCGCTATGAGCTCATCATGAACCAAACAGCCTGTATGCACATGGCAGCAGCATCATGGCTCAGTGGGGGTCTGCTTGGGGTCTTGTTTTCAGCTTCTACCTTCTCCCTGACCTTCTGTAGGTCCAATGCCATCCAGCAGTTCTTCTGTGACGTCCCCCCTCTGCTGAAGATCTCCTGCTCTGAAGCCCACATTGCCATTAACGTGAGTGTGGCTGCTGGATTCTTCATCATCATCATCAATCGTATTTATTGAGCGCTTACTATGTGCAGAGCACTGTACTAAGATTCTTCTTAGATGCTGTATGTTTCATTTGCATCATTCTCTCCTACGTCTTCCTCTCCTCAGCTGTGCTGAGGATCCCGTCCTCCGAGGGCTGAAACAAAGTCTTCTCCACCTGCCTGCCCCATCTCACTGTCATCATCATTTTTCTCTTCACCGGAGCATTTGCATATCTCAAACCACCTGCAGCCTCGCCCTCGGCTCTGGATCTGCTGGTTTCCATGTTCTACACTGTGGTGCCCCCCACTGTGAACCCCCTTATCTACAGCCTGAGGAACAGGGACTTGAAGGCTGCCCTGGGCAGGTTCCTCAAGGGGACCTTCCCCCAGCATCCATTCTGGGACAAAATGTCTGTGTCCATGCACGAATAATCCCCTATCACCCGTTAAAATAGGAATTACCCTTAGACATAATGATATATACCACTGACCCAGAGGCCCAAACAACAAGTCGGGATATCCAGGATTTGTCAAGGTCAGGGAGGTTGGCTGATAAGACTAGTCAGCTGCACCCAAGAACTGGAGTGGAGAGAGGTCCATCCCAACCCAGCAGAGGTCAGAGTCCTCCAGCTCTACGCTGCCCCAGTTAGTGTGCCCCAGGGGGTGGTGGAAGAGGAGGCATAGACCATGATGAGGATGCAAGAGATGGAGCCATTCAGGGGAAATGCTCAGACATGGGGCAAGTGTCGGACTTTGGGGAAGGGCTACATCCCCAGAGGGGCAGGTGGGCTTTCAGGAAGGTATGTATTTGACAGTGCAATAGCCCCAACCATCACTCCTCTCCCCTTCTTCATCCACCTCCAACCAGCTAACATGGAAGCCACTTGCCTGGCTGGGGCCCTGCAGCACAGCATCGGCCAGGAGTTTGTCCTGGAGATCAGAAAATGTTTCTGGTGAGAAATGACAGGGAGGGAATGAGAGAGTGTGATTGGTTCTAGACCAGCAGCGCTATCATCAACTCCTCCATGCAGGAACGTTGGGTGAACGCAATGGAGGCTAGACTGATCCAAAAGAATTTACAGCTGGGGGAAATGAGAATGGAAAGGTGGATGCACAGCTTAATAAGTGCTTACATAGTAATGTGAATCTATCGGTATGGAAGAGCTGTGAGCAGTTGCGAATGTGTAAATGCAGAGGTGGTATCTGGCCTGATGTGGCATGGGGAGGAGAAACATTACTCTGGGCAAGTTTGAAGGGAGAGGGAGATTCGGGCAGAAGGAAGGATCTAAGCCATGTGTTGGAGAAGGGAATGTCCTTGGAGAGGCACAGGGAGAATATCTGTTTCCAAGGGCTGGAGGGGAATTGGTGAAGAGGGAAGGGAAGCACAGAGGAGAACACCGGTAAAAAGCCTTGAAGCTAATGGCAAGGAGTTGATTTGAGTCAATGAATCTTCTGTCTTTTTCATTTTCCTCTGAGAACCACAATCGGATTTGTTGTGTTGGCAGCTGTTTGTGTGCCCTGGGTGGGGCAGGGGAGGCAGTGAACAAATCTTGGCGGTGGAGGCCTGGAGGGGAGGAGGAGAAGGGAATCTTCTCCCATCACCTTCCAGGGAAAAAGTGTGTCTGGGCCCAGGGAGAGGCAAATAGTAGTGGTAGTAGTAAGGGGACCTGGGTTCTAATTCTGACTCTGCTATTAATTAATTAATTCATTCAATCGTATTGGAAAGTACAATTCGGCAATAGAGAGAGACAATCCCTACCCAACAAAGGGCTCTGGGACCGGGATTCTAATCCTGGCTCTTCCCCTTGTCGGTTGGGTGACGTTGGGCAAGTCACTTTGCTTCTCTGTGCCTCAGAATACCACATCTGTAAAATGGGAATTCAGATTGAGCCCTAGAGGAGATAGGGACTGTGTCTACCCAATTTTCCTGTACCTTCCCTAGGGTTCAGTGTAGTACCTGGCACCTAGTAAGCACTTAGCAAACACCATTTTTTTTTAGAAAAGTATTTATTGAGCACCCACTTGATGCGGTGTATAGGACTAGGTTTTGGCAAGGTTTGAAAGCAAGTGACCCATTGCTTGTCTACATGGAGATGAAAATAAAAAGACTTACAGCACTGACAGTTCATCCCAGCCTGCACCTTCTGCTCTTCTGCCGATAATCTCCTCACCATGCCTCGTTCTTGCCTGTCCCACCGTCGACCCCCGGCCCTCATCATCCCCCTGGCCTGGAATGCCCTCCATCCCCAATTCCTCCAAGCTAGCTCTCTTCCTCCCTTCAAGGCCCTACTGAGAGCTCACCTTCTCGAGGAGGCCTTCCCAGACTGAGCCCCCTCCTTCCTCTCCCCCTTCTCCCCCTCTCCATCCCCCCCACCTTACCTCCTTCCCTTCCACACAGCACCTGTATATATGTGTATATGTTTGTATATATTTATTACTCTATTTATTTATTCATTTTACTTGTACATATCTATTTTATTTATTTTATTTTGTTAATATGTTTGGTTTTGTTCTCTGTCTCCCCCTTCTAGACTGTGAGCCCACTGTTGGGTAGGGACCATCTCTATATGTTGCCAACTTGTACTTACCAAGCGCTTAGTATAGTGCTCTGCACACAGTAAGCGCTCAATAAATATGATTGATTGAGTCATTGATCGATTGATTGTAGATGAGTGTAAGGAGCTTGCAAGTCACCACAGTCAAGCCAGAGTTTTCTGTAGGAATGATATGGGTTAGTGTGCCGGGAAATTAATCGGGGAAGCCGGTTAGGGAAGGTAAGATTTAACAGGACTCTGAATGTGGGGAAAACTGTGATCTGTCTGATATGGAAAGGAGGAGGGAAGTCACTTGGGTAAGTCACTTCAATTCCCTGTACCTCAGTTATCTCATCTGTAAAATGGGGATTAAGACCATGAGCCCCATGTGGAACATGGACTGTGTCCAACCTGATTAACTTGTCTCTACCCCAGTGACTAGTACAGTGCCTGGTACATAGTAAGTTCTTACTAAATACTATTAAAAAAAGAAGAATTCCAGGCCCAGGCCAGGGGAACAGCGAGTCAAAGGATGGAGAAGGGAGAATCAAGAGTGAGTTACAGCTTGAAATTTGGCTTGGGAGCAATGAAGAGGAACTGAATAGAGGAGATGGACAAGGCCTGGGGGGGGGGGGGGCGGCCTCACATGTTAGAATGCCTGGAAGTTGATTGTGAGGTGTTTTTGTTTCAAGTGAAAATATACATGATGCATGCAGGTGAAGGGTTTGAAGGAGAGGAGAGATACTGCCTTGGCGATGCTTTGTCTTTTCTTATGCTGTTGAGTCATCTCCTACCTATCAGTGGGCACATGTCTCCCAGAGCACCCCATTCTCCATCTGTAAGTTTATCCAAAATTTTTCTTGGTAAAAATACAGAAGTGGTATTCCATTGTCTTCTTCCCTGCAGTAAACCTAAATCTCCACCCTCGGCTCCCTCCCTTGCTGCTGCTGCCCAGTGAGTTTAGACTTAGAGCAGTTTCCCTTCCACTCACTAGCCACTGCACAAGCAAGGAATGGAATGGGTATGCTTCTGCTTGACTCTCCTTCCCATAGCCAAAACTGGTAGAGTACTGGAAACTCACCAGGTACAATTCTGCGTCCGGGGAGCGATGCTTTAGCAAATTGTTAAATGAGTAAAGGAGTGGCTAAATAGGTGTAGGTTTGTGTGGTTGTGGGTGTTGATGTGTAAGTAATCACAGTCAGTTGAAGCTTGTGTGTGAGCTTGTGTGTGTGTGTGTGTGTGTGTGTGTGTGTGTGTGAGTGGCTGTGTGTGTGTGCTCGTGTATAGCTCCATGATAAGTACGTTTACATATGAGGGTGTTGTTTGTCTCCCCCTTCTAGACTGTGAGCTCATTGTTTGGTAGGGACCATCTTTATATGTTACCAACTTGTACTTCCCAAGCACTTAATGCAGTTCTCTGCACACAGTAAGTGCTCAATAAATACGACTGAATGAATGAACGAATCGAGAGCAATTCATAGCCATCATGTGCATCTCTTGATCCTCTCTGGCCTTCTCCTATCTTATTTTAGTTTCTGCCTTCTCCACGAATAATCCTAATTGTGGTATTTATCAAGACCTTACAATAGACTAATCAAAATATTGAGGGCCGGGTTCAAATCATGATAATCGAGTCAGACACAGTGTCCATCTCACGTGGGATTCAGGGTCTAAGTTGGAAGGAGAAGTATCAAATCCCCATTTTACAGAGGAGGAAACTGAAGTAGAGAAAAGCTATATGCCTATGGTGACAG
The DNA here is from genome assembly GCF_015852505.1 of Tachyglossus aculeatus. Lineage (NCBI taxonomy): Eukaryota > Metazoa > Chordata > Mammalia > Monotremata > Tachyglossidae > Tachyglossus > Tachyglossus aculeatus. Next base: position 123,128 of record NW_024044890.1, read on the forward strand.
CAGGAAAGTGGCGGAACCAGGATTACACACCAGATCCTCTGACTCTCGGGCTTGGGATTTTTCCACTAGACCCCTCCACAATGGAATGGAAGCACTGTGAGGGAAGGGATCATATGAACTATTAGCTCTGGTGATCATGTCACAAAACCACAACAAGGAGGCACTCAGAAGTTCCTAAAAGCAGGGTTATTGTCACACATCAAAAAAGACACATCCATGAACACACTCACCAGAACTACTAGAGAATAAACCCGCAACAATACCACCACCCTCATATCCATTGGTCTCCATTATTAACACTGGATGTCCAATCCGTGTTGGACGTCTGTGTTACCCTTGTCCCACCTTGGCTGTTATGACGTCACATAGCCCTCATGCCACTATTGCAATGTGGCAAGTGATATCTCCTCAAGCTGGCCTCTGTACGTCAACACAATTACTTCTCTGTTGTCACTACATGTAGACTTCAAGCAAACCTTCCTCCCCCTCCATCTCTCTGTCATGCTATAAATGTCACTCTAATCTAGGACCTCAAAGGACTCCAGCTGTCTAAGTAGCACCTTCCCGTAAAGCACGACATACAGTTATAAATTATGAAGCATACCACAGTCAGTTATGTTTAGTTACATTCTATATAGTGTTGTGCAACATAAACTTGCAAGCCTTGTGAGTATGCACTATGCCACATATTATCTTCTATATTTTATTACTGTTGCCATTTCTCTAAGCCCCCTTTTTATGCACCATATAATCAACAGTCTTATTAGTTCCCCCTCTAGACTGTAAGCTCCTGGTTTTCAGGGAATGTGTCTGCCAACTCTGTTGGAATGTACTCTCCCAAGTGCTTAGTACAGTGCTCTGCAAATGGTAAGTGTTCAGTACATACCATTGCTTGATTAATTGATTGGTACACACTCCTGCCCCCTCTCAGGATCACAGCTGGAGAATTTCCAGTACCTTACCAGTCTCGGCCAAGGGAGGGAGAATCCAGCAGAGGCATACCTATTCCATTCCTGGCTGGGGCATTGGCTAGCGAGAGGAAGGCAAGTCAAAGCACACCCGTTCTGGGCAGCAGTGTCAGGGGAGAGAGTTGAAGGTGGAGACTCAGGTTTACTGTGTGGAAGAAGGCAGTGGTAAACCACTTCTCTATTTTTACCAAGAAAACTCTATGGATCCACTAACAGAATGCTTGCAGATGGAGGTGGGGCATTCTGGGAGAGATGCATCTATGGAGTTGCTACGGGTCGGAGACGACTCGACGACATAAGACAAGACGTGCTAGACCCCTGCACATATTAATCATATGAAACACTATAGGTGGTAAATAAATACAATGGATTGATTTACTCCAAAGGGAAGTTGTGTTGATTCCTTCATCGATGCTACCAATCTATCGTATTTATTAAGCATTTATCATACGAGGCGCACTGTACTAACTGCTTGAGAGAGTACAATTTGATATGGTTGGTAGACATGTTACCTGAAGTCAAGGAACTGACAGTTCAGTGGGTATGCCAATGTTTCTAAATTGAAGTGTCCCTCTTCCTTTGCAGGGAGTCACCGTCAACTCCCAGAAATGACCAACATCTCCGCTGTGACTGAGTTCCTCCTCCAGGGGTTCTCTGACATTCGGGAGCTGCAGATGCTCCATGCCACGCTGTTCCTCTTTGTCTACCTAATGGTCCTTCTGGGGAATCTCCTCACTGTTGCTGTCACCACCCTTAACCAGCGTGTCCACACCCCCATGTACTTCTTTCTCAAGAACCTGTCCATCATAGACCTCTTCTACATTTCTACAACAGTACCCAAATCCATTGTCAACTCCTTGACCAGTGACAGCTCCATCTCCATTCTGGGTTGTGTCTCACAGCTCTTCCTACTGATCTTCTTTGGTGCTTCAGAGCTATTTGTCCTCACTGTAATATCCTTTGACCACTATGCCACCATCTGCTCCCCTTTGCGTTATGAGCTCATCATGAACAAAACAGCCTATGTGCGCTTAGTAGCAGCATCATGGCTCACTGTGGGTCTGTTTTGAGTAAGGCTTTCAGCTTCTACATTCTCCCTGAACCTTTATGGGTCCAATGCTGTCCAGCAGTTCTTCTGTGACATGTCCCCTATGCTGAAGATCTCCTGCCCTGAGGACCACATTGCCATAGATGTAAGTGTGGTTAGTGTGATAGTCTTAGATGGCATCTGTTTCTTTTTCATCATCTTCTCCTATGTCCGCATCTTCTTAGCCGTGCTGAGGATGCCGTCCTCCGAGGGCTGGGCCTAAGCCTTCTCCACCTGCCTGCCCCATATCACTGTCATCATCATTTTTCTCTTTACCGGAGCATTTGCTATCTCAAGCCACCTTCAGACTCGCCCTCGGCTCTGGATCTGCTGGTTTCCATGTCCTACACTGTGGTGCCCCCCAATGTGAACCCCCTTATCTATAGCCTGAGGAACAGGGACCTGAAGGCTGCCCTGGTCAGGATCCTAAAGGGAACATTCCCCCAGCATCCATTCTGCGACAAAATGTCTGTGTCCGTGTACTAATAATCCCCTACCACCTCTTTGAAAGAGGAATTGCCCTTAGACATATGCATACATATCACTGACCCAGAGTCCCAAAGAACAAGTCTGGATATTCAGTATTTGTCAAGGTCTGGGAGGTTAGCTGATAAGACTAAATCATGAGTGGCATTGCATTCCCTAGGAGGCCTCATGGCTCAATGGCATGTGAATGGGTGTCACATGACCTGAGTTCTAATCCCAGCTCAGCCACTGGTCTGCTGTGTGACCTGGCATTAGTGTCCTACCATTCCTGGGCTCTTACTTCCTCTTACACTCTGATCCCCTGTGGGACAGGAAATGTGTCTCTTTGGACTGCAATTTCATCATTGGACTGTAAGCTCACTGTGGGCACTGATTGTATCTATCAACTCCATTGCATTGTACTCCTCAAAGCGCTTAGTACAATGTCATGCACACAGTAAACACTCAACAAATACCATCAACGATTAAATTATTTATCATCACGTGGCACAGACGTTGACACAGAAATTGTTAACACTGAATAATAAAAATAATAATAATAATAGTGTTTGAAAAGAGGAGGCTGGTGCAGTAATCCAGTCGGGATAGGATGAGACATTGAACCAGCAAGGGAGCGGTTTGGAACTCTAGTTTCCGGAACCCAGGTTAGCAAATCATCACAACAGGAGGAGCCATTTCCATCTTATTCTTCCTCAGGCCAGGGATTTCTCCTTCCCATCATCCCATTCTGAAAACCTCCATCCCCTGCCCCAACCCTCTCAGCCTGGGGGAAGATCAGAGGATGGATTCAGAGGAATCTTTTGCTCTCTCGAGCCTTGAAATCAGAAGGTGTCAGATAATGAAATCTGTCAATTGACTGATTGAATGAGAAGCTGATTGTCTAAGGTGGTATATGAGATGAAGCTGAAACCACCCACAGTTGATGTAGATTGTCAGTAACATTAGAAACAGTTGGGATGTTGGGATGCACGTGCTGTTGTTACCATGGGAACCCTGGGGTGCAACACCATTGCTGTAGCTTTAGGGACTGAGCCTTCATCTCTACTGGACCTCAGGGACCTCACAGGCAGAGGATCTTGGCATCGGCCGGGACACGAGGTCCCACCTGAGTTGATCCTCCAAGGGTTCCCCACAGAGCAATAGCTGCTTTATCGTTAGGGATGTAGGAACTCTCTGAAGAACATCTCCCTGCCCAGAGGAGATCAGAGAGGGGCTGAGGGGGCCATGCTGTCCCTTCCTTCATAGCCAGCTGCCCCCAAGAACTGGAGTGGAGAGAGGACAATCCCACCCCTACAAAGGTCAGAGCCCTGCAGTCTTACGCTGCCCCAGTGAGTGTGACCGGGGGGTGTTGGAGGGAGAGGGAGAGACCATGATGGGGATGCAAGAGATGGAGCCATTTAGGGGAAATGCTCACACATGGGTCCAGTGTCAGACGTTGGGTCATGGCTACATCCTCAGAGGGGCAGGTGGGCTATTAGGAGGGTAAGTATTTAACAGTGCCGTGGCCCCAACCATCACTCATCTCCCCTTCCTCATCCACCTCCATCCAGCTAACATGTCCACCTGGGGCCCCACTGTACAGCATAAGCATTATGCCGTGGTCACTTCGGCCAAGAGTGTGTCCTGAACGTCGAAAAATGTTGCTGGTGAGAAATGACAAGAAGGGAATGAGAGAGTGTGATTGGTTCTAGACCACGAGCATTATCATCAACTCCTCCATGCTGGAATGTTAGGTGAACACAATGGAGGTAAGAGATTCAATCCCTTCCCTCCTGGACTTACCAATCTGCTGGCCTAGACTGATCCAAAAGAATTTACAGCTAGGGGGAAATAAGAATGGAAAGGTGGATGCACAGCTTAAGAAGTGCTTAGTAATGTGAACCTATTGGTAGGGAAGTGCAATGACCAGTTGTGAATGTGTAAATGCAGAGGTGGTATCTGGCCTGATTCGACATGGGGGGAAGAAACATCAATCTGGGCAAATTTGAAGGGAGAGTGAGATTCGGGAATAAAGAAGGATCTAAGCCATGTGTTGGAGAAGGGAATGTCCTTTTTCATTCATTTATTCATTCATTCATTCAGTTGTCTTTATTGAGCGCTTACTGTGTTCAGAGCAGTGTACTAAGCGCTTGGGAAGTACACATTGGCAACTATATGTACCCTCTATATGAGAGGGTTCCTACCCAAATATGGGCTCACAGTCTAGAAGGGAGAGACAGACAAAACAAAACAAGTAGACAGGTGAAAATACCATCAGAATAAGTAGAATTATAGCTATGTACACATCAATAATAAAATAAATAGAGTAATAAATACGTATAAACATACACAAATGCTGCCGTGAAGGGAGGGGGATAGGGCAGGGGGAGGATGGGGGAGTGGGGAGAAGAGGAGAGGAAAAGGGAGATCTATTTCCAAGGGCTGCAGGGTAGTTGGTAAAGAGGGAAAGGGAAACACAGAGGAGAACACCGGTCAAAAGCCTTGAAGCTAGTGGCAAGAAATTGATTGGAGTCAACCAGACTTCAGTCTGTTTCATTTTCCTCTGAAAACCACAATCAGATTGGTTGTGTCGGCGGCTGTATGTGTATCCAAGGTGGGGCAGGGGAGGCAGTGAACAAACCTTGGCTGGAAAAAGTCTGGAAGGGAGGAGGAGAAGGGAATCTTCTCCCATCACCTTGCAGGGAAAAAGTGAGTCTGGGCCCAGGGAGAGGCAAATGGTAGTGGTAATAGTAAGGGGACCTGGGTTCTAATCCTGACTCTGCCATTCATTCTTTCATTCATTCTTACAGTTGTATTGATTGAGAACTTCCTGTGTGCAGAGCACTGTACTAAGCACTTGGAAAGTACCATTTGGCAACAGATCGGGACAATCCCTACCCAACAACCGGCTCGGGGACCTAGTTTCTAATCCTGGCTCTGCTTCTTGTCTGCTGTGTGATGTCGGGCAAGTCATTTTGCTTCTCTGTGTCTCGGATACTGCATCTGTACAATGGGCACTAAGAGTGAGTCTCACATGGTAGAAAGCCTTAAAGATAATTGTGAGGTGTTTTGTTTCATGTGAAAAGATACATGGTGCCAGTGAAGGGTTTGGAGGAGAGATGTTTTTGCACTTCTTCATCTTTTCTTAGGCTATTGTGTTGTCTCTGACCCGCAGCAAATGAATGGACACATCTCTCTTGGAACGCCCCATTCTCCAACTGCAAATGTTCTGGTAGATTATCCATAGAGTTTTCTCGGTAAAAATACAGAAGTGGTTTACCATTGCCTTCTTCCCTGCAGTAAGCTTGAGTCTCCTCCTCAACTCTTTCCCATGACACTGCTCCCTGGTGGAGGTGAGTTTTGAATTGCAGCAGATTACCTTCCACCCGCTAGCCACTGTCCAAGCTGGGAATGGAAAAGGTATGCCTCTGCTTAACGGGCCATCTGGTAGCTGAGACTGGTAGAGTACTGGATACCCTCCAGATACGATACTAATTTAGGGGAGTGATGTTTTAGCAAATAGTTAAATAAATAAAAGAGTGGCTAAATAGGTGTGGGTTTGTGTGACTGTGTGTTTTTTATGTGTAAGTAACCACAGTCAGTTGAAGCGTGTGTGTGTGTGTGTATGTGCACGTGCGTGTGTGTGTGTGTGTGTGTGTGTGTGTGTCTGAGCAGCTGGCTGGGGCCCTGCAGCCATAGCGTCAGCATTATGCTGTGGTCACATCAGCCAGAAGTGGATCCTGGATGTCAGAAAATGTTTCTGTTGGGAAACGATAGGGAGGGAATGAGAGAGTTTGATTGATTCTAGACCACCAGCACTATCATCAACTCCTCCATACAGAAATGTCAGGTGAACACAATGGAGGTAAGTGATTCATTCCCTTCCCCACCTTGGACTTACCAGTCTGCTGGGCTAGACTGAGGCAAACTAATTTACAGCTGGGGGAAATACGCATGAAAATGTGAATGCACAGCTTAATTACCTCTTCCATAGTAATGCGAATCTATCCGTAGGGAAGAGGTATGAGCAGCTGTTAAAGTGTAAATGCAGAGGTGGCATCTGGGCTGATTCAGCATGGAGAGAAGAAACATTAATCTGGGCAAGTTTGGAGGAAGAGGGAGATTCGGGCAGAACGAAGGATCTGAGCCATTTGTTGGAGAAGGGAATGTCCTTGGCAAGGCACAGGGAGCAGATCTGTTTCCAAAGGCTGGAATGGAGTTGGTGAAGAGGGAAGGCAAACACGGAGAAGGGCATGGGTCAAAAGCCTTGAAGCGAATGGCGAGGAGTTGATTGGAGTCCAGCAAACCTCAATCGGATTCATTTTCCTCTGAGAACCACAATCTGATTTGTTGTGTCGGCAGCTGTGTGTGTATCCAAAGTGGGGCAGGGGAGACAGTGAACAAACCTTGGCTGGCAGACTTGTGGAGGGGAGGAGGAGAAGGGAATCTTCTCCCATCACCTCCCAGGGAAAAAGGGCGTCTGGGCCTAGGGAGAGGCAAAGAGTAGTGGCAGTAGTAAGAGGACCTGGGTTCAAATCCTGACTCTGCTACTAATTCATTCATTCATTCAATCGTATTTATTGAGCACTTACCATGTGCCAAGAACTGCACTAAATACTTGACAAGTACAATTCAGCAACAGACAGAGACAATCCCTACCCAACCATTAGCTCGGGGACCTGGGTTCTAATCCTAGCTCTGCCCCTTGACTGCTGGGTGACGTCGGGCAAGGCACTTTGCTTCTCTGTGCCTCAAATACCGCATCTGTAAAATGGGAACTGACTGAGCCCTAGGTACTCAGTAAATACCATTGCTTGATTAATTGATGGGTACATACCCCTGCCCCCACTCAAGATCACACCTGGAGAGTTCCCAGTACTCTACCAGTCTCAGCCAAGGGAGGGAGAGTCAAACAGAGGGATACCCATTCCATTCCTAGCTTAGGCAGTGGCTAGCGAGTGGAAGACAATCTGTTGCATGTCAGAATGCACCTGTTCTGGGCAGCAGTGGCAGGGGAGAGAGTCGAGGGTGGAGAATCAGGTTTACTGGGTAGAAGAAGGCAATGGTAAACCATTTCTCCATTTTTACCAAGAAAAGTCTATGGATCCACTACCAGAATGCTTGCAAATGGAGGTGGGGCATTCTGGGAGAGATGCATCCATGGAGTCGCTATGGGTCATAGGCGAATCGACAGCATAAGTCAAGAAGTGCCAGACCACTGCACATATCGATACTATTGAACACTACAGGTGAAAAACAAAAACAACAGATTGATTTAATAATAATGATGATGGTATTTGTTAAGTGCTCACTATGTGTGAAGCACTGTTGTAAGTGCTGGCAAACTCCAAAAGGAATTAGTGTTGATTACTTCATCGATGCTATTATTCCATTGTATTTATTAAGCATTTATGGTATGCAGAGTCTACCCACCAGACTGTTACCTCCTGGTGGGCAGGAACATATCTGCCAACTCCATTGGATTGAACTATCCCAAGCACTTAGTACAGTGCTCTGCACACAGTGAGTATTCAGTAAATACCATTGAGCTATTGACTGATGTGTGCATACCACTACATAATAATAATGATGGCATTTGTTAAGCGCTTACTGTGTGCAAAGCACTGTTCTAAGCGCTGGGAGGTTACAAGTGATCAGGTTGTCCCACGGGGGGCTCACAGCTTTTAATCCCCATTTTCCAGATGAGGTAGCTGAGGTCCAGAGAAGTGACCTGCCCAAAGTCCCACAGCTGACAACCGGCGGATCCGGGATTTGAACCCATGACCTCTGACTCCAAAGCCCGTGCTCTTTCCACTGAACCACACTGCTTCTGTAATTCTGGTTATCACACCTCCTGCACAGTAAGAGCTTAGGGACCCCCCAATGGTTACTGTGTGGATGCCCATTTCTCGTTTTCACACCTCCTGCAGAGTATGCACTTAAGAAGGACTCCCCGCCCCACGGTTATTGTGAGAACACCCATTTCTGATTAGTCCCCTCCAGCACAAAAAGCACTTAAGAAGGACACCCAAACGCTTACTGTGAGGATGCCCATTTCTGGTTATCACACCTACCGCACAGTAAACTATTGAACTCTATAGCTGATCAATGAATACAACTGCTTTATTTAATGAAATGGGAATCAATCATATTTATTGATCACTTACAGTGTGTAGAGCACTGTACTAAGTGCTTGAGAGAGTACAATATGACGTAATTTGTAGAAGTGTTACCGGCCCAAAAGGAACTTACAGTCTGAAGGGAATGACAGTGATTCTAAACTGAAGTTCCCCTCTTCCTTTCCAGGGAATCGGCATCATCTCCCAGAAATGACCAACATCTCCACTGTGACTGAGTTCCTCCTCTTGGGGTTCTCTGACATCCGGGAGGTGCAGCTGGTCTATGCCACGCTGTTCCTCCTTGTCTACCTAGTGGCCCTTCTGGGGAATCTCCTCATTGTTACTGTCACCACTCTCGACCAGCGTCTCCACACTCCTATGTACTTCTTTCTCAAGAACTCGTCCTTCATAGACCTCTGCTACATTTCTACAACGGTACCCAAATCCATCGTCAACTCATTGACCAGTGACAGCTCCATCTCCTTTCCGGGTTGTGTCTCACAGCTCTTCCTACTGGTCTTGTTTGCTGCTTCAGAGTTTTTTCTCCTCACTGCAATGTCTTATGACCGCTATGCCGCCATCTGCTCCGCGCTGCACTATGAGCTCATCATGAACAAAACAGCCTGTGTGTGCATACTAGCAGCATCATGGCTCAGTGGGGGTCTGTTTGGAATCTTGTTTTCAGCTTCTACCTTCTCCCTGACATTTTGTGGGTCCAATGCTGTTCAGCAGTTTTTCTGTGATGTCCCCCCTCTGCTGAAGATCGCCTGTTCTGAAGTCCACATTGCCATTGACGTGAGTGTGACCGCTGGGTCAGTCTTAGATGCCGTCTGCTTCATTTACATCATCCACTCCTACATCTTCATCTTCTCAGCCGTGCTGAGGATGCCGTCTTCCGAGGGCCGAACCAAAGCCTTCTCCACCTGCCTGCCCCATCTCACTGTCATCACCATTTTTCTCTTTACCGCAGTATTTGCCTATCTCAAACCACCTTCAGACTCGCCCTCGGCTCTGGATCTGCTAGTTTCCATGTTCTACACTGTGGTGCCCCCCACTGTGAACCCCCTTATCTACAGCCTGAGGAACAGGGACCTGAAGGCTGCCCTGGGCAGGATCTTAAAGGGGACATTCCCCCAGCATTCATGCTGTGACAAAATGTCTGTGTCCAGGTACCAATAATCCCCTACCACTCCTTAAAAGAGGAACTGCCCTTGGACTTAACGATATATACCACTGGCCCAGAGGCCCAAAGATCAAGTTGGGACGCCTAGTACAGTGCTCTGCACACAGTAAGCACTCAATAAATACGAGTGAATGAATATTCAGAATTTGTCAAGGTCTGTGATGTTGGCTGATAAGACTAGGTCTTATCTTGTGAGGAGACAGAGACATTCACTGATGGAACTCTAGTTTCCAGAACGCAGGTTAGTAAATCATCACAACAGGAGGAGCCATTTCGATATAATTCTTCCTTAAGCCAGGAATTTCTTCTTCCAATCACCCCATTCTCAAAGCCTCAGTCCCATCCCACTCAGCCTGGGAAAGGATCATAGGATTGATTCAGAGGAATCTCTTGCTGTCTCAAGCTTTGTAATCAGAAAGTGTCAGAAAATAAAATCGATCAATTTACAGATTGAATGGGAAACTGTATAAGGTTGTATATGAGATGAAGCTGAAACCACCCACAGTTGATGTAGATTGTCAGTAATATTAGAGACAGTTGGGATGTTGAGATGCAGATGATGTTGTTTCCATGGGAACCCTGGGGTGCAGCACCATTGCTGCAGCTCTAGGGACTGGGTCTTTATCTCTGCAGGACCTCAGGGACCTCACAGGCAGAGGTTTTTGGCATCGGCCAGCATACGAGTTCCCAGCTGAGTTGATCCTCCAGGGGTTCCCCACGGAGCAGTGAATGCTCTATCTTTGGGTATGGGGGACTCGCTGGAGATCATCTCCCTGCCCACAGGAGATCAGAGAGGGTCTGGGAGTGTCATGCTGTCCCTTCCTTTATAGCCAGGTGCACCCAAAATCTGGAGTGGAGAGACGACCATCACAACCCGTCAGAGGTCAGAGTCTTCTAGCCCTACGCTGCCCCAGTGAGTGTGACCGGGTGATGGTGGAGGGGCAGGGAGAGACCATAATGGGGATGCAAGAAATGGAGCCATTCTGGGCAGGTGCTCACCTGCTGGACCAATGTTGGACTTTGGGGCAAGGTTTCATCCCCAGAGGGGCAGGTGGGCTTTCAGAAGGATAGGTATTTGACAGTGCAGTGGCCCCAACCATCACTCATCTCACTTTCCTCATCTACCTCCATCCAGCTAACATGGAAGTTGCTTCCCTGGCTGGGGCCCTGCAGCACAGCGGCAGCATCATGCTGTGGTCACATCGGACAGAAGTGGGTCCTGGGTGTCAGAAAATGTTTCTGGTGGGAAGTGAGAGGGAGGGAATGAGAGAGTGTGATTGGTTCTAGATCACGAGCACTATCATCAACTCCTCCATACAGAAATGTCAGGTGAACACAATGGAGGTAAGAGATTCAATCCCTTCCCTCCTGGACTTACCAGTCTGCTGGGCTAGACTGATTCAGAATAATTAACAGCTAGGGGGAAATAAGAAGGGAAAGGTGGATGCATAGCTTAATAAGTGCTTACATAGTAATGTGAATCTATAGGCAGGGAAGAGCTATGAGCAGTTGTGAATGTGTAAATGCAGATGAGTTACCTCGGCTGATTCAGCATGGGGAGAAGAAACATCAATCTGGGAAAATTTGAAGGGAGAGGTAGATTCGGGTAGAAATGAGGATCTAAGCCATGTGCTGGTGAAGGAAATGTCCTTGAAGATGCACAGGGCGAAGATCTATTTCCAAGGACTGGTGGGTAGTTGGTGAAGATGGAAGGGAAACATGGAGAACACTGGTAAAAAGCCTTGAGGCTAATGGCAAGGAGTTGATTGGAGTCAACCAAACCTCAGTCGGACTTATTTTTCTCTGAGAAGTGCAATCGGATTTGTTGTGTCGGCGGCTATGTGTGTGACCAGCTTGAGGCAGAGGAGGCATTGAACAAACCTTGGCTGATGGCGCTCTGGAGGGGAGGAGGAGAAGGGAATCTTCTCCCATCACCTTCCAGGGAAAAAGTGTGTCTGGGCCCAGGGAGAGGCAAATAGTAGTGGTAGTAATAATAATAATGATGATGGCATTTGTTAAACGATTACTATGTGCGAAGCACTGTCCTAAGCACTGGGGGGATATTATGTGATCACGTTGTCCCATCTGGAGCTCACAGTCTTAACCCCTATTATAGAGATGAGGTACCTGAGGCACAGAGAAGTTAAGTGAATTCCCCAAAGTCACACAGCTGACAGACAGAGGCGGGATTAGAACCCATGACCCGTGCTCTTTCCACTGAGTGACACTGCTTCTCTAGTAGTAAGGGGACCTGGGTTCTAATCTTGACTCTGCCATTCATTTGTTCATTCAATCATATTTATTGAGCACTTACTGTGTACAGAGCACTGTACTAAGTGCTTGGAAAGTACAATTTGGCAACAGATAGAGACAATCCCTAACCAACAACGAGCTCGGGGACCTGGGTTCTAATCCTGACTCTGCCCCATCTGCTGGGTGACGTTGGGCAAGGTACTCTGCTTCTCTGTGCCTCAGATACCGCATCTATAAAATGGGAATTAAGACTGAGCCGTATCTGAGATAGGGACTGTATCTACCCAGTTATCTTGTATCTTCCCCAGTGCTTAGTACAGTGCCTGGCACCTAGTAAGCACTTAGCAAATGCCATTTTTTTAAAAAAGTATTTATTGAACACCCGCTTGATGCAGTGTCTTGGACTAGGTGTTGGCAAAGTTTGAAAGCAAGTGACCCATTCCTTGTCTACAAGGAGATGAAAATAAAAATACTTACAGCACTGAGAGGACATATGCACATGAGTGTAAGGAGGATGCAAGTCACTTCATTCATGCCAGAGTTTCCTGAAGAAATGATATGGGTTAGGGTGCTTGGATATTAAATGGGGGAAACTGGTTAGGAGAGGTGAGATTGACTGGGACTCTGAATGTGGGTAAAGCTGTGGTCTGTCTGATATGGAAAGGAGGAAGGAAGTCACCTGGGTAAGTCCCTTCGATTCTCTGTGCCTCAGTTATCTCGTCTGTAAAATGGGGATTAAGACCGTGAGCCCCGTGTGGAATATGGACTGTGTCCAACCTGATTAGCTTGTCTCTACCCCAGTGACTAGTACAGTGCCTGGTACATAGTAAGTTCTTACCGAATACCATAATAATAATAATAATAATAATAATAGCATTTATTAAGTGCTTACTAGGTGCAAAGCACTGTTCTAAGCGCTGGGGAGGTTACAAGGGGATCAGGTTGTCCCACAGGGAGCTCACAGTCTTAACCCCCATTTTACAGATGAGGTAACTGAGGCCCAGAGAAGTTAAGTGACTTGCCCAAAGTCCCACAGCTGACAATTGGCGGAGCCGGGATTTGAACCCATGACCTCTGACTCCCAAGCCCGTGCTCCTTCCACTGAGCCATCAAAGACTTTCAGGCCCAGGCCAGGGGAACAGTGAGTCAAGGGATGGAGATGGGAAAATCAACAGTGAGTTATAGCTTGAAGGTTGGCTCGGGACCAATGAAGAGCAACTGAATAGAGGAGCTAGACAAGGTGGGTGGGGCAGGGTCTCACATGGTAGAAAGCCTTGAAACTGACTGTGAGGTGTTTTTGTTTCATGTGAAAAGATACATGGTGTAAGTGAAGGGTTTGGAGGAGAGGAGAGATATTGTTTCAGTGATGCTTTGTCTTGTGTTATGCTGTTTGAGTCGTCTCTGACCTATCAGTAGACACATCTCTCCCAGAATGCCCCATTCTCCATCTGCAAGTTTATCCACTAAATTTTATTGGAAATAATACAGAAGTGGTTTACCATCGCCTACTTCCCTGCAGTAAACTTGAGTCTCCCCCTCGACTTTCTTCCATGACACTGCTGCCCAGCATAAGTGAGTTTTGACTTGGAGCAGATTGCCTCCCGCTCACTAGCCGCAGCGCAAGCTATGAATGGAATGGCTATGCCTCTGCTTAACTCTCCCTCCCAAAGCCAAAACTGGTAGAGTACTGGAAACTCTCTAGGTACAATTCTGAATTGGGTGAGTGATGCTTGAACAAATAGTTAAATGAGTAAATGAATAGCTAAATAGGTGTGGGTTTGTATGACTATGTGTGTTTATGTGTAAGTAACCACAGTCAGTTGAAGCTTGTTTGTGTGTGTGCCTGAGTGGCTGTGTGTGTGTGCTTCTGTATATATCCATGATATGTGTGCTTACATATGAGGGTGTTATTGTCTAAATAAGATAAAATCATCGAGAGCAATCCATAGCCATCATATACATCTCTTGATGCTCCCTGGCCTTCTCCTATCTGTAATTTATTTTAGTTTCTGCCTTCTCTACTAATAATACTAACTGTGGTATTTGTAAAGACCTTACAATAGACTAAGCAAAATATTGAAGGCTGGGTTCAGCACACGATAATCGAGTCAGACACAGTGTCCCTCTCGCGTGGGACTCAGGGTCTAAGTTGGAAGGAAAAGTATCGAATTCCCGTTTTACAGATGAGGGAACTGAGGTAGAGAAAGGTTACATGCCTAAGGTGACACAGCGGGAAAGTGGCAGAGCCAGGATTACACACCAGATCCTCTGACTCCCGGACCTGGGATCTTTCCACTAGGCCCCTCTACAATGGAATGGAAGCACCGTGAGGGAAGGGATCATATGAACTATTAGCTCCAGTGGTCATGCCACAAAACCACAAAAAGGAGGCACTCAGAAGTTCCCAAAAGCAGGTTCATTGTTGTCACACATCAAAAAAGACACATCCATGAATACACTCTCCAGACCTACTAGAGAATAAACCCGCAACAATACCACCACCCTCATATCCATTGGTCTCCAGTATTAACACTAGATGTCCAATCCGTGTTGGACGTCTGTGTTACCCGTGTCCCACCTTGGCTGCTATGAGGTCATCCAGCCCTCATGCCACTATGGCAATCTGGCAAGTGATATCTCCTCAAGCTGGCCTCTGTACTTCGACACAGTTACTTCTTTGTTGCCGCTACATGTAGACTTCAAGCAAACCTTCCTCCACCTCTATCTCTTTGTCATGCTATGAATCTGTGACCCTAATCTAGGACCTCGAAGGACTCTAGCTGTCTAAGCACCACCTTTCCATAAAGCACGACATACAGTTATAAATTATGAAGCATACCACAGTCAGTTATGTTTAGTTACATTCTATACAGTGTTGTGCAACATAAACTTGCAAGCCTTGTGAGTATGCACTTTTCTGTACCTTATATATTTTATTGCTGTTGCCATTTCTCTAAGCCCCCTTTTTATGCACCATGTAATCAACAGTCTTATTAGTTCCCCCTCTAGACTGCAAGCTCCTGGTTGTCAGGGAACGTGTCTACCAACTCTGTTGGAATGTACTTTCCCAAGTGCTTAGTACAGTGCTCCACAAATGGTAAGTATTCAGTACATACCATTGCTTGATTAATTGATTGGTACACACTCCTGCCTCCTCTCAGGATCACACCCGGAGAGTTTCCAGTACCCTACCAGTCTCGGCCAAGGGAGTGAGAATCCAGCAGAGGGATACCCATTCCATTCCTAGCTGGGGCAGTGGCTAGCGAGAGGAAGGCAATCTGCTCCAAGTCAAAACACATCTGTTCTGGGCAGCAGTAGCATGGGAAAGAGTCACAGGTGGAGACTCAGGTTTACTGGGTGGAAGAAGGCAATGGTAAACCACTTTATTTTTACCAAAAAAACTCTATGGATCCACTACCAGAACACTTGCAGATGGAGGTGGGGCATTCTGTGAGAGATGTGTCCATGGAGAAGCTACAGATCAGAGACGACTCGACAGCATAAGACAAGACATGCCAGACCCCTGTACATATTAATACTGTGGAACACTATAGGTGATAAATAAATCCAACAGATTGATTTACTCCAAAGGGAAGTTGTGTTGATTCCTTCAGCGATGCTACCAATCCATTGCATTTATTAAGCATTTATCATATGGGGCGCACTGTACTAACTGCTTGAGAGAGTACAATTTGATATGGTTGGTAGACATGTTCCCTGCCCTCAAGGAACGTACAGTTCAGAGGGAATGCCAATGTTTCTAAATTGAAGTGTCCCTCTTCCTTTGCAGGGAGTCAACGTCAACTCCCAGAAATGACCAACGTCTCCACAGTGGCTAAGTTCCTCCTCCTGGAGTTCTCTGACATCCGGGAGCTGCAGCTGCTCCATGCCACGCTGTTCCTCCTTGTCTACCTAATGGCCCTTCTGGGGAATCTCCTCACTGTTGCTGTCACCACCCTCGACCAGCACCTCCACACCCCCATGTACTTCTTTCTCAAGAAATTGTCCTTCATAGACTTCTGCTACATTTCTACAATGGTACTCAAATCCATTGTCAACTCCTTGATCAGTGACAGCTCCATCTCCTTTCTGGGTTGTGTCTCGCAACTCTTCCTAGTGATCTTGTTTGCCGCTTCAGAGTTTTTTGTCCTCACCACAATGTTTTATGACCGCTATGCCGCCATATGCTCCCCCTTGCGTTATGAGCTCATCATGAACAAAACTGCCTGTGTGCGCTTAGTGGCAGCATCATGGCTCAGTGGGGGTCTGTTTGGAGTCTGGCTTTCAGCTTCTACTTTCTCCCTGAACTTTTGTGGGTCCAATAATGTCCACCAGGTCTTCTGTGACATCCCCTCTATGCTGAAGATCTCCTGCTCTGAGGACCACATTGCCATAGATGTGAGTGTGGTTTTGTGGTAGTTTTAGGTGGCATCTGGTTTTTATTCATCATCACCTCTTATATCCACATCTTCTCAGCCATGCTGAGGATGCCATCCTCCAAGGGACGGGCCAAGGCCATCTCCACCTGCCTGCCCCATCTCTCTGTCATCATCATTTTTCTCTTTACCGGAGCATTTGCCCATCTCAAACCACCTTCAGATTTGCCCTCGGCTCTGGATCTGCTGGTTTCCATGTTCTACACTGTGGTGCCCCCCATTGTGATCCCCCTTATCTACAGCCTGAGGAACAAGGACCTGAAGGCTGCCCTGGGCAGGATCCTAAAGGGGACATTCCCCCAGCATCCATTCTGGGAAAAAAAACGTCTGTGTCCAGGCACCAATAATCCCCTACCACCCCTTTAAAAGAGGAATTGCCCTCAGACATATCAAAATATATCACTGATACAGAGCCTGAAACAACAAGTCCGGATATTCTGGATTTGTCAAGGTCTGGGAGGTTGGCTGATAAGACTAGGCCATGAGTGGCAATGCATTCCCTAGGAGGCCTCATGGCCCAATGGCATGTGAATGGGTGTCACATGACCCACGTTCTAATCCCAGCTCAGCCACTGGCCTGCTGTGTGACCTGGCGTTAGTGTCTTACCCTTCCTGAGATCTTACTTCCTCTTACACTCAGAACCCCTGTGGGACAGGAAACATGTCCGTTTGGATTGTAAGTTCATCTTTGGGCTGTAAGCTCATTGTGGGCACAGATTGTATCTACCAGCCCACTGTATTGTACTCTTCAAAGCGCTTAGTTCAATGTAATGCACACAGTAAACACTCAATAAATACCATCAATATATTGAATTATTTATCATCACATACTTTGACACAAAAATTGTTAACACCGAATAATAAAACTAATAATGATAACGGTGTTTGAAAAGAGATAGAGACATTCACTGTTGGAACTCCATTCATTAAATTGTATTTATTGAGTGATTACTGTGTGCAGGGCACTGGACTAAGCACTTGGGGGCAACCACTGGAGATTTTTAAGAAGGGGAGTGACATGCCCAGAGCGTTTCTGTACAGAGAAAATCCAGGCAGCAGAGTGAAGTATAGACTGAAATGGGGATAAACAGGAGGATGGGAGATCAGAGAGAAGGCTGGTACAGTAATACAGCTGGTATAGGATGAGAGATTGAACTAGCAAGGGAGCAGTTTGTAACTCTAGTTTCCAGAACCTAGGTTAGTAAATCATCACAACAGGAGGAGCCATTTCCATCTTATTCTTCCTCCAGCCAGGAATTTCTCCTTCCCATCACCCCATTCTCAAAACCTCAGCCCCGTGCCCCAACCCACTCAGCCTGGGGGAGGATCAGAGGATGGATTCGGAGGAATCTTTTGCTCTCTCGAGCCTTGAAATCAGAAGGTGTCAGAAAATGAAACCTATCAATCGACTGACTGAATGAGAAGCTGATTGTCTAAGGTGGTATATGAGTTGAAGTTGAAATCACCCACAGTTGATGTAGATTGTCAGTAACATTAGAAACCTTTGGGATGTTGGGATGCAGATGATGTTGTTTCCATGGGAACCCTGGGGTGCAGCACCATTGCTGCAGCTTTAGGGACTGGGCCTTTATCTCTGCAGGACCTCAGGGACCTCACAGGCAGAGGATTTTGGCATTGGCTGGGACACGATGTCCCTCCTGAGTTGATCCTCCAGGTGTTCCCCACGGAGCAGTGGCTGTTTTATCTTTCGAGGTGGGGGACTCTCTGAAGAACATCTTCCTGCCCACAGGAGATAAGAGAGGGGCTGAGGGTGCCATGCCATTCCTTCTTTCATAGCCAGCTGCACCCAAGAACTGGAGTGGAGAGAGGAACATCCCAAGCTAGCAGAGGTCAGTGCCCTACAGCCTTATGCTGCCCCAGTGAGTCTGACGGGGGGGGGTGTTGGAGGGGGAGGGAGAGACCGCGATGGGAATGCAACAGATCGAGCCATTCAGGGGAAGTGCTCACACCTGGGGCCAGTGTCCGACTTTGGATCAGGGCTACTTCCTCAGAGGGGCGGGTAGTCTTTCAGGAGGGTACGTATTTAACAGTGCAGTGGCCGCAATCATCACTTATCTCCCCTACTACATCTACCTCCATCCAGCTAGCATGCCTGGATGGTAGTAGGAAGGGGACTGGGTTCTAATCCTGACTCTGCCATTCATTCATTCATTCAATCGTATTGATTGAGCACTTACTGTGTGCAGAGCACTGTACTAACTGCTTGGAAAGCACAATTTGGCAACAGATAGGGACAATCCCTACCCAACAATCGGCTCGGGGACCTAGGTTCTAATCCTGGCTCTGCCCCTTGTCTGCTGTGTGACGTCAGGCAAGTCACTTTGCTTCTCTGTGCCTTAGACACCGCATTTGTAAAATGGGAATTAAGAGTGAGTCTAACATGGTAGAAAGCCTTGAAAATAATTGTGAGGTATTTTTGTTTCATGTGAAAAGATACATGGTGCCAGTGAAGAGTTTGGAGGAGAGGTGTTTGAACTCTTCTTTGTCTTTTCTTATGCTATCGTGTCATCTCTGATCCATAGCGAATGAAAGAGCAAGGGCTTTGGAGTCAGAGGTCATGGGTTTGAATCCCGACTCCACCACATGTCTGCTGTATGACCTGGGGCAAGTCACTTAACTTCTCTGAGACTCAGTTATGTCATCTGTAAAATTGGGTTAAAGCTGTGAGCCTCACGTGGGACAACTTGATCACCTTGTGTCCCCCTCAGAGCTTAGAAGAGTGCTCTGTGCATAGTAAGTGCTTAACAAATGCCATCATTATTATAGAGTTTTCTTGGTAAAAATACAGAAGTGGTTTACCATTGCCTTCTTCCCTGCAGTAAACTTGAGTCTCCTCCTCGACTCTCTCCCATGACACTGCTGCCCAGCACAGGGGAGTTTTGAATTGCAGCAGATTGCCTTCCACCCACTAGCCACTGCCCAAGCTGGGAATGGAATGGGTATGCCCTACTTAACTGTCCGTCTGGTAGCCAAGACTGGTAGAGTACTGAAAACTCTTCAGGTACGATTCTAAGTTGGGGGAGTGATGCTTTAGCAAGTAGTTAAATGAATAAATGATTGGCTAAATAGGTGTGGGTTTGTGTGACTGTGTGTATTTATGTAACCACAGTCAGTTTAAGCGAGTGTGTGTGTGTGTGTGTGTGTGTGTGTGTGTGTGTGTGTGTGTGTGAGAGTGGCTGGCTGGGGCCCTGCAGCACAGCCTCAGCATCATGCTGTGGTCACATTGGAGGGAAGTGGGTCGTGGATGTCAGAAAATGTTTCTAGTGGGGAGTGAGAGGGAGGGACTGAGAGAGTGTGATTGGTTCTAGACCACCAGCACTATCATCAACTCCTCCAGGCAGAAATGTCAGGTGAACACAATGGAGGTAAGAGATTCGGTCCCTTTCCTGCTGGACTTACCAGTCTGCTGGGCAAGACTGATATAAAATAATTTACAATTAGGGGGAAATAAGCATGAAAATGTGAATGCACAGCTTAATAAATTCTTCCATAGTAATGTGCATCTATATGTAGGGAAGACCTATGAGCAGTTGTGAATGTGTAAATGCAGAGTTGGCATCTGGGCTGATTTGGCATGGGGAGAAGAAACATCAATCTGGGCAAATTTGGAGGGAGAGGGAGATTTGGGCAGAAGGATAGATCTAAGCCATGTGTTGGAGAAGGGAATGTCCTTGGAGAGGCAAAGGGAGCAAATCTGTTTCCAAGGGCTGGAGGGGAGTTGGTGAAGAGGGAAGGGAAACACGGAGGACAACACTGGCCAAAAGCCTTGAAGCTAGTGGCAAGGAGTTGAGTGGAGTCAATCAGACTTCAGTCTGTTTCATTTTCCTCTGAGAACCACAGTCAGATTGGTTGTGTCGGCGGTTGTGTTTGTATCCAAGGTGGGGCAGTGGAGGCAGTGAACAAATCTTGGCCGGCAGAGGTCTGGAGGGGAGGAGGAGAAGGGAATCTTCTCCCATCATCTTCCAGGGAAAAAATTTGTCTGGGCCCAGGGAGAGGCAAGGAGTAGTGGTAGTAGTAAGGGGGGCTGAGTTCTAATCCTGCTCTGCTATTAATTAATTAATTCATTCACTCGTATTAACTGAGCACTTACTGTGTGCAGAGAACTGTACTGAATGCTTGGAAAGTACAATTCGGCAACAGATAGAGACAATCCCTACCTAACAACAAACTTGGGAAACTGTGTTCTAATCATGGCTCTGCCCCTTGACTACTGGGTGACTTGGCCAAGGCATTTTGCTTCTCTGTGCCTCAAATACTGCATCTGTAAAATAGGAATTGACTGAGCCCTAAGTGCTCAGTAAATACCATTGTTTGATTAACTGATGGGTACATACCCCTGCCCACCCTCAGGATCACACCTGGAAAGGTGTGGCTTTCCAGTGGCTACCAATCAATCTGCGCATCAGGCAGAAACTCCTCACCCTGGGCTTCAGGGCTCTCCATCACCTCGCCCCCCCCACCTCACCTCCCTTCTCTCTTTCTACAGCCCACCCTGCACCCTCCGCTCCTCTGCCACTAGTCTCCTCAGCGTGCCTCGTTCTCTCCTGTCCTGCCATCGACCCCCGGCCCACATCATCCCCCGGGCCTGGAATGCCCTCCCTCTGCCCATCCGCCAAGCTAGCTCTCTTCCTCCCTTCAAGGCCCTACTGAGAGCTCACCTACTGCAGGAGTCCTTCCCAGACTGAGCACCTTCCTTCCTCTCCCCCTTGTCCCCCTCTCCATCCCCCCACCTTACCTCCTTCCCTTCCCCACTGCACCTGTATATATGTATATATGTTTGTACATATTTGTTACTCTATTTATTTATTTTACTTGTACATATCTATTCTATTTATTTTATTTTGTTAGTATGTTTGGGTTTTTTCTCTGTTTCCCCCTTTTAGACTCTGAGCCCACTGTTGGGTAGGGACAGTCTCTATATGTTGCCAACCTGTACTTCCCAAGCGCTTAGTACTGTGCTCTGAACACAGTAAGCGCTCAACAAATACAATTGATGATGATGATGAAAGTTTCCAGTAGTCTTCCAGGCTCAGCCAAGGGAGGAAGAGTCAACCAGAGGGATGTCAATTCCATTCCTACCTTGGGCAGTGGCTAGCAGGTGGAAGACAATCTGCTGCATGTCAAAATGCACCTGTTCTGGGCAGCAGTGGCAGGGGAGAGAGTCGAGGGTGGAGACTCATGTTTACTGGGTGGAAGAAGGCAATGGTAAACCATTTCTCTGTTATTACCAAGAAAACTCTATGGATCCAGTACCAGAATGCTTGCAGATGGAGGTTGGGCATTCTGGGAGAGATACGTCCATGGAGTTGCTATGGGTCAGAGGCCAATCCACAGCATAAGTCAACATGCCAGAGCACTGCTCATATTAATCCTATCGAACACACAGGTGACAAATACAATAGATTGATTTAATAATAATGATTATGGTATTTGTTAAGTGCGCACTATGTGTGAAGCACTGTTCTAAGCGCTAGCAAACTCCAAAAGTAATTAGTGTTGATTACTTCATCGATGCTATCAATCCATCTTATTTATTAAGCATTTATGGTATATGGTGTCTACCCACTAGACTGTTACCTCCTGGTGGGGAGGAAAATATCTGCCAACTCCGTTGGACTGAACTCTCCCAAGCACTTACTACAGTGCTATTCAGTAAATACCATTGAGCTATTGATTGATGTGTTCATACCCTGCCAGTCTCACCTCTGTACCATTGCCAAGATCCACCCTTTCCTCTCCATCCAAACCTCTACCTGCTCATTCAAGCTCTCATCCTATCCCGTCTGGATTACTGTATCAGCCTCCTCTCCGATCTCCCATCCTCGTGTCTCTACCCACTTCAATACATACATCATGCTGTTGCCCGGATTGCCTTTGTCCAGAAACGCTCTGGGCATTTTACACCCCTCCTCAAAAATCTCCAGTGGCTACCAATCAACCTACGCACCAGGCAAAAACTCCTCACCCTCGGCTTCAAGGCTCTCCATCACCACGCCCCCTCCTACCTCACCTCCCTTCTCTCCTTCTCCAGCCCAGCCCGCACCCTCCACTCCTCTGCCGCTAATCTCCTCACTGTGCCTCGTTTTCGCCTGTCCCGCCGTCGACCCCCGGCCCACGTCATCACCCTGGCCTGGAATGCCCTCCCTCCACACATGTGCCAAGATAGCTCTCTTCCTCCCTTCAAAGCCTTACTGAGAGCTCACCTCCTCCAGGACGTCTTCCCAGACTGAGCCCCCTCCTTTCTCTCCCCCACCTTCCCCTCCCCTTCCCCCCACCTTACCTCCTTCCCCTCCCCACAGCACCTGTATATATGTATATATGTTTGTACATATTTATTACTCTATTTATTTTATTTGTACATGTTCATTCTATTTGTTTTATTTTGTTAATATATTTTGTTTGGTTCTTTGTCTTCCCCTTCTAGACTGTGAGCCCACTGTTGGGTAGGGACCATCTCTATATGTTGCCAACTTGTACTTCCCAAGTGCTTAGTACAGTGTTCTGCACACAGTAAGCACTCAATAAATACAATTGAATGAATGAATGAATGAATACCCCTACATTTATCAATACTATTGAACTCTATAGGTGATCAATGAATATAACTGCCTTATTTATTAAAATAGAATCAATCATATTTATTGATCACTTACAGTGTGTAGAACACTGTACTAAGTATTTGGGAGGGTACATTAACAACAACCTCATTGGCACCTCCTCAGCCCTCCCATGCTAGTTGACTGTCTGCTCCTCTCCCCAGGTATCTCTGCTCCCTGACCCCCCTTAACTGGCCCACCCTACTCCAGCTCTTAATAGTTTGTATCTGATCTCTGTGACATCATTATCTGCCAATTCTATTATTACCATAGCATATTGATTGCTTAACTACACCCTGTGATGCCATCGCCTACTTTTATCATTGCTACTGTTTTATTGCTTCTGCATCTCAATTGTTAACCTCCCGCTGTACTGTCACTCGCCCTGCTGACCTCACCATGAACTTTCAGTTCCCTTGCTCCCAACTACCATTCCCATTCCTCACCTTCCCCTTCCCCTCTCCCACCCAGCTGTTTCCCTCCCTCTCACCCACCAAGACCACTCCCCCTCACCCCCTAATAAGGATTCCTCTGTACCAGCGCAGGTCCTCCGCTCCTCCCTCCCGACCCCCTCCCTCCCCTTCTCCCCACCCCCACCCCATCCCAGTTCTCCTTTCCCATCGCCACCCCCCTTCCCACTCTCCCCGCCCAGGCCCCCGCAAACTCATCCCAATCCAAACCCTCCCCACCCCTCGCACCCTTCCCCCTCCCTCCCCACCCTCGACAGCTGCTGCCAAATGTGGCCTCTGGAACCCCCGCTCCATTTTAAGTAAGATCCCTTTCATCCTGGACCTTTTCCTTTCCAGTTCTCTACTCCTCCTCGCCCTAACTGAAACATGGCTGTCTCCGGACGACAAGGTCTCTTCTGCTGCTCTCTGAAGTGCAGGCCTCTTCTTCTCCCACTCCCCCAGACTCACCGGAAAAGGAGGAGGTGTCGGTTTCCTTCTCGCCCCCCAATGTCGCTTTCGCACTATCCCTCCTCCCCCTTCCCTTTCCTTCCCTTCCTCTGAAGCCCACATTATTTGCCTCTACCACCCCCTCCAGATTCTTGTAGACATCATCTACCGCCCTCCCGGCCCCACTTCCAACTTCTTTAACGACTTTGACCCCTTCCTCACCTTCCTTCTCTCCTTCTCCATGCCCACTCTGATCCTCGGAGACTTCAATATCCACATGGATATCCCTAACGACTCCTCTGCCGCCTGCCTTCTATCTCTCCTTGACGCTGCCAACCTCTTCCTCCACCCCACCTCACCCACTCACCAACTTGGTCATACCCTCGACCTCATCATCTCCTACGGCTGCACTGTGTCCACCCTCACCAACTCTGAAATCCCTCTCTCTGATCATAATCCTCTCACCTGCCTCCTCACTCACACTCCTTTCCCCTGTAAATCCGTATTACTCCCTCACAGAGATCTCCGCTCTCTGGACCCCACCCATCTTTCGGAGCGCCTCACACCCCACCTCGCTGCCCTCTCCTCTCTACCCAGTCTTGATGATCAGATTGCTGCTCTCAACTCTACCCTTTCTATTCAGCTAGACTCACTCGCTCCCCTTTCTCTTCGCCACTCTCGTACCACTAACCCACAGCCCTGGATCACTGCCACTGTCTGCTTCCTTTGCTCTTATGCTCGAGCTGCCAAACGCTGCTGGCGAAAGTCTAAACACCATGCCAACCTCGTTCACTTCAAGTTTATCGTTTCCTGCCTTAACTCAGCCCTCTCTTCTGCCAGACAAAACTATTTCTCCTCCCTTATTGACACCCATGCCCATCATCCCTGCCAGCTCTTCCGTACATTCAACTCCCTTCTCAGGCCCCCGGTTCCTCCCCCTCCTCCTTCCCTCACCCCCAACGATCTGGCCTCCTACTTCATTAACAAAATTAAATCCATCAGGTCCGAGCTCCCCAAAGTCTCTTCCCCCCTTTCTCCAACCCCCCGGCTCTCAACGCTCTCTGCTTCTCTCCCATCCTTCCCAGCGGTATCCTCAGAGGAACTCTCCTCCCTCCTCTCAAGTGCTATTCCGGCCACCTGTGCTTCTGACCCCATTCCCTCTCATCTTATGAAATCTCTCGCTCCATCCCTCCTCCCCTCCTTAACTTCCATCTTCAACCACTCACTCTCCACTGGTTCCTTCCCCTCTGCATTCAAACATGCCTATGTCTCTCCCAGCCTAAAAAAACCCTCTCTTGACCCCACCTCACCTTCTAGTTATCGTCCCATATCCCTCCTACCATTCCTTTCCAAACTCCTTGAACGAGTTGTCTATATGCGCCGCCTAGAATTCCTCAACAACAACTCTCTCCTCGACCCCCTCCAGTCTGGCTTCCGTCCCCTTCATTCCACGGAAACTGCCCTCTCAAAGGTCACCAATGACCTCCTGCTTGCCAAATCCAACGGCTCCTACTCTGTCCTAATCCTCCTCGACCTCTCAGCTGCCTTTGACACTGTGGACCACCCCCTTCTTCTCAACACGCTATCTGACCTTGGCTTCACAGACTCCGTCCTCTCCTGGTTCTCTTCTTATCTCTCCGGCCATTCTTTCTCAGTCTCTTTTGCAGGCTCCTCCTCCCCCTCCCATCCTCTTACTGTGGGGGTTCCCCAAGGTTCAGTGCTTGGTCCCCTTCTGTTCTCAATCTACACTCACTCCCTTGGTGACCTCATTCGCTCCCACGGCTTCAACTATCATCTCTACACTGACGACACCCAGATCTACATCTCTGCCCCTGCTCTCTCACCCTCCCTCCAGGCTCGCATTTCCTCCTGCCTTCAGGACATCTCCATCTGGATGTCTGCCCGCCAACTAAAGCTCAGCATGTCGAAGACTGAGCTCCTTGTCTTCCCTCCCAAACCTTGTCCTCTCCCTGACTTTCCCATCTCTGTTGATGGCACTACCATCCTTCCCGTCTCACAAGCCCGCAACCTTGGTGTCATCCTCGACTCCGCTCTCTCATTCACCCCTCACATCCAAGCCGTCACTAAAACCTGCCGGTCTCAGCTCTGCAACATTGCCAAGATCCGCCCTTTCCTCTCCATCCAAACCGCTACCCTGCTCATTCAAGCTCTCATCCTATCCCGTCTGGACTACTGCACCAGCCTTCTCTCTGATCTCCCATCCTCGTGTCTCTCTCCACTTCAATCCATACTTCATGCTGCTGTCCGGGTTATCTTTGTCCAGAAATGCTCTGGGCATATTACCCCCCTCCTCAAAAACCTCTAATGGCTACCAATCAATCTGCGCATCAGGCAGAAACTCCTCACCCTGGGCTTCAAGGATGTCCATCACCTCGCCCCCTCCTACCTCACCTCCCTTCTCTCCTTCTACTGCCCAGCCTGCATCTTCCGCTCCTCCACCGCTAATCTCCTCACTGTACCTCGTTCTCGCCTGTCCCACCATCGACCCCCGGCCCACGTCATCCCCCGGGCCTGGAATGCCCTCCCTCTGCCCCTCTGCCAAGCTAGCTCTCTTCCTCCCTTCAAGGCCCTGCTGAGAGCTCACCTCCTCCAGAAGACCTTCCCAGACTGAGCCCCTTCCTTCCTCTCCCCCTCGTCCCCCTCTCCATCCCCCCATCTTACCTCCTTCCCTTCCCCACAGCACCTGTATATATGTATATATGGTTGCACATATTTATTACTCTATTTATTTATCTATTTATTTATTTTACTTGTACATTTCTATCCTATTTATTTTATTTTGTTGGTATGCTTGGTTTTGTTCTCTGTCTCCCCCTTTTAGACTGTGAGCCCACTGTTGGGTAGGGACTGTCTCTATGTGTTGCCAATTTGTACTTCCCAAGCGCTTAGTACAGTGCTCTGCACATAGTAAGCGCTCAATAAATACGATTGATTGATTGATTGATTGATATCATTTGTAAAAGTGTTACCTGCCCAGATGGAACTTACAGCCTGGAGCGAATGCCAATATTTCTAAATTGAAGTTCCCCTCTTCCTTTCCAGGGAGCCAGCATCATCTCCCAGAAATGACCAACATGTCCACCGTGACTGAGTTCCTCCTCCTGGGGTTCTCTGACATCCTGGAGCTGCAGCTGCTCCATGCCATGCTGTTCCTCCTTTTCTACCTAGTAGCCCTTCTGGGGAATCTTCTCATTGTTGTTGTAACCACTCTCGACCAGCATCTCCACACCCCCATGTACTTCTTTCTCAAGAACTTGTCCTTCATAGACCTCTGCTATATTTCTACCATGGTACCCAAATCCATTGTCATCTCCTTGACCGGTGACAGCTCCATCTCCTTTCTGGGTTGTGTCTCACAGCTCTTCCTAGTGGTCTTGTTTGCCAGTTCAGAGATTTTTGTCCTCACCGCAATGTCTTAGACCGCAATGCTGCCGACTGCTCCCCCCTGCTTTATGAGCTCATCATGAACAAAACAGCCTGTATGCGCATGGCAGCAGCCTCATGGCTCAGTGGGGGTCTGGTTGGAGTCTTGCTTTCAGCTTCTACCTTCTCATTGACTTTTTGTGGGTCCAATATTGTTGAGCAGTTCTTCTGTGATGTCCCGCCTCTGCTGAAGTTCTCCTGCTCTGAAGTCCACATTGCCATTGACGTGAGTGTAGCTGCTGGGTAAGTCTTAGATGCCATCTGCTTCATCTACATCACCCTCTCCTACGTCTTCATCTTCTCAGCCGTGCTGAGCATGCCGTCCTCCGAGGGCCGAACCAAAGCCTTCTACACCTGCCTGCCCCATCTCACTACCATCATCATTTTTCTCTTTACCGGATTCTTTGCCTATCTCAAACCACCTTCAGACTCGCCCTCGGCTTTGGATCTGCTGGTTTCTGTGTTCTACACTGTGGTGCCCCCCACTGTGAACCCCCTTATCTACAGCCTGAGGAACAGGGACCTGAAGGCTGCCCTGGGCAGGATCCTAAGGGGGACGTTCCCCCAGCATCCATTCTGGGACAAAATGTCTGTGTCAATGTACTAATAGTCCCCTACCCTCAATAAAAGGAGGAATTGCCATTAAGCATATCCATATATATTCCACTGAACAAGAGGCCCAAAAACAATTTGTCAAGGTCTGGGAAGTTGGCTGATAAGAGTAGGTCATGAGTGGCATTGCATTCCCTAGGAAGCCTCATGGCTCAATGGCATGTGAATGGGTGTCACATGACCTGAGTTCTAATCCCAAATTGGCCACTGGCCTGCTGTGTGACCTGGAGTTTGTGTCTTACCATTCCAGGGCTTTCACTTCCTCTTACACTCTGAGCCCCTGTGGAACAGGAAACATGTCTGTTTGGAATATAATTTCATCCTTGGACTGCAAACTCATTGTGGGCACGGATTGTATCTACCAACTCCATTGTATTGTACTTTTCAAAGCGCTTAGTACAATGTAATGCACACAGTAAGCACTCAACAAATGCTATCGATCGATTGAATTATTCATCATCACGTGGCACAGACCATGACACAGAAATTGCTAACACCGAATAATAAAAATGATAATAATAATGGTGTTTGAAAAGACACAGACACATTCACTGATGGAACTCTATTCATTCATTCATTCATTCAATCGCATTTATTGAGCGCTTACTGTGTGCAGAGCACTGGACTAAGTGCTTGGGGAGTACAATTTGGCAACATATAGAGGCAGTCCCTACCCAACAACGGGCTCGCAGTCTAGAAGGGGGAGACAGACAACAAAATAAAACATGTAGACAGGTGTCAAAACTATCAGAATAAATAGAATAATAGCTATATGGACATCATTAACAAAATAGAGTAGTAAATATGTACAAGTAAAAGAAATAGAGTAATAAATCTGTATAAATATACGCAAGTGCTGTGGGGAGGAGAAGGAGGTAGGACAGAAGGGAGGGATGGGGAGGAGGAGAGGAAACAGGAGGCTCAATCTGGAAAGGCCTCCTGGAGCAGGTGAGCTCTCAGTAGAGCTTTGAAGGGAGGAAAAGAGCTAGTTTGGTTGATATGTGGATGGAGGGCATTTCACGCCGGGGGAGGACATGGGCCGGGGGTCAACGGTGGGACAAGAAAGAACGAAGCACAGTGAGGAGGTTACAGGTAGAGGAGTGGTGGGCACAGGCTGGACTGGAAAACGAGAGAAGGGAGTTGAGGTAGGAGGTGGCGAGGTGATGGAGAGCCTTGAAGCCGAGAAGCGGAGTTTTTGTATGATGTGTAGGTTGACAGGCAACCACTGGAGATTTTTGAGGTGGGGGGTAACATGCCCAGAGCGTCCCCGGACCTCCCAGAATGTGCCCAGGGAGAGACAGGAGGATGGGAGATCAGAGAGGAGGCTGGTGCAGTAATCCAGTCAGGATAGAATGAGAGATTGAACCAGCAAGGTAGTGGTTTGGAACTCTAGAAGCAGGGAATAGGGAATGTGTCTACCAACTCTGTTGTATTTTACTCTCCCAAGTACTTAGTACAGTGCTCTGCATACAGCAAGCGCTTAATAAATACCATAGATTGACTAGAGAGAGTGGGCTGGGCAGTGAACTGGGAAACATTGACTTAATCAGTGACTTTCATTGAGTGCTTACTGTGTGCAGAGCACTGTATTGAACGCTTGGGAGAGGACAATATAGAAGAGTTGGCAGATGTGTTCCCTGCCTACAAGGAGCTTACAGTCTAAAGGGAGAGTATGAAGAGTGCTAGGCATTCTGCATCTAATCCATGGGGCAACTTGGGGCCATTTTAGAGATTTTTATTATGGCATTGTTAGACACTTTGTGCCAGGCACTGTATTAAGCGCGGGGTAGATACAAGCTGCTTGTTTGTTCTTGGCAGTTCCTGGAAGAAATAATGATTGAAAATGATTGAAAATCTTTCATCCAATAGTATTTATTGAGCACCTACGGGAAAAGGGAGCAGTAAGAGTAAATGGCACTGTCCTTGACCTCAAGAAGCTAACCATTTTATGAGACAAGGAGGTCGAAGGAAAAGCAGCACCAGGAATCCCATGGAACAAACATGACCGTTTTTGTGTGTGCACTGTTAGGTTGTGACTCTGGGTTCCATGTTGGCCTTTTTTCTTTTTTTTAAAGTGGTATTTGTTAAGCGCTTACTATGTGCCAGCCACTGTACTAAGGGCTGGGGTAGGGACAAGCAAATCAGGTTGAACACAGTCCGCGTCCCACATGAGGCTGACAGTCTTAAGCCCCATTTTACAGAGGAGGTAGATGAGGCCCAGAAAAGTGAAGTGACTTGCCCAAGGTCACACAGCAGATAAGTGGTGGAGCCGGGATTAGAACCCTGGTCCCCTGGCTGTCAGGTCCAGGAACTTTTCACAATGTCATGCTGCTTCTCCAGTTGTACTGCTGACACACTCTGTTCCCCTGGATTTTATCAAAACCTATCGCTACCCCTCGGCCTCCTCTACAAGCCACAGAAAACTTGGACCAACATTTGGAAACACATGTGCTACTTGCTCTAACCAGTCGTAGGAGGATTAATAACATACACAAAAGGAGAGGTACTTAAAACCTTAGAATATCAGAATCTTAACAACCTTTGTCAGCCAAATTATTTGCAGATCAAAGGAGTCCAAACCCATTTCGCACACCAAATGCCTTTTAATAAGTACCTGCTTCAAGAATGTTCTTAAAACATTCCAGAATTGTGTTGAACAATTGCTTTCTTGAGTCATTTGACTTTAAAATTGATCTTCAGCTCTGAGAGGTCCCTGTTCTGATATGGAGGAAGGCAGTTCTATGTCGGAACAGCAAGGATAGAGGGCTTAGCAGAGTGGAGTTTGCACTTGAGTGGGAGAGAGGTGTTGAGTGGAGGAACAGAACTGAGTGACTAACAGAGGCCGATAGCTGAAAAACCACCAAAACAATGAATTTGGTAGCTGAATTGGCAGTGTGCAGGTTCCTGTATTAATGCTTCCAGAGGGTCAGAGAAGAAAGCAGAGATCCTGTCCTTTGGAGTCGGGGAGTGGTCATAAACAAAAGACCCCATTCTCATTCACCTCCAACCTGGGTCTCAGTCTCCAGGGCTTCAAAGGGAACTAGCATATGTACATGAAAAACCTGCAGGGCTGGGAAGGACTCTAAGGGAATCGAAATGGGTGAATTTCTCTTACAGCTGGCCAGCTTCCTGAGCTAAGGAGTTTTATCTCAATGTTTTATCTAGGTGTTTTCTAGAAACTGTCAACTAGGGCCTGATGAGCAGGAGGTAATAGATGAGGCTTAGTCACTAGTCTAGGAGGAGAGTGTCAATGTTTCTACCATGTTTCTACCATGTTTCTTAAAGAAGCAGCATGGCTCAGTGGAAAGGGCCCGGGCTTTGGAGTCAGAGGACATGGGTTCGAATCCCAGCTCCACCACGTCTGCTGTGTGACATTGGGCAAGTCACTTAACTTCTCTGGGCCTCAGTTA
This sequence comes from Tachyglossus aculeatus, assembly GCF_015852505.1. Classification (NCBI taxonomy): domain Eukaryota; kingdom Metazoa; phylum Chordata; class Mammalia; order Monotremata; family Tachyglossidae; genus Tachyglossus; species Tachyglossus aculeatus. The sequence goes on from NW_024044890.1 coordinate 154,618, forward strand.
CCTCATCTGGAAAATGGGGATTAAGATTGTGAGCCCCCTGTGGGACAACCTGATCACCCTGTGACCTCCCCAGTGCTTAGAACAGTGCTTTGCACATAGTAAGCACTTAATAAATGCCATTATTATTATTATTATTATTATTATTATTATTATTATTATTATTATTATTATTATTACCAGGAGATGATGGAGGCCCTGAAGAAAGGTGTCAATGGGAAATGAAATGACTACTGAAGGCAATCTGCATTGATTCATTCGATGGCATTTGAATGGCGCTCGCCTCAGAAACCCCCAATAATCTATTCTTATCGAGTCAAAATTTGACAGTTGGTTTAGTGAAGCAGCGTGGTCTAGTGGTTAGAGCGTGGGCCTAGGAATCAGAAGGATTTATATTCTAATCCCAGCTGCTGTGTGACCTTTATTCATTCAGTCATTCAATCGTATTTATTAAGTGCTTACTGTGTGCAGTGCACTCTACTAAGTGCTTGGAAAGTACAATTCAGCAACAAATAGAGAAAATCCCTACCCAACAACGGGCTCACAGTCTAGAAAGGCAGAGACAGACAATAAAACCAAAAAAAAAAAAAACCAAGTAGACAGACATCAATAGCATCGATATAAATAAATAGAATTATAGATATATGCACATCATTAATAAAATAGAATAATAAATATGTACATATATACACAAGTGCTGTGGGGCAGGGTGGGGGTTAGAACAGAGGGAGGGAGTCAGGGCGATGGGGAGGGAAGGAGGAGCAGAGGAAAAGGGGGGCTCAGTCTGGAAAGGCCTCCTGGAGGAGGTGAGCTTTCAGTAGGCTTTGAAGGAGGGAGGTCACTTAATTTCTCTTTTCCTCAGTTATCTCATCTGAAAACTGGGGATTAAGACTGTGAACCTCACAGGGAACATGGACTGTGTCCAACCTGATTACCTTGTATGCACCCCAGTGCTTAGTATTGCTTGGTACAGTGCCTGAGGCATAAAAGCACTTAACAAATACCATGAAAAAAGGGCATTCACTTCTCTCTAGACTGTAAGCCCAATGTGGACAAGGAACTTGTCTACCAATTCTGTTATAGTGTACTCTCCCAAGCACTTGGTACAGTGCTCTGCATAATCACTTATGCTTTAACTGTGAGCCCCACTGGAAGTTCCATGTGGGACAGAGACAGTGTCTGACTTGACTATCTTGTATCTTCCCTGGAGCTTAGTAATAATAATAATAATAATAATAATAATAATGGCATTTATTAAGTGCTTACTATGTGCATAGCACTGTTCTAAGCACGGGGGAGGTTACAAGGTGATCAGGCTGTCCCACTGGGGGCTCACCATCTTAATCCCATTTTACAGATGAGGTAACTGAGGCCCAGAGAAGTTGTGACTTGCCCAAAGTCACACAGCCGACAGTTGGCAGAGCTGGGATTTGAACCCATAACCTCTGACTCCAAAGCCCGTGTTCTTTCCACTGATCCACGCTGCTTTCTTGGCACATATTAAACACTCAACAAATACCACAGTTACTATTACTAAGGTCCCTGACCCTTAGGGCGCTCTCATTTAGCCTTTGTTGTGTTTTCCACACAGTGTTCAATAAGTGCTTTTGATTGGTTGATGGGTGGATTGATTTTGTTCCTGCTTGTTTTCACTCTCCTCTCCCATTATGTCTCAGCTTACTGTCTTCATTCCCCTTAGTCCAACTATTCCCTGAGACTCTTTCTTACTTCTCCTCACTGCAGCCTATTGTTCAGGCCGTTACCCCTATGTGGAACTTCCTCTTCAAAGCCCTTCTGATATCACATCTGCTCTAGGAAACCTTCCCTGGATAATTTCTAAACTCTCTGCTTTATATTCCCCACCTCCTAAATCAGAGCATTCTTGCAGGTTAAGAACTCACAACCCTCTTAAGCGCTTTTGTCCATAATATACTCTATTACCTCCTCTTATCTGTATTATATTTTAGTGTCCCCCCTTAGAGAGTAAATTCTCTGAGAGCAGGTTTTCTGCCTACCAATTTTATTATACTCTCCTCCAGCACCTAGTATAGTGCTCTACACAGGTTGGACATACAGTAGATATTATTGATTGAACAATTGATATTCCTTGAATGCCTACCATGTGCAAAACACTGTACAAGTATTGGAGAATCAATCAGTTGATCAATCATATTTATTGAGTGTTTAGTGTGTGGAGAAGAATACGGTAAAGGCTAAATGATTCAAGGGGAGGCAACTTTGTGGAAAGTGCACCTGGGTTCTAACTGTGGAAAGTGCATCCACCACTTCCCTGCAAGATACTTAAGTTCTCTGGGCCTTAGTTTCCTCATCTCTAAAACGTGGTTTAAATACCTGTTCATCTTCCCCCTTAGAATGTGTACCCCACATGAGGCAGAGACTGTGCCTGACCTGATTATCTTGTATCTACCCTAGCCCTCCCCTTTCGGGATGGCACCTGCAGTTTCCAGTACTCTACCAGTCTCAGCTATGGGAGGGAGAGTCAAGCAGAGGCATTCCAAGCATTCCATTCAATAGAATGGAATTCAAGCATTCCATTCCTAGCTTGGGCAGTGGCTAGCAAGTGGAAGGCAATCTGCTATAAGTCAAAACCCACCTGTGCTGGGCAGCAGCTGTATGGGAGAGTTGAGGGTGGAGACTCAAGTTTACTGTGTGGAAGGCCATGGTAAACTACTTCCGTATTTTTTACTAAGAAAACTCCATGAATACACTACCAGAACGATTGCAGATGGAGAGTGGGTCGTTCTGGGAGAGATGTGTCTATGGAGTCGCTATGGGTTGGAGACAACTTGACAGGATAAGTCAAGACCCTAGCCCAAACAGTACAGGCATAGTGGATAGAGCACGGGCCTGGGAGTGAGAAGGTCATGAGTTCTAATCCTGGTTCCACCACTTGTCTGCTCTGTGACCTTGGGCAAGTCGCTTCACTTCTCTGGGCCTCAGTTACCTCGTCTGTAAAATGGGGATTAAGACTATGTCCACTCAGGGGGACAGGGACTGTGTCCAACCCGATTTGCTTATATCCACCCCAGCGCTTAGTACAGTGCTTGGCACATAGTAAGTGCTTAACAAATACCACAATTATTATTATTATTATTATTATTATTATTATTATTATTATTATTATTATTATTATTACAGTGCTTGGCTTATAGTAAACACTGGCCCTCAGGGGGCCCTCATTCTAAATAAGAAAAGGTGGGATTGGGGAGAAGCCTGGGGAGTGGTGAGAATCCCACCAAAGGAATGTGGGAAGTGAGGCAAAGGCCATCTTTGCCATGTTCCTGAGTTTGCCCCCACCCTTCCTGCTGGCCAGGATGCATGAGAGATTGGAAAGGGCTACAGGAGTGCCTTTTGATGTCAGCAGTTGCTCTCCTCCACTCCATGAATTATTCCTTTTCCCTCCCTCCTCGCACTCCCCACTCGGGAGCTGTGCCTTCAGCATGCCAGAGATCGAGATACTAAAAAACAACAACAACAAAAAAAAACCTGGCATAGAAATTGGGCAGTTTCCAGCAGCTGCAATAATGCTATTATTAATAATAATGATAATAATAATGGTATTTATTAAGGGTGTCCTCAATAAGACACATCAAGAACTGTGCTGAGCGCTGGGGTTGCTAAAAGATAATCAGAGGAGACGCAGGGAAGGAGGGAGGGAGGGAGGTTTGTACATATGTTTGTACATATTTATTACTCTATTCATTTATTTATTTATTTTACCTGTACATATCTATTCTATTTATTTTATTTTGTTAGCATGTTTGGTTTTTTTCTCTGTCTCCCCCTTTTAGACTGTGAGCCCACTATTCGGTAGGGACTGTCTCTATAAGTTGCCAACTTGGACTTCCCAAGCGCTTAGTACAGTGCTCTGCACACAGTAAGCGCTCAATAAATATGATTGATTGATTGATTGATTGACTGATCAGGTGATTCAGTGGTTTAAAGTCAATGGTAAGGAATTTCTGTTTGATGTGGAGGTGAACAAGCAACAACTGGAGACCCTCCTTCCTCTCCCCCTCGTCCCCCTCTCTACCCCCCCATCTTACCTCCTTCCCTTCCCCACAGCACCTGTATATATGTATATATGTTTCTACATATTTATTACTCTATTTATTTATGTATTTATTTTACTTGTACAAATCTATTCTATTTATTTCATTTTGTTAATATGTTTGGTTTTGTTCTCTGTCTCCCCCTTCTAGACAGTGAGCCCACTGTTGGGTAGGGACTGTCTCTATATGTTGCCAACTTGTACTTCCCAAGCGCTTAGTACAGTGCTCTGCACACAGTAAGTGCTCAATAAATACGATTGATTGATTGATTGATTGAGGTTGAGCAGGTTTCTTATCCCCATTTTACAAATGAGGAAACTCATTCATTCATTGATCCAATTGTACTTATTGAGTGCTTGCTTTGTGCAGAGCACTGTAGTAAGTGCTTGAGAGAGTATAATATAAAAATAAACAGACATATTCCCTGCCCACAAAGAGTTTATAGTCTAGAGATGAGCTTACAGTTTGGAAACTTAGGCATAGACTAGAACCCAGATCGCTTGAGTCCCATGCTCATATTCTGTCACCTAGGCCACACTGCCATCAATGAGGTATCTAGACCCACCCTAGATGTAGGAAGAAACTGAAAATAGAAGACAGACAACCCCAAAATCAGAGGTGGTTATTCTACCAGAGTTTACCATCCTAAGAATGAATGAATGAATGAATAATAAAAATAATAATAATGATGATGGTATTTGTTAAGCGGCGTGCAACCCCAGACGGAAAAAGAAGAAAAGAATTAGCCCGCATTTGCAAAGTGGTGATTGCCAGCTATACACTCAAGCTCAAAAAATGAAAGCTTTTGAGTTACAAGAATAAATCAATCATATTTATTGAATGTTTACCACGTGCAAATCCCTGTGCAAAGCGCTTGGAAGAGTACAATTTAGCAGAGTTGGTAGATATAGTTTCTGCCCACAAGAAGTTTACAGTCTAGAAGGGGAGATAGACATTAACATAAATAAATAAAGTACAGATCTGTACATAAGTGCTGTGGGGCTGAGGGAGTGGTGAATAAAAAATGTAAATCCAAGTGTAATTCAAATCCAGGAAAGAAGTGAGGGGATTCCGGTAAAGTAGGAATCATGAAAGGGGTGCTATGAGCACCACCAGTTACCTGCCTTGTGACACTGGGAAAGTCACCACTCAATTTCCTCATCTGTAAAATGGGTATTCAATACCTGTCCTCCCTCCTACTTAGACCTTGAGCCCCATGTGGGATAGGGAGTGTGTATAATCTGATTATCTTTATCTACCCAATACTTAGAACAGTGCTTAGCACATAGTAAGCACTTAGCAGATATAAAACAATTAGCATGACCAGGATGTAAAAGAAACAAGAGAAGCAACGTGACATTAAAGAATTGAGTGTGGCCTAAATCAAAATACTAACATTTATAAGATGGAGTGCCAAAAAGGTCATAGAATGGCAAAGAGAGATCATAATTTTTTTAAATGTATCTATCCCAATGCTTGGGCATAGAGTAAATGCTTATTAAATATTATTATTGTAGGAGCTAAGGAAAGAAGTATTGCTCTTGACTCTGACCATTAGGTTTGACCCCTTTAATACAAGCTGGCCTATGACCAAACCCAAACTCCCATTTTCAGTGACCAGCCCCAGGGATAGCCAGTTGGTCCCCGCCCCCCACACCTGGCATCCAGCCCCTGGGGGGGTTCTGTCTGTGAGTCCTGAGTCCATCTGGACTCACTGAGAAGCAGCGTGGCCAAATGGAAAGAGCCCAGTCTTTGGAGTCAGAGGTCAGGGGTTCAAATCCTGGCTCCGCCAATTGCCAGTTGTGTGACTTTGGGCAAGTCACTTCACTTCTCTGGGCCTCAGTTACCTCATCTGTAAAATGGGGATGAAGACCGTGATCACCTTGTAACCTCCCCAGCTCTTAGAACAGTGTTTTGCACATGGTAAGCGCTTAATAAATTCCATTATTATTATTTATTTATTTATTATTTATCTCCCTTCTGCCCTCAAAAGCCCCAGGTCCATCAGCGATGTTGACCTCGAGGAACATCAGGAATCACCATATGCGCCCTCCTGGTCCACCTTGTTGATGATTCTAAATACGATTGAATGAACAGCTGTGGGAGATGGCTTGGCATCCAGGGTCTCCAGAGATCCCCGCTGACAGGGGATCCCCAAACCACCACGGACTCATCCACCGGCAACCAGGGTTAATCTTCCCAGAGGGGAACAGAGTCCCAGAGTTACACCTGAGCAATGTCACTCACAGAGTCCCCATCAAGGGCAATTTTTATTCAGTATTTCAACCTTATCGCTTCTTATCCCATCCCTGCCCATTAGCCAATTCCCATCTCTTTCCTCTCTACTCTTCCTCCGTGGAAAGAGGGCCCTTCATCCTTATTGAAGTAGCATGGCCTAGTGGACAGAACACGGACCTGAGTCAGAAGGACCTAGGTTCTAATACCGGCTCCACCACTTGTATGCTGTGTGACCTTGGAGAGTCACTTCATTTCTCTGTGCCCTAGTGACTGCATCTCTGAAATGGGGAGCACTATGTGGGACAGGGGCTGTGATCAACCCAATTACCTTGTATTTACCCCAGTACTTAGAACAGTGCCTGGCACATAGTAAGTGCTTAAGAAATACCACTATTATTATTATTGTTAGTGAAGAGGTGGAGCTGGAGCCTTTGTTCCTACTGCTCATGGGGAGAAATTCTGCTTAACTTTGAGGCCTCTTATTCTCCTCTCTCTTTCCTCCCTCTTTAGAAGGGAGCCAAGATGGGGCCCCTGTTTCTATTGCTCATCCCTCCTGGCCTTGGGGTCTCAGTGCCTGGTTCTGTTCCTCTCTGTCTTTCCAGTCCTTTGGGAGGGAGGTCCAAGCTCTGCTCCTATGGGGAAGCAGTGTGGCTCAGTGGAAAGAGCCCGAGCTTGGGAGCTAGAGGTCATGGGCACTAATCCCAGCTCCGCCACATGTCTGCTGTGTGACTTTGGGCAAGTCACTTCACTTCTCTGTGCCTCAGTTACCTCATCTGTAAAATGGGGATTAAAACTGTGAGCCCCATGTGGGACAACCTAATCACCTTCTATCCCCCCAGTGCTTAGAACTGTGGTTCGCACATAGTAAGGGCTTAACAAATACCACCATTATTATTATTATTATTACGGCCCATGGGAATGGGTCTTGCTTGGCCATGCAGCCCCCTTGGCCTGGTGATTGTCTATTCTGTAATGGGTGTTAGTGTTGCTTTGCATGGGTTCTCTGAGCAGTGAAGAGATTTCCTCAGAATCCTCCACTTTACTTGGAGCTTTCCCTTACAATACTTATCATATTACATCACTGTGACTGCTATCAAACTGTCCCATCACAACATTGGACCAGTTGGAGGAAAGTAAACGAACTCACCCAATCCTTCCATACAAAGCTGTCCATACCCAACAAGATCAGACCCATAGGAAATTAGGTCAAGCTTAAAATTATGTTCATTTACTCTTACTACTTTCTCTTCCCTGAAAGTTCAATTTTATTTATTCTAATTCCACTGCTGGGGAAGATTTCTATAAGGGTCTTTGCCCCCCTCCCCCCTCCCCCTTAGTTAGAGTGTAAGTGCCTTGTGGGCAGAAAATGTTGCCTTGGGTTTATCATACTTTCTCAAGTACTTAATACAGTGCTTTGCTTTTGGAAGGTGCTCAATTGCTACTATTTGTGGTAGTTCCCTGCCTCCCTCTTTTGCAGCATCTCCCTCCTGTTTCTCTTCTTCACACCCCAAAGGCCTGGAGCTTTAAACCATGCCAAAGATATTTAAAAGGAAACAATAGAAGTTATGTCATATCATTAATTTAATGTCCAGCAGCGTGGCTCAGTGGAAAGAGCATGGGCTTTGGAGTCAGAGGTCATGGGTTCAAATCCCGGCTCTGCCACTTGTCAGCTGTGCGACTTTGGTCAACCACTTAACTTCTCTGGGCCTCAGTTCACTCATCTGTAAAATGGGGATGAAGACTGTGAGTCCCACGTGGGACCTGATTACCCTGTATCTACCCCAGCACTTAGAACAGTGCTTTGCACATAGTAAGCACTTAACAAATACCAACATTATTATTATTATTATTATTCTTTTCCCCCTCCTAATGCTTCCCACTTTCAAATACCTCCAAAAGCTGTGTGGCCTAGTGGACAGAGCATGGGCCTGGGAGTCAGAGGACTTGAGTTCTAATCCTGATCCACCTATTGCATGGTGGATCAGGATTAGAACCCAGGACAAGTCACTTAACTGCTCTGTGCCTCAGTTTCCTCTTCTGCAAAATGGGATTCCCCCTACTCATTAGACGATGAGCCCCATGTGGGACAGGTACTGTGTCATCCAACCTGATTAAATGTATCAACTCCAGTGCTTAGAACAATGCCTGACACACAGTAAGCACTTAACAATCAAGCGCTTAGTACAGTGCTCTGCACATGATAAGTGCTCAATAAATATGATTGAATGAATGAACAAATACCATAAAAAATAATGATTTGCTCTGCTCAGAAAAGTTATCTGTCACCCTGTGCCCAGCAGCAAGAATTGGGGCATCACTACCAAGCTGCAAATGCACCAGGGAAAATTTGGCAGAGGGAAAACAGGAAGCCCCAGAGGTCCAACCACTGATTTAGAGGCCCCAAACAATTAATAACATTGTTAGATAAAATGTCACTCCAGGGCCCCAGACAATCAAGCTATTTCTCCTGGCAGCAAGGTAAGGGGAGGAATTTAGTGGGTGAGTATAGCTGGAAGAGGAAGAAATAGTTAGAAAGGAGGATTGAAGGGTAAGCAAAATTCATAACTATTGTTTTTTTCTTTACCATCATCGACAGCATTCATTGAGTACCTATTATGCAAGTTGCCTGGGAAACATACCACAGGGGTAAAAGATTTGATTCCTGCCCTTGAGGAGTTAATCATCTAGTGGGGAGGGAGAGACAAGTAGACAGAAATTGCTAAATACACAATGGCTAGGAGAGTAAGAGAAAAGATACAAATGACAAAAAAGTAATGCAATAAATAGGAAATAAACAGAAACTCACTTACTAAAGTGCTAAAGTGGTTGCTAGGATGGCATGTCCAAGGTGGTGGGGAATAAAATCGGGACTGTCTTTTGGAGGAAGGGTGTAATTTCTCTCAACTTTCAATTAATCAATTGGTCAATAGTATTTATTGAATGCCTACTGTGGGAAAGCACTGCACTAGGCTCTTGGAAGACTATTAATAGAGCTATAAGACCAAGCCCTGCCCTCAAGGAGCTGACAGGGTAGTAAAGATTTTAACTACTTAGTAACCATACATTCCATGAAGCTCATGGGGAGGAGGATGACAAAAAGTTTAAATCCAAGCCAATCAGCCCTTGACTACAAAACCACCTCTCTCTCCTCCCCCACCCTTTCCCCTCTCTCCCTCTCTAATTTGCAAAACTCTAACTCTAAGGTATCATTATAATTTAAAATACATAGGAGTGTCGACCACTTGTTGAAACTCTTTGGAATTCAGATTGAGGGACATCCTTTCCATTTCATAGTTCCACTTACAGAGAAGCCACCACTAGAAATAGACTGTGACCCCATTCCTATCTCCATTGTACTCTACCCAGCACTTAGAACAGTGCTTTGCACATAGTAAGTGCTTAACAAATGCCATCACTATTATTATTATTACCCAGACTGTTCTCTCAGTCTTCCACAAAGTGTTGATGCTGAGGCCATACTAGAGTTCGACTGATTGATTACAGGTGAGCGATGGCAGATGGTAAACTCCACTAGACTGTAAGATCCTTGTGGACAGGGATCATGCTTACTATCTGCATTGTATTGTACCCTCAATACACAGTAAGCCCTATGCACAAAGTGCCGAACAAATGCCACTGATTAATCGATCAGTAAGTGTACACTCATTGTGGGGAGGGAATGTGTCCACCAACTCTTGTCATGTCATACTCTTCCAAGCACTTAGTACAGTGCTCTGCACACAGTAAATGTTCAATAAATATGATTAATTGATTGAAACAGCTTATTCCGTGGAGAGGAACAGAAGAACTGGAGGACAGAAAGATGTATAACTGCTGCAAATTCTCAAAGCTCTAAAAAGGGGAATCCCACGCTCTAATACAGGCAGAAAAACAAAATCATATTGATCCGTTTGGCATGGCATTTTTCTCAAAGGAAAGCTCCAGGGATCTTGACCCCAGAGAGACATAAGCTCTTATCCATCAGCATTTAAGAGCTATTAATTAGTACTGGGGGGGAGGGGATCCCTTCGGGAAGAGGGCAGGGACACCCGAAACATTCCGAACAAAAGACGGTTCAGAACGGTCCTGTTAGAAAAATAGCACTTAAATGTTGCACGTGTAATTGGCTCGTCTCCCCTAAATAGGGGTTGTCAGCCTGCAGGCTAATTCCCCGGGGTGGCACTTTTCAAAACTCCCCCTCCCTGAGAGAGAGAGAGAGAGAGAGAGAGAGAGAGAGAGAGAGAGAAGGATGGCCTCGAATGGGGAGAATCTGGTCCAGCCCTAAAGGTGAAGGTGGACGGCCTATCCTGCTTCCATCAGAGGAAAGGCTGGACAGAGGATGAAGGACCGGCCCTTTTCCCCTTCCACCTTGGGAAAGAACATAAAGGAGAAAAGGAGGGACGGAGAGAGAGAAAGAGAGAGCGAGCTAGCGAGCAAGAGAGAGAGAGAGAGAGAGAGAGAGAGAGAAGGAGAGAAAGGAAGGGAGAGAGGGAGAGAAAAGCAAATCGTCTTGAATATAGGCAGCAATCTCCAGGAGCTCTAGAGTGACACCAGAGTGTGTGAGCCACCGCCGAATGAGCCGAGGGGGGAGAAGGGGAGAGGGAGAGAGAGGGAGAGAGAGGAAGAGAGAGAGAGAGAGGGAAGAGGGAGAGGCGGTGTCATGTGACCCACTTCCCTGCTCCTTTTCTCCTTTAAAGCGGCCACTGGCAGGCGAGCGCCGGCCACAATCAAGGTGCTCAGTCCAGCGGCAGCCCGAGCCGGGTCCGTCCATCCCATCCCATCCCATCTCATCCCATCCCATCCCACCCCATCCCATCCCAGCCCGGCCCAACCCCGCTGCACTTTTTCCCACCTCCGAAGTTTTGTGGAGCCGGAGGAGGGGAAGAGAGGGAGAGGAACAGCTCGGATCCCGGGGAACACGCTGGAGGAAAAAAGGGGGAGACAAAAAAAAGGAAAGGGAGTAATTATAAACGGGGAAGGGGCAGGAAACTACTTGGCCCCCAAAAATGACTGGGGTAATTATAGAAAACATGAGCACCAAGAAGCTGTGCATTGTTGGTGGAATTTTGCTCATTTTCCAAGTCATCGCTTTCCTCGTGGGAGGCTTGATTGGTAAGTCCTTAAATCTGCAAGCTTTGTGTGTGTGTGTGTGTGTGTGTGTGTGTGTGTGTGTGTGTATTTGTTTGTGTGAATGCATGTATGTATGTATGCATGTATGTGTGTCCCCTCTCTCCCCCCACCTCCCCACGCTCTCTCTTTCTCTGTCTCTCTTTCTCTGTCTCTCTCATCTCTCTCTCTCTGTTTCTCTCCTCTTCTCCTCTCTGGCCCTTTCTTCCTCCTTTCCTGTTGTTTGGCTACTTGTTTCAGTATCACTGCCTCGCTTCTATGATCTAATTAGTCCACTTATTGTCGTTAAGGAAGCCGAGCTCCGTGGGACTCCGAGGGGCAGATTGCAGTCTGGAGGCAGAGAGTAAGGAAGGGGAAAAAGTTTTCGCCTAGTTTCAGTGTCTACTTAAAAAGAAAGAGGAGAAGGGGGGAAAAATCTTAAGCATGGCGACTGATCGTGCGAGGAAGGGTTTGGTTACAAACTTGATTTCTTTCTTTTTTTTTTCTTTCCCCTCTTTCCTGCACCCTCTTTCCTCCCTCTTCCCCGTAGACCCCGTGGCCACAGCTCCAGCCCCGGCCGACCCCTTCCCCATTGTGTGGCTACAGATTTGTGGATTCTAAGAGGGAAATGTGGATTTGGGGGGCGAGGGGAGGCAATGGGGCTTGTTTTGCATTTTCGGCGCTGAACCCTTTCACTTTTCCAACTTTCGACTCCCTCTTTCCTCCCCCCATCGACCCCTCCAGCCCCTGTGGGTTGCGGTTCAGGAGGACTGAGAGGGGTCGGGGACGGGGAATTAATTGGCGGGGGTGGGAATGGAGGAATGAATGGAGGGGGGCAAATGGGGCCTTAGCAAATCTCCCCCTCCTGCAACCCATCTCCTGGGGTGGGGGGCGGTGCTTCCGGACCCCCGGATAGCCCCCCAGGCCGCTCGCCCGGTCAGCAAGCCAAGACTCCCTTTCCTTAAGCGAAACCAGAATTTTTCTCCAGGCTTCCGGGTGAGGGGTGGACCTGCCCAGGAGGAGGGGGGAAGACGCCCCTCTCTCCCTCTTCCACCCCTTCCCCTCTGCACCCTCCCCCCAACCTTGACCCTGGGTTTCCCTGAATCTTGGGGCGGGGGGGGCGGGTGGAGTGGAGAAGGGAGAGAGAAACTCCACCCCAAACTTTCCAGCAGGCGGGGCCGGGATTTATTTCCACCCTGCTCGGGGAGATTTCGGTGCACCAAGGTTTTGTGGGGTTGTGTGTGTGTGTGTGTGTGTGTGTGTGTGTCTTTAATGAAGTTTGCTGGAGGGCCAGAATCCCATCTCTTGGTTTAAAAAACCGCTTTGGGTGAAATATTCCTTAGGATGAAACTTTTGGACAAACTCTTGGAAAGTGACCGGGATTTTTGTTTCTGGAATATGGGAAGAAAAAACCCCAGGGGCGTTCAAGCAATCTTCCCCTTGAGTATTCTGCCCCAATCTTTGGTCACATCTGGATTGATCAGTCTTCAGGGAAGGAAGAGGGAGAGAAAAAGCACACGGGCTGGTTGGAGGAATGGGGTGGGGATGGGGGGCGACTCAGGAGTTTGGAAAAGTAGGGGGGAAGCCAGTCTAGTGCCTGGGAAATAGGTTTACGTCCGTGTTTTTTGTTTGGAGCTGGGTTTGGTGCAAGCAAATGAAAGGAGTCCATCTCATCCTGTAACCATCGCAACATCCAAGCAAATTGTTTTTTAAAAAAAGGAGGGGGGAAGAATAAAAACTTGACTGGCGGAGCAAGGGTGGGGGTGGATTTCAAAAGACTGTTTTTCCCTTAAATATAGAAATGCTGAACTCCATTCAGTTTAGCCCTTACTTTGGGGCAGATTTCTTGGTGTCTGTCCCCTCCGCACCCCTTCATTCTCTCCCCAACCTCCCTTTTTCCTGGGTTCTCTACCCCCTTCACCAAGGTTCAACTTTTGTGTTGCAGACGCTTATTGGTAGCATGGATTCTCCATGTTTTCTCCTGTATTGGATTATTCGAGGCTCTTAATACTCTCTCTGAGAACTGGCAACAGCCTCACTGATGCTCCTGACAACGATTGTGCAGTGGTTACAATTACACCTCTTGTCTCCCTTTTTGCAGTTAGATGTCATCCGATCTCGTATGATTTCAGTGGCAGACCGTAATTAAAATTTCTTACACCTTGTGCTTTCAGAATGAAATTGATCTATTATCCCTGTCTGACCTTCATCGCTCTTTGAGGTTTTTGCACAAGCGGTGAACGGATTATACGTAGGGTGGTTCGGTTGTGTGTGTGTCTCTGTGTGTGTTTGAACGCTGATGGGAGGAGGAACCCATTATAAACTGGGGCAGTTTTCTAAGGTTATTCTCTAGAAAACCCATCGGACAGCAGAAGGGGATGAGGCACTGTAGAGTTTCGTGCTCTTCCCCCCCCCCCGCCCCCTTCCTTGAAAACTGATCGGGATGTGACCAAAGATTGGAGCAGAACACTGAAGGGAAGATTGCTTAAACGCCCCTGGGTTTTTTCTTCCCATATTCTAGAAAGCAAAATCACACTCACTTTCCAAGATGACCTAAAGTTTCATCCCAAGGAATATTTCATCCAAAGGAGGTTTTTAACTAAGAGGTGGGATTTATTTTTTTAAAGCCACTAAGCTTTGAACTCAACAATCCATTTATCCCCAATTTGGAAATCCCCAAAGTGGTATGATTTTTTTTTTCTGTCGTCTGGGGCACATGGCTTCAGTCTGCAGGCATAGAAGATTCATTCATAACTTTCTAGTGCATTTTTAATAAACCGGCTGGAACTTTTGCAGTAGAATTTGGTCATTATATTTTGATCCTTGGGGCAATGCTGAGAATATTGTGTCTGTTACTTTGCCATTTTGGCAAGGAGAACCTTAATACAGTGTCTGTTTCTTGTTATATTGACTCTCCCAAGCACTTAGTAAAGTGCTTTGCATACAGAAAGCACTGAAGAAATATGATTAAATGAATAAACTTGTCAGGGATGCATATTTGAAAGTTCATTTGATGTCTGTTGGAAATTTAGTGATAAACACTAAAATTTGATGACACAATACTCAGGTTTGAATGTGATTCAGAAAGCTGAGCAGGAGGAATATTATACTTCGACTGAACCATGTTTGAAATTTAGATTTTGGAGAAAGCGAACACAATCAATTTATTTTAATAGACATGTTGGCATATTGTCCTTTGCCCTATCTGTAACAAAATAATCCCTTTCAGAGCAAACTACTCTTCATTAGAACTTAAATATGCCACAGTGTTTGGTATTACTCCATCATAGCAGTGCAAAAATTTCCTCCTTGCACTGTGAACAATTTGCTGATAAAGTGGCATTCTATGTTTGAAATTTGTAAGAGTTCCCCATTAAGCATGTATTCTATTAGACTGTGAGCCCGTTGTTGGGTAGGGACTGTTTCTATATGTTGCCGACTTACACTTTCCAAGCGCTTTGTACAGTGCTCTGCACACAGTAAGCACTCAATAAATACGATTGAATGAATGAATCTCCTGAACGAAAGTAAAAGATAATTCCTGTTGTGGGTTTTTTTTAAGCCTGTATTCTGTTTACTTGCAGAAAGATCCCTGTTTAAGAAGCCATCTGTGGAATATCTGGCGTTTATTTCAATATTTATTTGAAATGGGAAGAACAAGGGCCAAACAAACTTTGAATTAACCAGGTTCAGTTTGTTCTCTAATGAAGAGATTAGACAGCTGGTATGGCAGTTGGTCAGAATTACTTCATTCAAAATAGTGAGCAATATTGATGTACCTGGCTTTACCGAATTAGGAAAGAGCACCGATGAGGAAGAAAGTACATGCCTTTTTAGATTAAAGATGAAGCATTTTTGTTGGTATCTGCTTGGTTGCCCCCTTGGTTTTTCAATGAACCATTTCCCTTGAGATCAAGGGGTTAAGTTTTAGGCTTTGTGGGGTTTTCTGAGGGAAGTCTCCAGGCTGGGTTGGAACCCGTTGCGAAAACTTTGGGTTTCAAGCTTTCCTTTGACTGGCTAATCAGGGTAGCTTTAGTATGGGTTTTACAATAAGCTATTTTATCCATATCCTCCCAGGCAAAAACACCAGTTCTCTATCTTGCTTACAGGCGTGTTTTAAGGATTAATTAAGATTTATGAAGCACCTTGAAGATGTTACATATTGTCTCCCAATGCTTTATGACCTAAGTGGGTAATTTCCAGTGTAAAAGTTGAAAGGGAAGTTATGTCACAGTTAACCTAGGGCATGGGGGGGAGAGTAGGAAGTTTGCTTGCCAGCTTCAATTTGCAACCCATGTAAAGCCGAGCTTATATTACTGAAATGAAGGTGGTAACTAAACTACAGTAGTTTTCTTCCATGCATGTGCAATTTATTTTTGTTCCGAAGAGGAATGGAGTTTAAAGTTTCTAGCCCCGCTTGTTTATGCTAAAGGGGAAACCATGCAGGCATCATGGGAGAGTAGAGACCGACCCTGAAGATAAGTGACACTGAATTATTGGGAATGCATGACAACAGGTGGTATTGGTGACTATGTTGATAGTCCCCCTAACAGCAGTCGGTGGGGGTTGAAGAGACTGAAAACACAGTTCACATTCTCATTTTGTTCCTTCAGGTATCATCATCTCAAAAGAAAAAGTCAGGACTTTGTGATGGATTAATTCCACTGCCTTATTGGCATTCCTCAGGAATGAGAGGCTGTGTCTGAAGAGGGCCAGGCATATCTTTTTGGAAAGACATTTTCTACTGGAAAATTCCCCTTTGATGCAAATAAGCATGGGCAAACCACCAAGCTAATGCTAGGAGGGATGGCCTCAGGGAGGCAAAGTTAATGTTTCTGGAACCATGTACCTCACTCTTGTCTGCTGCTGAGCCTGCCCTGATTGCAGGAAATCCACCCAATTGGCAGAGTGGTTTGGGCCTCCCCAGTCCTCTGTTCCCACTCACTCCTTCCCCCAACCGGGCTGGTCCTGTAGATGCCAACTTCTCATTGTGAAAGCTGGGGTGAAAAGCAGGCCAGGGATGTTAGAGACGGGCAGGAGGATGGGAGCAAGTTCCCTTCACCAGTGACTGTGAGAATCATCTCAGTCCTAAATGGGAAAACTCTCCCATCTTGGAGTGGGATCAGTAACGGGAGTCAGTAACAGATATTTATGTACATATGTGTTATTTATTTATATTCATTCATTCATTCCATCATATTTATTAAGCTCCTACTGTGTGCAGAGCACTGTACTAAGCGCTTGGGAAGTACAAGTCGGCAACATATTGAGATGGTCCCTACCCAACAACGGGCTCACGGGCTAGAAACGGGCTTGATGTCTGCCTCCCCCTCTAGACTGCGAACTCGTTGTGGGGAGGGAATGTGTCTACTTATTGGTGTATTGTACTCTCCCAGACACTGAGTACAGTGCTCCACACACAGTAAGCGCTCAATAAATACGATGGAATGAATAAATATTTAGGTGGATAGGATGGCTTTCAGTTGTGGGCCAAAACAAAACATTAAATAACCCTGTTTGTAGGACTTCTAACATGCTGTATTGTTAGCTGGTTAATGAGAAAGATTTTGCTAGCTAGATTAAGATAAGGGAGTTTGTCCAGTTGTGGGAGAAAAATTGCAGCGGCTTGCCTTCTGCAGCCTGGACCAGGGAGTCTGTCTTCTGAAAAATGTCTGCACATGCCAGGCGTGGCAACTTCTCCTAAGTCTCAACCAGCCTGGATAATTGTGTGAATCATTTGTTAAGTGACTGAACAGTTATCAACAATGCAGTTCATTATTTATGGTGTTTGGATGTTGCTACTTGAGGGATTATTGTATGGCTCCCTGTTCTTCAGGCAGTAATTTGGGTTTTGTTTTGGAGGCCTAAGTAATTCCTAAAAAGGAGAAGGATCCAGATGGAAAGGAATTGGGAAGCCCTGTAGAATGGGGGAAGATACTGAAAATGAAAGATCAAAACTCTGTTCATAACAGAATATGTGTGTATGTATTTTTTTAATTACTAGAGGCTCTGGCAGACATACAGTTAGAGTGAATAGGTGCGTTTTGCACTTTAGACATGAATGCTGATGGACCTTTTTTATTCATTGTAAGATTTCCTTGAGCCTGCAATCTTGGCAAAGGCTCTGGGAGCTGATGAAAAAACAAGGCAGGAAATGGTCGTGTCTATTTAGTTTAGGTCTTCTCCATTCTCCTTAAAGAGCTGCAACCAGGATTTAGTGGGTAAATGTGCCAGAAACTGACTGTTCCCAGACGAACGTCCCTACTTGGGGGGGGGGGGGGGAAGGGAAAAGGGGACAGGTTGGGGGAAAGGAGACACAGCCCCAGTGAACTAGCGTTTTAGGTTTCTCCCCCCCGCCCCCATTAATTTTCAGAGCAGTTTCCACCTGAAAGGACACCTGGCTGGACTATGGAAAGTGTACTCTTTAGTTTGAGAATAACATGGACCATTCATCAAGTATTTTATCTAACAACTAAGTAAATCTTGCAAGGCAAATAAAACTGTCTTGCAAACAGGAAGGGGCCAATTTGGCCACGGACAGGCTGGAATTCAAGGCATTTGTCTGCCACTCATCTGGAACCATGCCCCTGCCTGGACACGGGGTGGCTGCTACTGACGGTTCTGCTTTGACCCAGAAGTAACAGATGCACGTTGGAACGCACAACATCATGTACTGACATCATTCGCGATCTTTTATGGCAATTTGCAGAGCCATCGGTGAATCAGTTGATGGTATTTATTGAGCACTTACTGTGTGCAGAATACCGTACCAGGCATTTGGAAGAGTACAGTAATCCAGAGTTGGTAGATACGTTCACTTACGGTCTAGAATCACCAGGAGAGCTCATTCAGCTCCCTCCGAACATGGATGTCACTTCCAAGCCTGCCCATCTTGGTGACAAGAGCAGAGGCGGAGGGAGATTAGGTGCTTTAAAGGCGTCTGGTTTACCAACTGCTTAGTACAGTGCTCCTTACACAGTAAGTGCTCAACAAACACCATTGATCGATATCGATGCCAGAAGGGGAACAGACCAGCTGTAAACAAGCCCAATGAGCACCCCTCTCATCCAGGATGTGGCAGAAGGGTTGAGAAATCAGAGGCCTCCCTGGGAGTGTGGCACTTGGCTATAGTTCCCCCTTATGTCTACCCTTTCATGAGCTAATGATGTTGATCGAGTGTCTCCTAAATTGGATGCACTGCGCTAAGTGCTTGGGAAAGTACAAAGAGAAGCAAAAGACCTTTTCCCTGCCCATTAGGTTCCTGGAACCCAAGGGTGGAAATTGTTCCAGTTTCATTTTGGAGGCTGTGATTTTTTTCCCCAGCCTGGTACTTTGTGGGCATTTGGCAGGAGGCTGTGAGCAAAGGGGTGTCCAGGACTGAGTGCTTCAGTGGCTATCTTACTCCACCTCCTCAATCAACCAGAATTGTGTATTGAGCCCATACTTGTGGCAGAACACCATACTAAGCCTGTGGGAGAGTTCAATAGAAGACACAAACCTTGCCCATGAGTAGTTTACAATCTAGCAGGCTGTAGATACTCTGGGCTTCTGTAGCATCCTTCCAAAACCTACAGCCAAAACCTATAGCTGCTTAATAAATATTGACTGCCAGGGATTTGGACCTCTAGGCTTGAGTTGCACATTCAGATTTCCTGATTTCACTCCCAGACAGACACCGCCTAGTTACCCTGGAACTGTAGAATGTGGTGAGGAAAGAGGTTTTAAATTCCCCTTCCCGTCTCTACTTTAAGGTTCTCACAGGATGATTACCTTTTTGTATTTCTTGATTTAATTAAAAAAATAATCCTGAAATAATAATCTTAATGTCTTTTCCTTTGTGTACTTAATTCCTCTTTCAATTTGAGAAAGGAAACACCTAGCTAATCTCTTGACGGAATGACATAATTGGAGCATATTTGTGCTGTTCGGTGTGGTTTTTTTAAGTATGCCGTGAGTAAAAAACAAATTCCTATCTTCATCACTCTGAGGAGGGTGTGGTACATTCTCTTCCTCATGCTTCAGGAAGTTTTGCAACTTAAAAAATTACAAATTTTTTTGTTTGCTCTGTCTTTAAGTTTCCCAATCCAGACCTCATATGCCTAGCCCATTTCAGTGTTTTGGGAGCTGTTCTGAGCCTCCAACCAGTCAGGTTTTCCATACCTCACTTCTGTTCTCCCTGTGGCACTGGCAAAATCCAAATTTCAGTGAGACTGTAAACTCCTTGAGGGCAGGGATCATGTCTACTAAATGCTATTGCACTCTCCCAAGCACTTACTATAGTGCTCTGCACACTGTAGGACCTCAATATTCCAGTTGTAAACATTTTTATGTCTGCCTCACCTATTAGAGTATAAGCTCCTTGTGAGCAGAGAAAGTGTCACTTTGTTGTTCTGTACTTTCCAAACACCTAATCCTGTGCATCTACTTAGACTATGAGCTCATAGGGTACATGTACTGTGTCCAATTAACTACGCATACCATAAAAAAGTGGACACTCAATGTAGTTACTATTATTTCTTTTAATTGTGAGCACCAGCAAGTGGAAACACTCCTATATAAATCAATATTATTTATTGAGCAAATACTGTGTGCAGGGCACTATACTAAGCAATGCAGAGAGAACGACTGATTACAATGAAAATTTTATTTTGTAATTCAAATAAATGAAGGAACTTATTCGATGTATCAGCTCAGGGTGACTATTTTGGAGAACTTTTCTCTAAGGAAACTCTGTTCTGACCCCGAGTCTGTATGTGAAAGCCAAACTGCATAACTCTGTTTAGCGCTGATAGAGCCAGACTGGCAAGATGTTCAAGGGAAGAATAAACCACTAGTCCACTGCAGGAACCCCTGACTGGTGGAGAATGTACTGGAATTTTCCACTCTATTTGTTAATAGCACTTATTGAGCACTTTACTGTGTGCACAGGACTATACTAAACCTTTGGGAGAGTACAATAGCTGTAGTAGTAATAATAATAAGTATGGTATATGTTAAGCGCTTACTATGTGCTAGGCACTGTACTCCCCCTTCTAGACTGTGAGCCCGTTGTTGGGTAGGGACCATCTCTATATGTTGCCAACTTGTACTTCCCAAGCGCTTAGTACAGTGCTCTGCACACAGTAAACGCTCAATAAATACGATTGAATGAATACTAAGCAAATTGGGTTGCTGTCAGCAAATCAGTCCCTGTCCCATGTCCCAGTCTCAATCCCCATTTTACAGATGAGGTAACTGAGACCCAGAAAACTAAAGTGACTTGCCCGAGGTCACACAGTGGACAAGTGGCAGAGCCGGGAATAGAACCCATGACCTTCTGACTCCCAGGCCCGGGCTGTAGGCGCCAGGAGACATGGTCCCTGCCCTCAATCAATGGAATTCACTGAGCGCTTACTGTGTGCACAGTGGTGTACTAAGAGCTTGGGAAAGTGCAAAATAATAGAGTTAGCAGATGTGATCCCTGCCCATTATCTCTCTTTATTGTGAATTGTACTTTCCAAGCACTTACTACAGTGCTGTACACACAGTAAGCGCTCAATAAATATGATTGAACAAATGAATGAAGGCAAATGAACAAGGCTCCTCAGACAGGAGGGTCGGAGCAGAGAGCTGCATGGGTTGATCTTTTGGGTCTACTTTTCCACCATTCAGGGTGTGAACAGATGGATTTGGACTCACCCTCATTGCTCAGGTTGGGAGGGGGACCCTGCTGGGTGGGTGTGAAAGCCACTCAGATGTCTGCATATGGACTAATACAGAGAGATCAGATAGGGGGCCCAATGGGGTTGGGGTCTCCTAGCATCCCAAGGTGGCATTTTTCAGTCATACGGACTTCCAGCCCCAACAGGTAGAGCTGTCTGCCTCCATGTGGGTTCTGGTCGTGCCTAACTGTGACATCTACTAGCTACTTGTGTAGTGCACAGTTTTACGAACTGCCTAGGTCGTTGACTGGAAAATGACTCAGGTCACATCGTTAAGAAGCAGGAGGGACTTAAAAACTTTCTTTCAGTCTGCTGTCAGGTTCTCTCTGGGTACACACACATCCACTGAGTTCTCTGCTTTGTCCTTGCTACCTGAGACAAACCTTTTAATCGCTCAGTGGTACAGGGCACTGTACTAAGTACTTGTTGCTGAATTTTACTTTCCAAGCACGTAGTACAGTGCTCTGCACATAGTAAGCGCTCAGTAAATACGATTGAATGAATGACTGAAAGTACAAAGTTAGTACACACAATCTCCAGCCCCTAAGAAGCTTACAGTCAAGTGAGGGAGACAGGTACTAAAATAATTACCCAGAGGAGGAAGGAGAGTGGATCAAAGCAAGTGAGTGCTTAGCCTTCTAGGCTGAAACTGCTCCCAGAGAGCTGTAAGGTATTTCTTCAGAGAATTAACAATAATGGATGCTGTCAGAGCACTTACTAGTCACGAAGCTTAATTGCCAAGTCCCTATAAGGTGTCTGTAGGGGGAGTTTAGGTGATGCCTTGTTCTGCGCTTCACTCTGATTGACTGAAAGGTTGTCCTGTTGGAGAATGAGCTCCTTTTTCGTTCTGATTCTTTGAACACTTAACGGCGCTCATTTAAATGATAACTCCTGCCTCAGATCAGGAATGCCTCTCAGAGAGGAAAAGACACGTACACACATTCCAGTGTTTCCTTGTTCTGGTTGCTAGTTCTGGCTTGTGTGAAGCAGGCTCTCAGTTTTAACACATACGTGTCTTGGCGAAGTGAAATCGTCTTTCTCAAATGGAAGACGGGATTTTTATTGATAGATTCCATGTGTGGAGGCTTTGAAAATTACCTCGTTATGAATCAGGATGTGACTTGTAAAAAGAGAAGCCACCTCTTCAAAAGAGCGGCTCCCCCGAAGTTCTGTCCTGGAGAGAAGCTTAGAGCATCTGTGTCTCCATGACTAACGTTGGGTCTCTGCTGGTTTTGAAATCTTCCATTTTCAAAGATGTGGTTGCTTGGCAATTGGTAGGTGAAAAAAGTTGACACCCACCTTTGGCAGCTGTTCAGTATTCAACATTACACCAGGTAGCAAAAATGGATACCTGGAAGGGATGAATGAACCCGGGTACGGGTGTCACTTCTTGTGTGTGGGGGATGTCTTTACAGAGAAATGGCAGTGGACCCAGTTTTATGTTGTCTCAGACAGGGATCATGTACAAATGACATGCAAGATCCTATGAGTGTGTGGCATGCAGTCATCTAGATGAAAGGTCAAGAGTTCTAATCTTGGATCTGCCACTTTTCTGTTGTGTGACCTTGGGTGAGTCACTTACTGTCTCTGTGCCCCAGTTATCTCATCTGCAAAATGGGGATTAAGACTGTGAGTCCTGTGTGGGACATGGACGGTGTCCAACCTGATTGCCTTGTATCTACCCCAGCCCTTAGTACAGTGTCTGACACATAGTAAGCACTTAACACATACCTTTTTTTTAAAGTAAAAAAAGTAAAAAAAGCTTTTCTCAGGTCTTTTCCTGCTGTGCCCATTGAGGACCCTTTTGAGAGCCAAGATCTGCAGGTTAAGGTCCTGCCTGAGCTTCATTCACTCATTCCATTGTATTTATTGAGCACTTACTTTGTGCAGAGCACTGTACTAAGCGCTAGAGAAGTGCAAATCGGCAACATATACAGATGTACAGATGTACAGAGCCAACAACGGGCTCACAGTCTTGAGGAAGGAACCCATGTCTGTGTAGTTTGGAGTTGGGCCAGTGACTTCTTCTCAATCAGTAGTATTTATTGAGCACCCACCGGGTGCAGTGTACAGTACTAAGCACCTAGGAGAGTACAATAAAGTATTCATGAAGCTCATTGTTGGCAGGGAATGTGTCTATTGTTTTATTGTACTCTCCCAAGCACTTAGTACAGTGCTCTGCACATAGTAAACGCTCAATAAATACAATTGTCCTTTAAAAAGTTTACAATTCAACAGTGGGGACAGAGACTTAAATCTCTGGGCTGTCGGGGCTTGTAGTCCTGGTAAATAATAATAATAATAATAATAATGGCATTTATTAAATGGTTACTATGTGCAAAGCACTTTTGTAAGCGCTGGGGAGGTTACAAGGTTATCAGGTTGTCCCACGTGGGGCTCACAGTCTTAATCCCCATTTTACAGATGAGGTAGCTGAGGCACAGAGAAGTTAAGTGACTTGCCCAAAGTCACTCAGCAGACAAGTGGTGGAGCCGGGATTTGAACCTATGACCTCTAACTCCAAAGCCCTGGGCTCTGGGTAGATGGGTAAATGCACTGGGCTCTCTGTAAACACCACGGCCACTGTGCTTGCTGGAGTCATAATCCCCCACCCCAACTTGAGACAGCACAAAACCAGGAGGGACGTGTACCCCTCAACCTTGGCTCACCTTGCCGTGGCCTGGCCAGGGCCAAAGCAGGTGTCCCTATATTAGCAGATGCTGAAAGAGTGTAATATGAATCCAGTTTTCACATGGTAAAAAGAGATTGGGTCCCGAGTCCCCCTGCCACCCCCTACAAAGTGCGAGTGTGACTAGTGCAAAGAAATTGTGTGTAAAGCGAGACGAGACGCTATTTACTGGGCCAATTAGAGCTGTTCTTGGTTCAAAGGACAGTTAAAAGAGAATAAATGCAGGGAAAGGTTGGGAAAGCAGAAGCAGCCAGGCCTGGTGGAAAGAGCATGGGACTTGGAGATAGAGGATGTGGATTCTAATGCTGGCTTTGCCACATATCTACCATGTGACCTTGGGTAGTCGCCCAACTTCTGTGCCTCAGTTACCTCATCTGTAAAATGAGGATTAAGACTGTGGGACATGGAGTGGCTCCAACCTGATTAGTTTGTACCTACTCTGGTGCTTAGTACAGTGCCTGGCACATAGCATTTAACAAATACCATTAAAAAAAAAGAACATGGAGAAAGAGAATGGGTAGAGATTGTCTCTGTTGCCGAACTGTTCTTTCCAAGCGCTTAGTACAGTGCTCTGCACACAGTAAATGCTCAATAAGTACGATTGAATGAATGAATGAATGGATTAAGAGGGCAGGATACCAGTACCTGGTCCCCGAGACTGAAGACCAAGCCAGAGAACATAAATTTGGGTCCCGGGGTAACCTTGGGTCCCTTTGTAGATTATCAGTTTTCTTTATCATCCTCAGTGCCTGAATGTCTCCATCCCACCCGCTGCCTAACAACTTTTGGTGGTCTAGAGTAAGAAAACAGAGAAGGAGCGAAGTCAAGAGATGATGAAACAAATTGGGAGTGGCCAATTCTGTGTAGGCATGCCCCGTTGTTCGAATAATAACGTCGTGGCCCTCCGAGGAGTTTTGTAGCCTAGAGTGTGGTCTGGAGGTGGGGAGAGGGAATGCTTCTACTGGATTTGACCACTCCTGGGTCTGGTTCAGGGCGAGATCTTTTGAGCTAAGCCATCTCTCTGGTACATTTGTAACTGAGATGGAAAAGAAGAAGCAGCGTGGCCTACTGGATAGACAATGGGCCTGGGAGTCAAAATGACCTGGATTCTAATCCCGGATCTGCCACCGTGATCTTAGGCAAGTCACTTCTTTCATCTGTAAAATGGGGATTAAGACTGAGCTCCATGTAGGACATGGATTGTGTCCAACCTGATTATCTTGTCTCCACTCCAGCGTTTAGTACAATGCCCGGCCCGGCATTTAACAAATACCATTTAATAGAAACAGAAACAGCTGAGGGTAGTAATGGTTCCCTTGAGGAAAAGGGAACCCGCTCTTCTGGGTTCCCAGGGGAGTCCGGACATCTCTGCTGCCTTCCAGCCAACCAGCAAAGCGTGACCGAGGAGGAGGCAGATGATCCGTGCGTTCTATGGGTGTGCGGCATATATGTCTAGTGGGTGGGAGTGTATCCACCCATTCATCCAAGTTCCTAAGATCTATTAAAACATGTGGGTGAAATATGTGCCTCAGGGGCAGGCAGAAACCTCCCCGGCCTACGTAGATTGACTCTTGGCTGTGGAACCAGGCAGCATTGGAGAACACGGGCACGAGGAGAAAGTGTGAGAATCAGGAAAAAAAAGTGTCGAGTGTTTCCAGTGAGGGATTGAGAATTCTGTTTGGGGCTGGGCTGGCCAGCCACTGTCTCTATATGTTGCCAACTTGTACTTCCCAAGCGCTTAGTACAGTGCACTGCACACAGTAAGCGCTCAATAAATACGATTGATTGATTGATTGATTGATTGATTGATTGATAGGGGGCTAGGGGAGGGAGCGGCCTCCAGGCCCCTCTCCGGAGCCTCTTCCTGGGAGGTTTTCATCGAAACTGGGGGCAGGTCCTGAAGCTGGCATGGAGCACTTTGCGAATGGGCAACAGTGCCATATCCAGTCAATCAATCAACCGTATTTATTGAGCACTTACTGTGTGCAGAGCATTGTACTAAGTGCTTGGGAGAGTAAACACAATATAACAGACACATTCCCTGGCCACAGTGAGCTTACAGTCTACTCCTCCTCACCTCTTCCCTGTGTTCACTGGAGTTCTTCCTTCCTTCTTAGAGGGTACATGGGCCTGCCAAACCCAAGCCCCGATCCCTGTAGACTGTAAGCTCGTTGTGGGCAGGAAGTGTGTCTACCAACTCTGTTATATTGGACTCCCTCAAGCGCTTAGTACAGTGCTCTGCACACAGTAAGTTTTCAGTAAATGAGAGCTTGCTTGTAGGAGAGGGAAAGAGTTAGATGGCTTTGACAGGCTTCTAATTCTCTAATTCCTGGCTCTGCCACTTGTCTGCTGTGTGACCTTGGGCAAGTCACTTCACTTCTCTGGGCCTCAGTTACCTCATCTGTAAAATGGGGATTGAGATTGAGCCCCACGTGGGACAACCTGATTACCTGGTATCCCCCCAGTGCTTAGAACAATGCTTTGCACATAGTAAGCACTTAACAAATACCATTATTATTATTAGTATTCTCTGGGCTTCAGTTACCTCAACTGTAAAATGGGGATTGCGACTGGAAGCCCAATGTGGGACAGGGACTGTGTTCAACCCGATTTGCTGGTATCCACCCCAGCGCTTAATAAAGTGCCTGCTCCACAGTAAGCACTTGACAAATACCATTATTATTATTATTATTGTTAATAAAAGATAATATCTTGCACCCAAGTGAACTTCCACAGTAGTAATAGACTTTAGCGTGTAGAGTAGCAGTAAGAGTTTAGTGTGTGCAGAGCACTGTACTAAGCACTGGTAAAGAGTATATTCTGTGTCGCTCTGATTTACTCCCTTTGCTTCCCCCCCCCACCATAGTCACACAGCACTTATGTATATATCTGTAATTTTATTTATTTGTATTGATGTCTGTCTCCCCCACTCTAGACTGTGAGCTCGTTGTGGGCATGGATTGTCACTATTTACTGTTGTACTGTACTTTCCCAAGTGCTCAGTACAATGTTCTGCACACAGTAAGAGCTTAATAAATATGATTGAATGAATGAATGAATATATAGGTGGGAATTAGATATGGACCCTGTCCCTTGAGGGGCTCAAATCTTTGAAAACCACACAGTGACTCTTTAATGGTTCTTTCTTTCCTCCTCCCCACAATCTCCCCTTCTTCCCACGTGTTGATGACCTTGAGTTCGATGTAGACTCCCCTTCTAGGCCGACCTTTGACCCCCATCTCCATGCCAATCCTGAGTTCAACATCCCAGTTTGGAGCGAGTGGCAGAGATCGTAGTCGGCCCAGCTTTCTGTTCTGCATTAACAGTGAGGGCATTTGTTAAGCGCTTACTGTCAAGCCCTGGTCTAAGTGCTGGGGTTAGATACAAGCTAATCAGGTTGGACACAGTCTCTGTCCCACGTGGGCCTCACAGTCCTAATCCCCATTTTACAGATGAGGTAACAGGCAAAGAATAGTAAAGAGACTTGCCCAAGGTCACACTGCAGACAGTTGGTGGAGTCAGAATTCGAACCCAGGTCCTTCTGAATCCCAGGCCTGTGCTTTATCCACTAGACCATGCTGTTTATCTTAGAAGCACAGAATGCATTATCTCACCCCAGAGTTCCCGAGGATTAAAGAACAGTATCTCCTCCTTCTGAAGCTGTCTCCTGCCTGCTTTCAAATTCCCTCTACCCCCCACGCTACTTGCATTCCTGAAACCTGGAGTGGGGTGGGTCACGAGTACAGTGGGACTTTGCTGGTGAACGCGGTAGCCAGTCTTCACAAAACAAGCCGGGTCATCGCCGGAAGGATGAAAAAAATCACCGGGAGCTAGTAAGATCTTGTTCCTTCTGAAAATTTACCATCAAAAAGCCGAGCTCTGCTTTCCTTGTAAATGAGCCAATTAATTTAGAGCGAAATCCTTCAAGCTGTGTGGCGGGAGGATACCGTGGCATTTGGTGCTTTGACAGACTTATTCACTGGCAAAATGTGTGATCAGTGGACCCCTTACAGAATCATAACTATTGATAAGTCCAGCCGAACCACTCAAATTTTCCGAGGTTTAAGAAGCTGAAAGCCGGCTCTGTCCTACCCCGTTGTGACTGGACCCCTTACAGAATCATAACTATTGATAAGTCCAGCCGAACCACTTGAAGTATCCGAGGTTTAAGAAGCTGAAAGCCGGCTCTGTCCTGATGATAAATTAGCTTGTTTATTCCTCTCCTACTTATTCCTATCCCCCTGTTGGTTAGCGTAATGAAGTAGAAGCCCATTGTGCCTGCTCATTGGACAGTGATGGCCTCTCCCGGAAGGGGGTAATTGAGGAGAAGGGCAGAATGCTGTTGGTATATGTGCGAAGTTAAACACCACATGAGTTCACTAGGCTGGGACTTTAATCAATGTAGACACAATGCAATTGAGATTTTTCAAAAGAGTTTGTTTATCGTGGGAGAGCAAGGGTCAGTGGTTAATTTGAAATGCTGTAGGTGTGTTTTCTTTTCAGCTGAGAAGGTACGGAGCATATATCATAGATGCTTACAAATACCCTCCGGGAGGGGTCAGAATTAGAAGCGGGGAGCGGGGCTTAGAAAAGTGAGACACTTAAACAAAAGGCATAAAGTTTGCTGCTCTTCTAGTGGAAAACAAAATGGAATCTAAAGAAACCACTCCATCTTTTCTTGTTAGAATAATTCAAGAATCTGAAGTATCTTGGAGCAGCCAAGAAACTGAAATAAGAATATGTAACCAATGTTCTTTAGGAAAACATTTGCATTTGAAATATTCTCACAATATAGTGCACACATTTTAAAGGTTACACTCTCCTTTTAGTATATACGTTTGAATTTTCTTGGCTTTATAATCTCAGCCGGTATCTTTGCCTATAGCATAAGAAAATACGAAGACTGTTAGCGGTTCATTATATTCCACACAGCCACATTCTTTCCATTCCAGCCCTTCAATCCTTTCTTGGGCATGTCTGTTCACTTTTTTGGGGGGGGATGATCTTTGGCATGTTTTTAATTACTTAGTCACCTAATTTCTAGCTGCCAGAAGCACCATGTTTTTATAACTGCCATTCAGGCAGCATATAGGCAGACAAACATGGGGCCTGCCCTTTTGTCTAAGGTAAGCTCTATAGGCACACATCTGGCTTTTAAACGTACCATATCCTCTGGAAAGAATGACCTGTTCACAACGGCGCACTCAACTCCGGGGATTGGGAGAGCCAGAACTTTGACATTCAGAAAAAGATTGCATTCTTGGTACTCAGGAAATTTGCTTGTTGGTTGAGGAGGTTGAGTTCCTTTGGGACCACGTAAGGAGACTCACTCATTTCCATGCAACTCTCTTTTTATTTGTTGTCCAACTACTTATTCAGCTGTTTTGTCCTGATATGTTCCTATTGCTTCCTTGCTTGTTCTAACTCTAGCTATCACTATCTGCAAATTATTTTTCGTATCTGTCTCCTCACCCTGGAGTTTATGCTCCTGGAGGGCAGGGAAAGTGTATCTTGCTATTGAACATTTGGTACAATATCTAGCACTCAAATGCCACTGACCGGATTTAAAGATTCCACAGAAAACTGCAGAACACAAGACACAAGGCTGGTAGAAACTGATCGGTGAGACAAATCTGTTGCTTTCAGTGGTTGACCCTCTTCCTTCTTTTTCCAAACATCGTTTGACTTGGGCTGATTTGTTAGAACTGTTCCTGGAGGTCAGTGAATATTGGCATTGACTGAAACCCTTACGATGCAGTTTTGCCTAGTGGGTAGAATACAGAGCTGGGAGTCAGAAGGACCTGGGTTCTAATCCTGGCTCTGTCACTTGTCTGCCCTGCGACTTTGGGCAAGTCAATTCACTCCTGTGCCTCATTTACCTCATCTGTCGAATAGGGCTCATGGTCTCCATCCCCATGTAGGAAAGGGACTGGTATAAGCTTGTATTTACCCCAGTGCTTAGTACAATGTCTTAGTAAGTGCTTAACAAATACCATTAAAAAATGAGCAAAGGACTATCCTAACCACTGGAGAGACTCAAGGATGTAAACTTGAGCGGTTTTCCTGGACCATGAGGGACGCTCAGCACTTTAATATTCAGTCAGTGGTATTTATGGAGTGCTTATTGTGTGCAGAGTGCTGTATTAAGCACTTGGGAGGGTATGCTACAACAGAGTTGGTAGCCCCTCCCCACAAGGAGCACTCTCCCAGGCACTCAGTACAGTGCTCCATACACAGTAAGCACTCAGTAAAGACCACTTTATCAGTAAAGACTGATAAAAATGGGGGGATCAGATACCAGAAAAGAGTAAACAAGGTAAAGTAAACAAATTAAAAATAACAGGCATCAAAAGTAAGTGCCAGCATTTTATCTCTCCCTGATCACTGTTTCAGTTGCCTTTTCTCCTCCCCATTAACTCTAAGATTTTGGCATGGTGGGCTGACTCCATCATCCCTCCCACTCACTGACTTTTAATTGCCATTGTTTGTGGATCTACCTCCAGCGCTTAGTACAGTGCCTGGTACATAGTAAGTGCTCAACAAGTACCATAATAATAATAACAATAATAATAATAGTCACTATTATTACTATTATTATTACCTCCCAGTTTGTATGTCCAAGCCAGTGGTTCTGTTGTCGGTGGGAGTCCAAAGCTAGCAGTTGCCATTCACCCTATAATTGCTAAATCTGTAACCACAGAACAAAGATGTTGGTTGGTAATCAGAACATTCTGTGTAGATGTGCGACTGGCCCTGGGGGAAGAGGGAGGAAGGAGAATGGACAGAAACATCCCCAAAATTGCCCCAAAAGGGGCGGTGGTAGTAGTATTTATGGAGTACTCCTTGGTTGTACCATGCCCCTGAGGAAATTCCAGAGGAAGAAGGCTGAGAGGGCACATTCATTCATTCAATTGTATTTATTGAGTGCTTACTGTGTGCAGAGCACTGTACTAAGCGCTTGGGAAGTACAAGTTGGCAACATATAGAGACGGTCCCTACCCAACAGTGGGCTCACAGTCTAGAAGGGGGAGACAAAGAACAAAACAAAACATATTAACAAAATAAAATAATTAGAATAAACATGTACAAATAAAATAAATAGAGTAATAAATACATACAAGCATATATACATATATACAGGTGCTGTGGAGAGGGGAAGGAGGTAAGGCGGGGGGATGGGGAGGGGGAGGAGGGGGAGAGGAAGGATGGGGCTCAGTCTGGGAAGGCCTCCTGGAGGAGGTGAGCTCTCAGTAGGGCACATGTCCATGATGAGTTTTACTCTGATGGGACAAATCACTGAACATACAGTTAAAGTGGTGCATGTGCAAAATTTCCAGGTTTCTCTTTGCCTACCTCTAGCTGCTGTTCTTTCAGTGTCAGTCTGTTGCATCTGTCTGGAAGAGTACTCCATTCCCCCTCAGGACAAGAACCATTGTGCAACAGTTAAACTGCGGGGTGAAAAATGTTTCAGATGAGGTCGAGGAGCAGGGAGACCGCCCTGAAGCATGAGTCACCCAGTCCAGATCTTCCTCCCAATGTCAGATGCCTTCGGCAAAGCTTGTTTCTGAGGTCGGTTTCCCCACTGTGCAGCTGGGATCGCTAGTGGCATTGTCCCCTTGTTCAGTCAGTCAGTCATATTTATTCATTCAATCGTATTCACTGAGCACTTACTGTGTGCAGAGCACTGTACTAAGTGCTTAGGAAGTACAAGTTGGCAACATATAGAGGCAGTCCCTACCAAACAACGGGCTCACAGTCTAGAAGACTGTTTATTGAGCGCTTATTGTGTGCAGAGCACTGTACTAAGCGCTCGGGAGAATGCAATACAACAATAAACAGACCCACAAGGAGGGTCTCCCAAGTGCTTAGGATAGTCTAGACGGGGAGAGAGCAGAGCAATAGTGTTTCCATGCCCCTGCCCTCCGCTCTCAGGTCTGAGAGGGTTGGGCCAGGAGGTAATGATCATAATAATAGTAATTCATTTAATCATATTTATTGAGCGCTTACTGTGTGCAGAGCACTGTACTAAGCGCTTATATTTGTTCAGTGCTTACAGTGTGTCAAGCACTGTATTAAAGCTCTGTATTAAGATAATCAGGCCCCACAAGGAGCTCACAGTCAGAGGTAAGAGGGAGAACAGGCTCTGAATCCCTATTTTGCAGATGAGGGAACACGGGCACAGAGAAGTTAAAGGACTTGCCCAAGGTCACACTGCAGAGAAGTTCCGGAACTGGGATTAGAATCCAGGTCCTCAGACTCCCAGGCCTGTGTTCTTAATGGTAGGCCACATTATTTCTCGGTGTGGGCAGCGTGTGAATGGCAACTTGGTTCTTCTAGACTGTATGCTCGTTGTGGCTAGGGAACGTGACTACCAATTCTGTTGTATTGTGCTCTTCCAAGTGCTTAGTACAGTGCTCTGCACACAGTAAGCGCTCAATAAATACGATTTGATTGTCCAGCGGTGGAACAAGGTATCCTGGGACTTTGAACTCAGCCTCTCTTGGGTAAGGGAGCCTTGCCATTGTTCCAGTGGATCGAGCATGGATCAGAACCAGGAGTCCTGGGTTCTAGTCCTGGTCCTATATGATAGGACCACGCCATCAGTGGTCCTGACTGAAGCACCATCTAGGGCATTCTCCGAGGTGGAAAGGCTGAGCCAAAATCCAGAAAAGTAGCTGGGCGACATGTGCAGGGAATGTGTCTGTTATATTGTTTTATTGTACTCTCCCAAGCATTTAATACAGTGCTCTGGACATAGTAAGCATTCAACTAGCGCTTAATGGAAAGAGCACGGGCTTGGGAGTCAGAGGTCGTGGATTCTAATCCCGGCTCCACCACTTGTCAGCTGTGTGACTTTGTGCAAGTCACTTCACTTCTGTGCCTCAGTTACCTCATCTGTAAAATGGGGATTAAGACCGTGAACACCACAGGGGGCAACCCTCGTATCTACCAGTGCTTAGAACAGTGCTTGGCAAAGAGTAAGCCCTTAACAATTATTATTATTATTATTATTATTATTATTATTATTATTATTATTATTATTATTATTTTAAAGATGATTGATGGAAGACCACAGTGACTGCCACCTTCAGGCTTATAGCATTACGGCACTGTGCTGTGGTCACTTTGGCCGTAAATAGGTCCTGCACTTAAAAGTTCTTGGCAATCCCGCCCGCCTCCTCACCCGTGGAACTCTATGCCCTAGCCAGGACACGGCTGGCAGGGCCAAGAGCTGGCTCATCTGTGGCTTTCACGCCATGAGGGAAGTGATGAGATTTAGTCCGCTGGGTCAGTGGAGGCAGCAGTTGATGCTGTGAGTCCAGTCAGCCTTACTGGACCATTGTTCATGCAGAGGAGAGAGTGAAGGGCTATTTATTCGAGGGTCTTTTCATGTGGTTCAAGATACATCTGTGGGGAAGGATGAAACACTTGAAGTTTCATCCTGGGCCTGGATTTTCTTACCCTCTGGACCGGAAGCAAGTCAATTTTTGAAAAGTTGAAATTTCCCTCCGCGTGGTCTGGATGGCACGTATTGGTGTGTCCCTCTCCAGCCCCAAGAGTGTAAGCTCCTTGTCCATTCATTCATTCGTATTTATTGAGCACTTACTGTGTGCAAAGTACTGTACTAAGCACTTGGGAGAGTACATTATAACAATAAAAAGGCACAGTCCCTGCTCTTGTCTACCAATTCTGTTGCATTGCATGGTGCTCTGCACACAGTGAGCACTAAATGAATACCATTGATTGGTTGACTGGCAAATCGTTGTGGGCAGGGAACATATCTATCAACTCTGTACTCTCCCAAGTGTTTCGTATCGTTCTCTGCACACAGTATCTGCTCAATAAATACTTGATAATTGACAAATATAGTATTACGCTAATTATGTAACAGTAGTAATATCTGATAATTGATAATCAATAAATAATTGATTGATTTTTATGAGGTAGTGTCATCCTTTGATTCGATTCTGTGGTCCATCCACTCTTCAGAAGAGTAGAGTCCGAGATTTCCTGCTGTGTTCCATCAGAAACTGGAGGATAGAAGGCAAGGAGCCTCTAGTCCCACTGGGATGTGGTGCTTTGGGAAAGTAAATTTAGGTCAGTCGATCTTAAGGAGTGAGTTCAGAGCCTTGGACAGCTGCGGGTGGGAGGAATTGGGAGACTGGTTTCTGGTAAAGGTTGGTGGTGATAGCACAGCTGTGGATGCTCTCCACTTTTTGATTATTTTTCTTTCTCCAGTTCACAGCATTTTAACCAAATGGACCACGTTTTTCCTGCTGATTATTTCTACGGGTGCAGTAGACGTGAGACCTGTGTTCATACTATAAAATAGATCTTGGCTTGTACAGTAGGCAAAAGTCTATAAATAAACCCCTGCTAGCAGGGCTACTGGCTGAGGGAGAAAGGGGCTGTTTACTTTTCCTTGGAGTGAACCTGAGAAGTGAAGTGTGCCTTGTTTGATGGGTATTGTGGCTACGTTTTATTTTTGTTTTTGTGGTGGGAGGTCCTTCATTTCAAAATTTGAGTTCTTATGGAAGTGGAAGGCAGTCTAGGGAAGGGTCAGAAGATGGTTGTGAAGACCCTCTCAGATACATCCTGAATGGATGAACACATTTGTTGGGCTTGAAATAAAGCCATTCCTGAGGTAAAATTTACAAAGGGGCCATTCCAACTTTTAGCAGCCTACCCTTTGGAGATGCAGTGGGAGTAAAACAAATCAAGTCAACATTCTTATTCCATTTGTCCAGTGTAAACTGTCCTTTCCTCTAAAAGCAAACTTGCAAGTAGTTACTCTCCACTTAAGCATTTTTCCATTTTGTATGTATATGTGTGGGTGTGGGTGTGTGTCTATGTCTCTGCCCCATTAGACTCTAAGCTCCTTGAAGGCAGGAATTGTGCCTCTATTGGACTCTGCCAAGTGCTTATTTAGTAGAGGTATGTACGCACAATAATCACTTGGTCAGTAAAGAAATCAATTTAAAGAAAATATTAGGTTGTAGATGAAGTGATAAGCACCTAATGCAGGGCTCTGGACACTCTAGGTGCTCAATAAATACCATTGATTATGATGAGTTTAGAGGGTAAGCAAGGTCACAACCCGAAACCTCACCCACCTTAGCGGAGCATGGGCCCGGGAATCGAGAGGTCATGGGTTTTAATCCCGGCTCCACCACTTGTCTGCTGTGTGACCTTGGGCAAGTCACTTAGCTTCTCTATGTCTCAGTTCCCTCACCTGTAAAATGGGGATTAAGACTGTGAGCCCTATGTAGGACAGGGAGTGTGTCCAACCCGAACATCTTGTATCTACCCCAGCGCTTAGAACAGTGCCTGGCACATAGTAAGTATTTAACAAGTACCATTATTATTATCATTATTATTATTATTAAGCAGGGAGCACTGGAACCATTGCAGCTGCTGAGTGCTGAGTCCCACCCACCTCTGATTGACTAGACAAAAGGGAGAGGGGATTGGTGGGTAGTTCAACTTTGAAGAAGTGTGTTAGGGAAGATTTTGGTCTATAACCTTAAGGAAAAAACCCGAGGAAAGGAATTGATTATAGCTCTACCAATTTGTGTAGGGCCACACACCCTCATTCAT
The DNA here is from genome assembly GCF_015852505.1 of Tachyglossus aculeatus. Taxonomy (NCBI): domain Eukaryota; kingdom Metazoa; phylum Chordata; class Mammalia; order Monotremata; family Tachyglossidae; genus Tachyglossus; species Tachyglossus aculeatus. Next base: position 190,020 of record NW_024044890.1, read on the forward strand.
TAAGCGCTCAGTACAGTGCTCTGCGCAAAGTAAGCGCTCATAAAATACGATTGAATGAATGAATAAATGAATCCCAGCCAGTTATATTCTCACTGGAGAAGTGGGTTCAAGCATACAGATGGACAGAGATGGAACACGCCATAAAACTCAATCATGCAATCTCATCCAAAACCCACTGATGGCCATAATAATAATGGCGGTATTTGTTAAGCACTTACTATGTGTCAGGCACTGTACTAAGCAGTGGGATCCCTACAAGCAAACTGGGTTAGATACAGCCCCTGTCCCACATGGGGTTCCCAGTCTTAATCCCCATTTGACAGGTGAGGGAACTGAGGCACAGAGAAGTGAAGTGATTTGCCCAAGGTCACACAGCAGACAAGCAGCGGAGCCAGGATTAGAACCTAGGTGACCGTCGGTGTTGGGCTACAGTGCCATAGGCTAGAAACTTCGGTTGCTGCTGCCATTTATGCTGCCATGAGAGCTTACTATTTTCAGGACTTTGAGTGAGCCTATTCACCATGCAAGATGCCCTGGGTAGGTCTTTGGTCAGAAAATTTTACTGGTGGTAGAGCCCAGGAGGCTCCTTTCTTATTGACTGTTTCATCACCACCACGCTGCGGTGAAAGCACGATAAAGTTAAGACACCACCCCTGCCTTCTGCAAGCGTACAGTTTCAGGTGGGCTACAGGCAAGTTATTTTCAGGAAGGAAGAAAAAAAGAATGGGAAGCTGGAAAGATGAATAAATAAGTGCTTTAAAAGTGCTATATGCAAACTTGCCTTTAGAGAGAAGGACAACTTTATAATGGACAAGAAGAAAAATGATGCATTTTTGGGGTGGGGAGGTTCTACTTTCACTGCATCTCAAGGGAGGATAACTGCTAAAATTGGAGCTGATTTTTTTTAAAGTGATATTTGTTAAGAGCTTATTATGTGGCAGGTAGATACAAGCTAATCAGGTTGGACACAATCCATGTCCCACATGGGGCTCACAATATTAATCCCCATTTTACAGATGAGGTAACCAAAGCACAGAGAAGTTAAGTGACTTTCCCAAGGACTCACAGCAGACATGCAGCAGTGCCACTTGCTACACAGCTCTGTCAGGCAGAGTGGCTGTGAAGTGGAGTGGGTTTAACCTTCACTCTCCCCTTGGCCTAGGATAGGTTACTTATTTAGCCTTCTGTGTTGTGGCTTCTATTGTGTTGTGGCTTCTATTGTAATCAAATAAAGATAATCATCTTTCTTACATAAGAGGAGTGTGTGTAAGAAATCTGAGACTCTAAAGAACTCTTAAATGCCTTGGAGTTGACAAGATGGAAAAATATCATCAATATGATTTGTATTAAATATGAAAAGTGATAATCAAAGCTAGCCACTTTTTTTAAAGTGGTGTTTAGATAAGAAGGGTTGGTGTGTCTCAGACAGAGATGATGTGAATTCTCCCAGAAAAATCTGGTCGGGAACCAAACAAGAAATCAGGCTGTAATGATGATCAGTTGTTTTTAAAAGGGAAGTACCTTCCACCAGACTGTGATGATTGTAGGCGCTGGCACCTCTGTTAATACCTGCTGAATTTCCAGGTGACTTGGATTTATTCTCCTCTCTCTCCTCATCTCACTCTCTTCAGCCAACCCAGCTTCCCCATAGAATCATAGAGACCAGATGCTCAAACAGGTGATTGCAGGAGCTTAGAGGGGACTGAAGGTTTAGTGTCTTCTTCGCCTAACACAGCAGACAGCTCCTCCAGGGACAGCGGGGAGGCCTAGGGGAACCCCAGTTCAGGATTGGGGGACCTTTATCCTGTCCTGTAATTTGGAATTTGGTGGATTGTGAGCTGTAGTCACATGTTTTGAGGTACAGAAAGGAAGCTCAAAATCTCTGCTCCTAAGGGATCTCTCCAAAGAATTGGCCTGAAAAAATTCTCCAGCAGTAGGTAAGCTGTTTGTATGCCACGTAGAGTCAGTGCATGGGGAGGAGGAAAAGTGGCAGGGAATGTGTTTTGTACATTGCACTTCCCAAGCACTTAGTACAGTGTTCTGCACACAGTAAGTGCTCAATAAATATAATTGAATGAATGAATGAAACTGTTATATTGTACTCCCCCAAGCGCTTAGTACAGTGCTTTGCACACAGTAAGTGCTCAATAAATACCATTGAATAATTGAATGAATCTGTTGCCCTTTCCTGAGGGCAACACATTGCACCATGAGGAGTAGTATTAGTATTTATTGAGCACCCTCTCAGGGGAGTGCACTGCACTAGGAGGAAACTGATGCCCCATAACTGATGGAGGGGAATGGTGGAGAGAGATTTATTCATTCAGTAGTATTTATTGAGTGCTTACCGTGTGCAAAGCACTGTAATAAGTGCTTGGGAGAGTACAATATAACAGACACATTCCCTGTCCACAGTGAGCTTACAGTCTAGATATCGTTGGCCTGGTCACACCTGCCTCTTTCCTATAATGGCTGTTATGGTGTTCATATAGGAAATGCTGCCAGAGCACTGTGCTAGAAACTGATCATCAGGTTGGATGTACTTAACTACATCCAAGACCTCAATCTGAAGTACTTTATTGGCATAAGCAAGATCAACACAGGCATAGGAAGTCAAATGTAAATGGGGTGCTGTTTCAGGCTGTGGGGCACAGGAACAATCAATCCTAATTTTTTTAATGGTATTTATTAAGCCCTTATGCTATGGCCAGGCACTGTATTAAGCGCTGGGGTAGAAGCAAGCTAATCAGGTTGGACAAGGTCCATCTCCACATGGGGCTTTTAGTCTAAATCCCCATTTTCCAGATGAGGTAACTGAGCCACAGAGAAGTTAAGTGACTTGCTCAAAATCACACAAGTGAGGGCTGGAATCATGTTTACTCATTCTACTGTAATCTTCCAAGCGCCTAGTATTGCGTTTTGCATGTGGTAGGCACTCACTAAATTCTATTGTTAAATTGAACAAGGGTCAACGTTGAGTTTTACATCTGAAGTGGGGGCCTCATGACCAGAAGTTTTAAATGGCAACGGTTCTTAATAAATGCCACTCTGTGTCTAACTCGCTCACTGGGACACCGAGCTGTGATTTCAGGTGATCAATGCCACGGCGTCCCCGTGGTGTAATCGAGACTTGGCCTCTGGTTGTGTCGAGTTCCTCTCCCGATTCTGCCGGTCTCTCTCTTTGAAATTGCAAATGTGTGAACATCCAGGCTCGGGGCCCCACATGCCTCCAGTGTGCTGAGGCGCGAACCTAGAGAGTGTGTTCTGACAGTTGTTGCTATTTTAATGTCTTCATGATCTCCAGTCATTGGAGGGTTGAGTTGCCTTGTCTTTGGAGCCACACACGGGGATTGGCTGATAGGTCAATAGAGGAATTTGCAAGGGCCTACAGGGGAGATGGGAGAGACTCTTCTGTAAATGCAGAGGCTGTCCACAGCTTCCCATTATGCCACTAATCCTCATCACCAGGTTAACCCTAAAACTATGACATTGCTTTCTTTTGAGGTGGGAAAAGGGTGGAGTGGGAGAGTTCTTGAATAGTCTTGTCTTATGCCGTCAAGTTTGTTTCCTACCCATAGCGACACCATGGACACATCTCCCCCAGAATGCCCGGCTTTCCATCTGCAATTGTTCTGGCAGTGGATCCATAGAGTTTTCTTGGTTAAAAGTACAGAAGTGGCCTACCATTGCCACCTTCCACACAGTAAACTTGAGTCTCTGCCTTCGACTCTCTCCCGGGCCGCTGCTGCCCAGCACGGGTGAGTCTTGACTTGTAGCAGATTGCCTTCCACTCGCTAACCACTGCCCAAGCTAGGAATGGAATGGGTAGGCCTCTGCTTGACTCTCCCTCCCATAGCTGGGACTGGTAGAGTACTAGAAACTCTCCAAGTGCAACCTTGAGTGGGGTCTTGAGTAGTAGTAGTATTTATTGAGCTCCCACAGGGAACAGGGCACTGTATTAAGCGCTTGAGAGAGTATTCTCCCAACATAGAGGAGGAGACAGACACTTAATTTGGAGGAAAACAGCCAAATGAATATCTAGACAAGTGAATGTTTAATAGAATAGGTACAGGAGCACTACAGGTGGTTGATGATGATGGTATTCGTTAATCACTTACTATGAGTCAAGCACTGTATTAAGCACTGGGGTAGATACAAGCTAATCAGGTTGGACATAGTCTGTGTCCCACATGGGCTCTCAGTTTTGATCCCCATTTTGTAGTTGAGGTAACTGAGGCACAGAAAAGTGAAGTGACTTGCCTGCTGTGTGACCTTGGACAAGTGGCAGAGCTGGGATTAGAACCCAGGTCCTTTGACTCCCAGGCCTGGGCTCTTGATCTTCTGTTGCATCTCCCAGGTGCTTAGTACAATGCACTGTACACAATAGATGCTCAATAAATGCTATCCCTACAACTTTCCATGGACAGATTGAGAGGTAATTAAATGGTAGAAAGAATGCAGTGTGGAGTTGATTTTTTAGAAACCCTAGAAAATTTCAGTTAACACACTGCCCCAGAGAGTGTACCGCAGTTCCTCAGAGACAATAGCAGAGTTTTGTAGCCTTTTGCAGCTTAATGTTCAGGAAAAGAACCAAGCACTGAAGAAGGTTCCCCTGTAAGTGTGGGTTAAACCCACCTTACTCAGCCTATGTGCTCATAGCCCAAGGTAGTAAATTATAAGATGCTGTAATTCACTTTCCATAGGTGGTCTTGGCAGTATCCCACAGCCTTTTGGCTCCAAAAGTTACCGGTTCTGGAAAACTGGCAGGAAGTCAAAATTCTCATTCTGATGACTGGGTCCAGAGCAGTAGGACAGATTTGGGATTTGGGTTTTGGGGGGTAGGGGGAGAGGAGGAGAGAGACAGTCAGTCCCCATCTCCCAGAGGGGTTGAGGGGGCGGAGAGGTAAGAAGGATACTAGGTATGAGGAGAGAAGAGAACTAGATCCCAGAGACTGAGTGGATTCACTTTGATCCAGTTGCAGTTCCCCTTCCTCTAGAGGGACTGCCCTTCCAAGATGCCACCTTCCTCTGCTTCCTCCATACCTGTGGATTTTCTCCTCTAACTAGCATGTAGTTTGGCCAGTATTTGAGAGAAGCAGCATGGCTTAGTGGAATGAGCACAGACTGGGGAGTCACAGGACGTGGGTTCTAATCCCGGCTCCGCTATTTATCTGCTATGGGCAAACCACTTAACTTTTCTCTGCCAGTTACCTCATCTGTAAAATGGGGACTAAGACTTTGAACCCCATGTGGGACAACCTGATTACCCTGGATCTACCCCAGTGCTTAGAATAGTGCTTGGCACATAGTAAGCATTTAACAAATACCATAATTACTAATTATTATTATTATGATGTGGGTGTTTAGGAAGCAGCTTAGCTTAGCGAAAAGAGCATGGAGCTGGGAGTCAGAGGACCTGGGTTCTAATCCCAGCTCTGTCACTTGTCTTCTGTGTGACGTTGGGCAAGTCACCTTCTCCGTACCTCATTTTACCCATCCATATAATGTGGATAACATACTTTTTTCCTCCTCCTTAAACTGTCAGTCCAATGAGGGCTAGGAACTGTCTGACCTGATTAACTTGTATCTACCCCAGTACTTCATAAGCATTGAATGAATACCACCATTATCATGATGATGATTACTATAAGACAGAAAAACCAAAGAAATCCCAAAAACCTGGAACCAACAAACCTGTCGTGCTGAACACAGGATTGCAAAGTGCTATGTAAGAGTTTGGCTGCAGTTACCCAAGCATTTACAATTTTTTGCCCCTTTTTGTTCCAACACTCTTCAATTCCATGGGCCTCAAGCCAGACAGGTAATGTTAGCCAAGTGGCAATGCTTGTTTGGTGAATAGTTTCTGACAAATATAGAGTAATTCTTTTATTCTTTGAAGCTGTTACATCTTTGGCTCTGAAACAGTGGAAGTTGCAGGCCAAGCATTAAAATCCTAATCATCCACAGATGAAAACATTTTCAGAGCCATAATGACTTATGCCAGTGCTTTGCATCAGTTTTAATTTTTTCATGTAGAAATTTGGGTGGAGTTCAGAAATACCTGCTTTGGATCAAAAATGCCCTGAGCTCTATTAGAAAGTCCTATCTTTGTGAAGTGTGTGTATTAAATCCATTCTTGTATTCTGTGCTGCTATTAATAGTAAGAGTCTCATGTATGCAGGTGTGATTAGAAAGATTTTTACATGCTGGATAATCCTACCACACACCACGAGCTGAAAAGATTGTCCTTCGTCTCACTGTTGCTTCAGCCACCTGCCGAGCTTATAATTTTTTTTTCAAGTCTTGATCTTAGTTTCCTGTAACCCAATCTTGCTCAAAATATGTTTGGCCCATTAATTAATTAATTCAATCGTATTGACCACTTACTGTGTTCAGAGCACTGTACTAAGTGCTTGGGAAGTACAAATTGGGAGCACATAGAGACGGTCTCTACCCAACAGTGGGCTCACAGTCTAGAAGGGGGACGTGAACCTTCAAGAGGGTAAACCAAAAGGCGAGTTGAATTGTCCAAGTGTCTCAACTGCCCTCACCATAGCTGCCTCATTGAAAAGCAGGGTGGCTCAGTGGATAGAGCAAGGGTCCGGGAGTCAGAAGGACCTGGATTCCAATCCTGGCTCTGCCACCTGTCTGCTGCGTGATCTTGGGCAACTCACTTTACTTCTCTGGCCCTCAGTGACCTCATCTGTAAAATGGGGATTAAGACCATGAGCCTTATATGGGACAGGGACTGCATCCAACCCGATTACCTTGTATTCAATCGTATTTATTGAGCGCTTACTGTGTGCAGAGCACTGTACTAAGCGCTTGGGAAGTACAAGTTGGCAACATATAGAGACGGTCCCTACCCAACAGTGGGCTCACAGTCTAGAAGGGGGAGACAGAGAACAAAACAAAACATAGTAACAAAATAAATAGAATAAATATGCACAAATAAAATAGAGTAATAAATTCATACAAACATACATATATACAGGTGCTGTGGGGAGGGGAAGAAGGTAAGGCGGGGTGGATGGGGAGGGTTTAGTACTAACCTCAGCGGTTAGTACAGTGCTTAGCACATAGTAAATGCTTAACAAGTACCACAGTTATTATTAGCCATCTAACAGAACTTGGGTGCCGCTGGCATTTTCTATATCAATTCAGCATGAACGTGTGGGTTCTACGACCCTCTCGCTGGTGCCACTTGATTGGCTCTGATGTCTCTCTGACAGCTGCTGCCTGAGTGCTCATTTCTGTCTCTGTGTTCCTTTCATCACTCTGCAGCTAGCCTAACTGGGCCTGGGGGCTTCTCTGAGTCCCCTTCAGGCTTCACTGGGGGCTCACGGTGGGTGAGAGGGTAGTTGTTTGCCAATCAAGTGGACATGATGCCATCTGGATTCCTTGGGTGTGTGTGGAGAAGGGGTACGATAAGAGGCAGAGGCAGTGGTGCGATAAGGGGAGGTTATTTCAGACTGTAAGCTTGTGGTGGCCAGGGAATTTGTCTACCAACTTTTATAGTACACGCTCCCAAGTATTTAGCACAGTGCTCTGTACGCTGTAATTGCTCACATAATACAATCGATTGATTGGCCCTATGAGTTTGAGTCATTTCATCCTGGAAACTTGCTTCCCCATCAGACCAAGGCCTGAAGCATTTGGTACCAGGACCAAAGCAGTTCTGTTGGAAGCCCTCACTGTACATGAAGCCAGTGATCAATCAAACAATTGTAGTTATTGAGCATTTACTGCCTGTAGAGCACTGCACGAAGCCCTTGGGAGAGTACAATATAACAGATCTGGTAGACACGTTTCCAGCTCACAACGACCTTACCCTCACTTCGCCCTAGCAGGACTAGTGAAAAATGTTGTTTCATGCAATTCCTGCTTATTTTGGGCACTTAGCATTGGGACTCATAGGGATTGGGCCCCAAACAGTTTTGAAGACAGTTTTGCTACACTAGCCTACCATAATACGCAGGCTTTTCCAAAAAATGCGGGGAGGGAGGCCCACCCAAAAAATCTCTAGGTTACTACGCTTAATTAACCCTGCAAAATTTGTGAGTCTTTGAACTTTCCCTGGGTACTGTTAACTGAGACTGGCCAGGAAAGATTTGGTGCTGTTGCCTTATTATCCGTAATCAACCCAAACCTTTGGATCCTGTAATACAAACCTATCTTAATCTCCCCCCTCCCCTTATCCTCAAAAAAAAAGCTAAACCCAGCAAACCAAATAATATCAAACCCTCAACACCTGTGCCAGACTAATTGTGGTTTTAAGGCACATTAATGACCTAAAAATAGAAATTCATGGAGTTCCAAGTTGAGAAACTATTTGAGCTTGTAACTTTTATATTAACCTTACAGCAAATTGGTATTCAGATACCAAGTGTTTTTTAGTATTCTTAATGTGGAAAAGGCTGTGATGGTGGGAGTTTAATTCGCTGTGATCGCGTAATGAACGGTTCATTCATGTGGTTTGGAGTATTTCAATCCCTATGGCAAGGTTTTTTGGTTGTTGTTGGTTGTTTCTCCCGCTGTCACCTTTTTACCCAAAACCACTATTAGAAAATAATCTCTGGCATCTGTTGGTAATCTGAGCCACTTTTTAAAAATTGATGTTTTTCCTTGAAGGTTTTGATACAAAGTACTCATCTGGGTAGGTGTGTGTGGAAGACTTTCTTAAAGCCATCTCTATACTCACTAGCATTCTTGGCAACATGTCTCTGAAAATTCTTTTTAGAAAAGTGGACCAGGTGCCAAATAATTTTGCTTTTAAATTGGCGTTTGGTCAAAAAAGTACTCATTGGAAAAACCAGAAAACTGTTCACAAATACACCCCTATGCATGAATCATCAGTTAGCAATGAGCACTCCTTTCAACCAATCAGTCATCCGTATACCTCTCACCACCTTCAACAAATCCATTTTTAAATATCATTTTTGTCATGAGGCAGATATTCTTCCACTAATCTAGGAAAAGCTACCGCCTGATGGTTCAGAGGTAAAATTAGCTCAGAGGACGGGGGAGCAGTCAGGGATCCTTAGCTGTCTGCCTAGTTTGCTTGGAGTGAAGGTAGTAAAAGTTTGTGCTGAGACGAGCGGACAGCTGTCTGCCACCTGCCATATTTCTGTGACCCGGCCTCAGACTTTGCAAAGAAATTAGCTCATGAACCCAGCTCCTAAGGCCTAGGCTAACCCAGCTCTAATATTCATAGTTTTTTGTGGATGTCGGCCCTCTATTTAAGGGGGAAAATTTTTCATTCATTCAGTTGTATTGAGTGCTTACTGTGTGCAAAGCCCTGAACTAAACACTTGGGAGAGTACAATATAACAATAAACAGACACATTCCCTGCCCACAACAAGCTTACAGTCTAGAGGGGGAGACAGACATTAATATAAATAAATTAATTACAGATATGGACATAAGTGCTGTGGGGCTGGGAGCGGGGATGTCCCAGAGTCTGTGAATAATTCGGAAATAACTGGCCTGGCCTGAGGAACAACCAGCCCAACTGCACCAAGACCTAGGTGAACAGTCTCCCTGGAACCCAGTCCTACTGTCTTCCAAGAGAGTTAGCTGTAGGGAGGATGATGATTATGGTATTTAAGCGCTTACTCTGTGCCAGGCACTGTATACCAGCAATACAGTACAAGCAAATCAGGTTGGACGATCCCTGTCCCACGTGGGGCTCAGAGAGTGACCAGGAAAGGGTGTAGGCCCCTCCTGAATTGTGGTATTTGTTCACTGCTTACTTTGTGCCAGCTTTGTGCCATTCTGGGTCACTGGTGCTAGAGAAAGGAACCCAATCATTCACATAGTTTTGTGGGTAGGGGAAATCTTGGAGAAGCTTGAATTGTCTGAGTAAAGACTTTGGTGAAAGACTAAAGAAGTTCCTCTAGAAAATTACATTACAGCTGGGTTCCATTGTGGAATATTTAGCATTCCATAGTATTTAATGAGCACCATTGGATCCAGAAGACTGGACAAAATCTTATAGATTTAGAAGACATGATCCCTGCCCTCTAAGAGTTTACAGGCTGGATGGAGGGAGGCGAAAGTCATGTTTCAGTGGCCAACCCCACAAGGAGCAGGTTTGTTTTTTTTGTAATAATGCCAATTGTAGTATTTGTTAAGCACTTACTAAGTGCCAGGCACTGTACTAGGTGCTGGGGTAGATACAAGGTAATTGGGTTGGACACATAGAGCTCACAGTCTAATCCCCATTTTACAGATGAGAAAACTGAAGCCCAGAGAAGTGAAGTGACTTGCCCAAGTTCACACAGCAGACAAGTGGCAGAGTGAGTGGGATTAGAACCCAGTGCCTTCTGACTCCCAAGCCCATGCTCTATCCACTAAGCCACACTGGCTGAAGGCTGAATTGTAGTAGGAGAGTAGCAAGGTGAGGTAGGAGGGGGCAAGTGACTGAGTGCTTTAAAGCCAATGGGGAGGCGTTTCTGTTTGATGCGAAGATGGGAGGGCATTCACTGAAGGTTCTTGAGGAGTGGGCAAACATGGACTGAATGTTGTAGAAAAGTAATCTGGGAAGCAGAGCGAACTATTATGGACTGTGGTGGGGAGAGACTGATGGTAGGGAGGTCAACAGGGAGGCTAATACAGAAATCAAGGTGACCAGGGAAAGGATGGGTCGATGAGGACAGAGTTCAACACTTCGGGCTGGCCTGGAGGCTGTACCTGGCCCTTGCCCTAGATGGAGCCAGACACTCTCCTAGTCCCATTCCTAGGGCCTGGACCAACCTCATACCCTTCCAAAAGGGTCTCTTTCCCGTAGAGTTTTTCTTTGGTTTAAAGATGATGCTTCTGATGGTGAAAGGGGATCCATCTGTGGGGAGTCATAATGAGAATCTTCCTTCCCCTTTTCTGGTCAGAACAATGGAAGAGCACCAAGAAATCCTGATGTCCCGTTGCCTGTATCCAGTTTGAGATGGTGATTACATCTCTCATCAAAAGCTGCACGGAAACATTTATGTAGTCATAAAGACTGGGATTAGAACAGGACAATCAGATGCAATGCTTTACATGTGTTAGGCTGTTCACCCAGTGTAATGCAATGACATTTTACAGAGTATTTTGCTGGAACCAGCTGGAAAGTAAAGTGTTTCTCTAGGGAGACCCTGATCACTCTGCTTTTCTTCAGAGCTGTCACATTTATCTTCCTGGTCCCTCTGAACATAGGCACAATTTCTGAGATGTGGCAGCAATCAAGGCAGAGCGAGTCAGATACTGAAAATTAAAGGAATTCTCCCTCCTTTCCCAACACTTTCTGCCAACAGTTACCAACTCAAGGGTCCCTAGCTGGGCAGATTAATGGAGGTACTTTGGGAGCTGCAGTCCTAGAATAAGTGGCATAAAGGAGTGAGAGGGAGACAGCTCAAAATCACCTCCCAGAGATATGCAACTTGAGCCATTCCCTCTACAGGTAGTAATCTTAATCATACCAACCTGGCTACTGCTTAGGACACTACTAAGCTGGCATCCAAACAGGACCTTCTCAAGATGACTTTGACACATGCACAATAGTAGAGGGGATGAGGAGGAGATGAAGCTAACCAGGAGTCCTCATTGCCCTACATCACCTCCCCACCTTGGACACCTACATTCCCTCAGACACTACCTGCTGCAGCCATCTTTGGTTTCTTCTGCAATTCTCTGGTCTGCGAAGATTAGGTTGGCTGATGAGGGGGCATAGGGAGAGGCCATGCCTGGAGCCTAGGTACTACGTGGCAATCGATCTTGTCCTGGCATGATTCTGACTCTCCTGCCACTGCAAGCCCACCTGTTAGGATGGGCATGCTGTGAGAGGAGTCTGGATGCCTTCCAGAGCCAACAGGTCAGATATGGTTGTTGTGAACCACTCTACCTCCCCTCCTAAGCTGGTCCGGGTGAAATCTGCTGGAGGGCATCATGGAGAGTTCCAGGGAGCACATGTTTGTCTTCAGATTGTATGGGTGGTAAGCAGGAGCAGGCATTGACTTGTGCTCCTGCAGATCACCTCCAGAGTTTCCTTATTTCATTCTTATATTCACATGCTCATTCGCTCTTTCTCTCTCTCTTTCTCTCTTTCTTTCTCTTTCTTTCCCTCTCTTTCTCTCTCTCTTGCTCTCCCTCACCCTCTCTCTTTCTGACTCACTCTCCCACTAATTCTTTCTCTTCTGTCTCTGCTCCATGGCCAACTTAGAGTTAGTCATTCAGCCAGTCGATCGTATTTGAGTGCTTAGTGTGTGCAGAGCACTGTACTATGTGCTTGATAGAGTACAGCACAACAATATAACAGACACATTCCCTGCCCAGAAGGAGCTTAAACTCTAGAGGGGGAAATAGACTTTAATATAAAAACTAAAATTACAGATATGTACATAAGTGCAGTGGGGCTTGGATGGGGGATGAATAAAGGGAGCAAGTCAAGGCAGCACAGAAAGGAGTGGGAGGAGGTAAGGAATGCTTCATCAGGGAAGGCCTCTTGAAGGAGAAATGCTGTCGATAAGACTTTGAAGGTGGGGAGAGTCTTTGTCAGAAATGAACAGGGAGGGCATTCCAAACCAGAGACAGGATCATCATCATCAGTCGTATTTATTGAGTGCTTACTGTGTGCAGAGCACTGTACTAAGCGCTTGGGAAGTACAAGTTGGCAACATATAGAGACAGTCCCTACCCAGCAGTGGGCTCACAGTCTAAAAGGGGGAGACAGAGAACAAAACCAAACATACTAACAATATAAAATAAATAGAATAGATATGTACAAGTAAAATAAATTAAAAAAAATAGAGTAATAAATATGTACAAACATATATACATATATACAGGTGCTGTGGGGAAGGGAAGGAGGTAAGATGGGGGGGATGGAGAGGGGGACGAGGGGGAGAGGAAGGAAGGGGATCAGTCTGGGAAGGCCTCCTGGAGGAGGTGAGCTCTCAGTAGGGCCTTGAAGGGAGGAAGAGAGCTAGCTTGGCGGATGGGCAGAGGGAGGGCATTCCAGGCCCGGGGGATGATGTGGGCCGGGGGTCGATGGCGGGACAGGCGAGAACGAGGTACGGTGAGGAGATTAGCAGCAGAGGAGCGGAGGGTGCGGGGTGGGCTTGTAGAAGGAGAGAAGGGAGGTGAGGTAGGAGGGGGCGAGGTGATGGAGAGCCTTGAAGCCCAGGGTGAGGAGTTTCTGCCTGATGCGCAGATTGATTGGTAGCCACTGGAGATTTTTGAGGAGGGGAGTAATATGCCCAGAGCGTTTCTGGACAAAGATAATCCGGGCAGCAGCATGAAGTATGGATTGAAGTGGGGAGAGACACGAGGATGGGAGATCAGAGAGAAGGCTGATGCAGTAGTCCAGAAGGGAAAGGATGAGAGCTTGAATGAGCAGGGTAGCGGTATGGATGGAGAGGAAAGGGCGGATCTTGGCAATGTTGCGGAGTGGGCAAGAGGCTGGCAGGGAGAGAGACAAGATAAAGGTACAGTGAGAAAGTTGGCATTGCAAGAGCAAAGTGTGTGGGTTGAATTGTAGTAGAAGAGTAGCAAGGTGAGGTAGGAGGAGACAAGGTGATTGAGTGCTTTAAAGCTGATGGTAAGGAGATGCCCTATCACAGGGAAAACATGTTTAGTGAGAGAGTCAAAGATACAGAGCTGAGTTTAGGTCAAAGTGAAGTTCACCAGGGACAGATGGTGCTCAAGCCTTCCCCTTTCCCCTCTGCTAAGCAGGGTCCTCCCGTCTCCTCTTTCCCTTGCAGACCTTCCAGCCAGACAGCAGTGACAAAATGCTACTTGGCCCCAGTTTCCCCGTTATATATGAGGCCTAATCAGATGTATGGAAGGAGCCAGCTTCATTTCACTCCATGGGCCAGCGGGGCAGGAAGGTGAGAGAAAGTCTCTCCATTTAGGGGTAAGAAAGTGACTCTCAGGTGACTGAGGAGAAAGGGGAAGCAAATTAGATTTGGCTGCTTTCTGATGCCCAACCTGTTCCATGGCTCTGAGGCCTGGACACCCCCACCCATTCTCTAGACCTGATGTCTGGACAATCACCAACCATTTCCTGGGAAGGGCAGGAGCCTGACAGAGATAAAAGGGAGCAATGGCAGAAGGAGGGAGGGGAGAACTCTGACTCTGGATTCATGATAGAGGAGGAGGAGAGGCTTGGTAAGTGCAGCATTGTATAATGATGTCACAGGTGCTGTGGGAGCCCCCAAATTGAATACCCCTGTGAGCATGGGGATCTTCATCTGGACCTGTCCTCCAGATAAATCTTTTAGTTGGAGTGAGCTCTATGTACTTGGGCAAAGTGCACATGTAGCACCATCTCAGCTTACTGCATGCCTAGTATATTCCATGTCTACTTGCCTTGTATTGGTGAAGGCCCACCAAAGGCCCTTCTGTCTGCTGGGCAGTGGTTGCAACAAGCCAGGAGTGAGGAAAAGGTGCAGCATCCTGTAAAGTGTCTGTGAGATTTTTTCACTCAAAACCCAATCTGGCCTTTATCCTGTTGTTAATTGAGGATCCCATAACTGATATACAAAGTATTGGTTATTAGAAGGGGAAGCCATTGACTTTGATTGGCAAGGTTATAGAGGCAGGGGGAATGGACTGGATAGCCCTAATTTGATGGCTCTTGCACAGCTCTCAAGTTACTCACCCAAGCCCATGTGGAGGATACGAAATGAAGGCTAAAAGTTTTGGAAATGGACAAATGGGGGACAAACAATGTGTGAAGTCCAGACCTAACTGTGGCTTGCTTGGGCGCCTTCAGCTATAGGAGAATCATCATGCTGGTAGAGGGGTCTCGACCCTTAGTGGCCTTCTCTACCTGTCATTGGCCAGAGGGACATTTGGGGGTAGGCTGTGTCCTATGAGCACTGGAAGCCATAGTGGCTGATGCTATTCTGATATGGCAAAACAGATGATAATGATGATGATGATGATGGTATTTGTTAAGCATCTACTATGTGCCAAACCCTGTTCTAAGTGCTGGGGTAGACACAAGGTAATCAGGTTTTCCTCATGGGGCTCATAATTGTCTGCTGTGTGACCTTGGGCAAGTCACTTCACTTCTCTGGGCCTCAGTTACCTCATCTGTAAAATGGGGATTGAGACTGTGAGCACCACATGGGACAGGGACTATGTCCACCCCGATTTGTTTACATCCACTCCAGCACTTAGTACAGTCCCTGGCACATAGTTAAGCGCTTAACAAATACAATAATAATAACAACAATAATTATTATAATAATAATTAATAATACTAATAATAATAAATCCCCATTTTACAGGTGAGATAGCTGAGGCACAGAGAAATGAAGTGACTTGCCCAGATTCAAACAGCTGAGGAGTGGTGGAGCCGGGATTAGAACTCACTACCTCTGACTCCCAAGCCCCTGCTCTTTCCACGAAGCCACGCAGGTCAAGGGAAACCCCCAGGTGAGCCTCAGGAATTCATTTTTGCCTGACATTGCCCACAGCACACACATACAGAAGCAGCCTGGCTCAGTGGAAAAGAGCATGGGCTTTGGAGTCAGAGGTCATGGGTTCAAATCCCTGCTCTGCCAATTGTCAGCTGTGTGACTTTGGGCAAGTCACTTAACTTCTCTGTGCCTCAGTTACCTCATCTGTAAAATGGGGGTTAAGACTGTGAGCCCCCCGTGGGACAACCCGATCACCTTGTAACCTCTCCGGCGCTTAGAACAGTGCTTTGCACATAGTAAGTGCTTAATAAATGCCATTATTATTATTATCATTATTATTATATGACTATCCCCTAAGGCTTACAACATCCAATCCTTCCATCCTCCTATGGCGTCAGGGACACTGGGGCCTCTGTTGGACATTAGACAGGCATCCCCACAAAGTTGTTGAAGGTAGAGCCAGCTGAACACTCCACTGTCCACTAGTGGACAACCAAGCCAGGGCTGGTTTCTGCACGGAGCCCCAACTCAAAAGCCTTGTATAGCAAGGGGCTGGGGGATGTACCAGGCCATGGAAACTGGGATAGGGACAAGGTAAGTAAGTGAACATACTTGTCCTCAACTTCTCCCTGCCCCTTCCTCCTCAATCCTAATTTCCTTCTTGGACGTAATATCTCCTCCAAGAGGCCTTCCCCAAATAAGCCCTTTTTTCCCCTTGCTCCCTCTCCATTCTCCCTTGTCTAGGCACTTGAATCTATGACCTTTGGGCAATTTGATATTCACTCCACCTCCAACCCCCCAATACCTTGTACATTTCTTTAAATTATATATTATGAATTACCTACTTATAATATTATCTGTCTGCCCCTCTTGACTGTAAGTTTGCTATGGGTGGGGAACATTAGCCACTAATTCTGCTGTATTGAACTCTCCCAAGGGCTTAATACAGTGCTCTGCACATAGTAAGTGCTTAATAAATACCACTGACCTGTTTACTGATCCCAGAGTTTGAACTTTCTCCTTCCTAGTGCGCTTCTCAAGAGTTCTGCTCAAGGGACTATGTGTTTTCCTGGGCTTTGGGGAAGTGAATATGTTAGTCTGTTAGAGAAAGAGGTATGAGAAGTTGCGTGCCGCGACCCATCCATTCCCACATCTTCTCTGCTACTACCACCAGCCCCCATAGGAGTGTTCGAAAGTTTCAGAGGGTGCAGACTAGTTGGGGTGAGAGCAGGGTCCGAAGGTGGAGCCAGACAGGGTAGGAACACTGTCATAAAGACGTATCAATAGGAGAAGCAGCGTGGCTTTGTGGAAAGAGCACGGGTTTGGGAGTCAGAGGATGTGGATTCTAGTCTCTGCTCTGCCACTTGTCTGCTGTGTGTCCTTGGGCGAGCTGATTAACTTCTCAGTGCCTCAGTTACCTCATCTGTAAAATGGGGATTGAGACTGTGAGCCCCACATGGGACAGCCTGATTACCTTGTATCTAGTCCAGTGCTTAGAACAGTGCGTGGCACAGAGTAAGCGCTTAACAAATACCATAACAATGATAATAGTAGCAATGGTTCCTGGCTAGGAGATCTCCACCAAGGGGCAAAGAGTCCCACTAGGACTGAAGGATGGGTGGTCCGATTCAACCTGCTCAACCTGTTTGTGACCAGGCTGCAGGAGCCCAGGATGCTGGGCATCTTAATTGCGTGTGAATCATTGGTTCAACGTGGTGAGGGCCAGGCCTACCTGTGATTACTGCTTCCCTGGTGCACCTCCATCTGTCGTAGGACGCATGTGGAAACCCCAGCAGTCGGCGTGGGTACTTGGTTTGAAGACAGTAGGTAGAGACAATGAAATTGAATGAAGACCTGCCTCTCCTGACAGTAGGGCTCCCTCTGCAGCACTGCAAAGGCAGCAGCCGAGAGGGCCGAGGCAGCCGTTTCCGGGAGTGGAAACTCGTCTGCACCCTGTCACTGACCACAATGGTAACAATTTTGCAGCGTGGTTGCCAATCAGCACCCTGCAATATCCTGAAAGCCAAGAGTGGCCTGCTGACTATCTCTGTAGCTGGAAAATGCTGTTTGAATGGGGTGGAAAATCCACAGTCCCTGAAAGACTTAATGAACCATTGGAGGACTGGGAAATGTTGAAGGTGGCAGTGCCAACAGGAACTATTGGGCTGGTTGAGGTATAAAGCTTAGGATGTGCTAGACATAGGTCTTCGGGGGAAAATAATTAAGGTTGAGCAGAAAGGATGAGGTAGGGAAGGTGATGGTAGCAGGAAGAGAGGATTATCTTCAGGGTAAAATAGATTGGGAAGCAAGAACAGGGAAGGTGATTAATCAGTCAAGCAAACAATCTGTGTACAGAGCATTGTACTAAGCTTTGGGGAAAGTACAATTATAATTGTACTTTCCTGCCCATAAGGAGGAGGTTACAGTCTCCAAGAGGAGACAGATATTCAAATAAAATACAGATAGGGGACATAGTTAAGTATCAAGATATTTACGTGAGTTCCATAGGGCTCTTATGAGTATCAAAGAGCTTAAAGGGTACACAGAAAAGTACATAGTTGATGGTGAGAAGAGTGGAGATAAGCAATATAAAGGCTTAGTCAGGGAAGGCCTCTAGGAAGAGATGTGATTATAGGAGGATGCCTCTAGGAAGAGATGTGATTATCGGAGGATTTTGAAGGTGGAGAGAGTTGTGGACAGTGGTATATGAGTAATAACAATAATAATTATTGTATGTGTTAAGCGCTTACTATGTGCCAGGTACTGTACTTAGTGCTGGGGTGGATACAAGCAAATCGGGTTGGACACAGTCCCTGTTCCATGAGGGGCTCAGTCTCAATTCCCGTTTTACAGATGAGGTAGACTGAGGTACACTGTGAGCCCACTGTTGGGTAGGGACCGTATCTATATGTTCCCAACATGTACTCCCCAAGCGCTTAGTACAGTGCTCTGCACACAGTAAGCGCTCAATAAATGCGATTGAATGAATGAATGAAAGGTAACTGAAGCACGGAGAAGTTAAGTGTCTTGCTCAGGTCATACAGCAGACAAGTGGCGGAGCCAGGATTAGAACCCATAACCTTCTGATTCCCAGACCCGTGCTCTATCCACTACACCATGCTGAGTTCCAGGCCCAAGAGAGGATGTGGGCAAGGGGTTGGCGACAAGATAGATGAGATCAAAGTACATAGAGTAGGCTGGCAATAGAGGAGCTGAGTGTGCATATTGGGTCATAGTAGAAGATGAGAAGGGTGAAATACAATGGAGTGAGCTGATAGAGAAGCAGCGTGGCTTAGCGGAAAGAGCACGGGTTGGGAGTCAGAGGTCATGGGTTCTAATCACGGCTCTGCAACTTGTCAGCTGTGTGACTTTGTGCAAGTCACTTAACTTCTCTGGGCTTCGGTTACCTCATCTGTAAAATGGGAATTAAGACTGTGAGCCCCTCGTGGGACAACCTGATTATCTTGTATCTACCCCACTGCTTAGAACAGTGCTTGGCACAGAGTGAGTGCTTAACAAATACCAAGATCATTATTATTGAGTGCCTTCAAGCCTATTTTAGGGAATTTTTATTTGATGTAGAAGTAGGTAGGCAATCATTGGAGGTTTTGAGTAGTGAGGAGATGTGGACTGACCATTTTTTCAGAAAAATGATTCGGGCAGCAGAATGAAGTATGGACTGGAGAAGAAGAGATAGGAGGCAGAGAGATCAGCGAGTTGGCTGATTCAGTAGTCAAGGCAGAGAAACAAAATGGTCTAGTCGATAGGGCACGGGCCCGGGAGTCAGAAGGACCTGAGTTATAATCCCAGCCCTGCCACTGGTCTGCTTTGTGACCTTGGACAAGTCATTTAACTTCTTTGCAGCGTGGCTCAGTGGAAAGAGCACGGGCTTTGGAGTCAGAGGTCAGGGGTTCAAATCCCGGCTCCACCAATTGTCAGCTGTGTGACTTTGGGCAAGTCACTTAACTTCTCTGTGCCTCAGTTACCTCATCTGTAAAATGGGGATTAAGACTGTGAGCCCCCCTTGGGACAACCTGATTACCTGGTAACCTCCCCAGCGCTTAGAACAGGGCGTTGCACATAGTAAGCGCTTAATAAATGCCATCATCATCATCATCATTCTTTGGGCCTCAGTTACCTCTACCATAAAATGGGAATAAAGACTGTAAACCTCATATGGCGCAGGAACTGTGTCCAATCCGATTTGCTTGTATCCCCCCCGCCCCCCTCGCACTTAGTACAGTGCGTAGGGCATAATGAGTGCTTAAGAAATATTATTATTGTGAATAATAAATACTTTTTCTAAAAAAGTTCTCTCCCCTCCTTCAAAGCCCTACTGATAGCTGAGCTCCTCCAGGAGGCCTTCCCAGACTGAGTCCCCCTTTTCCTCTGTTCCTCCTCCCCTCCCCCTCACCCCAATCCCTCCGTTTGCTCTACCCCCATCCCTGCCTCACAGCACTTGTGCATAATTGTACATATTCGTTATTCTATTTATTTTATTAATGATGTGTTTATATATAGAATTCTATTTATCTATTTTGATGCTATTAGTGCCGGCGCAATTGTTCTGTTTTGTTGTCTGTCTCCCCCTTCTGGAGTGTGAGCCCGTTGTTGGGTAGGGATTGCTCCCACCTGTTGCCGAATTGTACTTTCCAAGCGCTGAGTACAGAGCTTTGCACACAGTAAGTGCTCAATGAGTAAAATTGAATAAATGAAAGAATAAATGACTAAAAAGGTGGTAAATGGTAAGTGTTTGGATTAGAGTGGTAGCGGTTTTGATGGAGATGGGTGATCAATCAAGCCATCGATGGTATTCATTGAGTGTTTACTGTGTGCAGAGCACTGTAGTAAGCACTTTCGTGATTGGTTGGTGACCTGCCCACAAGAAGCATACCAAAGAGACAGATATGAAAACAGAAATGTAATACTACATAATAAAATTAAATATTTAAACAATTGCATATGATTAGATGTTCTTGTGAAAAGATCAGGGGCCTGGAAGTCAGAGGATGTGGGTTCTGCACACAGTAAGTGCTCAATAAATACGATTGATTGATTGATTCTAATCCTGGCTCTGCCACATGTCTGCTTTGTGACCTTGGGCAAGTCACTGCATTTCTCTATGCCTCAGTTACCTCATCTGTAAAATGGGGATTAAGACTGTGAGCTCCATGTGGAACAGGGACTGTGTCCGACCCGATTATCTTTCATCTACTTCAGTGCTTAGAACAGGGCTTGGCACATAGTAAGCGCTTACCAAATAACACAGTTATAAAAGAATCTTTGTGTACACTTCACAATATACTCGATTTGTGCCCATCTACTTGCTCATTTCACTTTTTGAGCCCTAGGGACCGTCTCTATATGTTGCCGACTTGTACTTCCCAAGGGCATAGTACAGTGCTCTGCACACAGTAAGCGCTCAATAAATATGATTGAATGAATGAATGAATGAATGGCAGGAATGAGAGTATGAATTGTGCTTTACAACCACTTGTCTTATGCTCAGTTACTTCAGACAGGACTTTGTTCCTTAAGCCTCAGGACATATTGTTCTCAATGGCAGTCTCCACCACCGCAAAGCTATGTTCCTCTAGATGGTAAGCTCATTGTGGGCAGAGAATGTCCCTATCAACTCTGTTATATTGTACTCTCCCACGTTCTTAGTACAGTGCTCTCTCCACTAAGTACTCAATGATACGATTGATTGCTGAACATTCAATATTTGTTATTCCCATGGATAAGGATTAGTGAAGTACTGGTCAAATCCTGAGAAGGTGTCCCCCTTCCCCCTGCACCAGCCCACAACAGCTCACTCCCATCCAACTGATCCGTATCTCTTATGCCAGCCCCTCGCACCTCAACGCTTCCCAACAGCCTCAGCCAAGTGCAGCCTGTGGAATCCCCACTTCATTAAGAAAAAGCTTCCCTTCATCCTTGACCTGTTTCTGACTCAATCACTGCTCCTCCTTGCCATTACTGAAACCTGGCTCTCCCTAGAAGACAGTGTCCCCTGCCACTCTCTCTAGAGGGGGCTTCATCTTCTCCCACTCCTCTAGACTCACTAGGTTATGGAGAAGTGTTGGCTTCCTTCTTTCTCCCCCTTGCTGCTTTTGTACCATCCCACCTCCCCTGTCGCTCTCATTTCCTTCCTTTGAAGCCCATATCATTTGCCTTCAGCACTCATTCTAATTACTAGTCACAATCATGTACCACCCCCGGGCCTCTCTTTCAACCTTTTGAACCATTTTGATCCCTTTCTCACATTCCTTCTCTCTCTATCCATATGGGGACCTCAATATCCACAGGGATGTTCTCGACAAGACTTCCACTGCCCACTTGCTCTTTCTCGACCATTCCACTGACCTCCTGCTCCACCCCACCTCATCCTTTCACCAAATTGGACTCATGTCTGGACACGTCTCTAGTAACTGAATAATCTCTACCCTCATCAACTCTGACATTCCTCTAACTGACCACAACCTCCTCAGTTGTCTTCTCAGTCTCTTTCACAGGCTCCTCCTCTACTCCCCCGCTGCAACTGTGGGAGTTTCTCAAGGCTCATTTGTGGGTCCCCTTCCATTCTCCATCTACACCTATTCCCTTGGAGAACTCATTTGCTCCCTTGGCTTCAGTTACCATCTCTACATGGATGATTCCCAAATCTATCACTCCTTCTCTGCAGTGTCACATTTTCTATCGCCTTCAGGGCATCTCTACCTGGATATCTGGCTGACACCTCAAACCTAATATGTCCAAAACAGAACTCCTCATTTCCCCACCCAAACTCTGTCCTCCCACAAGATTTTCCCAATATTGGAGAAAACATAACTACCCTCCCTGTCTCATAAACCAATGACCATGGTATTGTCCTCAACTTTTCTTTTTCATTCAACCCACCTATTCAATCTGCCACCAAATCCTGACAGTTCAACCTTCACAACATCGCTAGAATCTGCTCTTTCCCCTCCATCCAAACTCCTACTATGTTCATCCAAGCACTTATCCTATCCTATCTGATTACTGAATCAGCCTCCTTGCTGAGCTCCCTGCCTTCTACCTCTCCCCATCCCAATCCTTAGTCCATTCAGCTGGCCAGATCCTTTTTCTAAAAAAAAAATCAGTTCACATTTCCCTGCTCCTCTAGAACCTTCAGTGATTGTCCACCCACCTAAGAATAAGACGCAGAGTGGTTAAGTTGACTTGCCCAAGATTGCACATTAGGCGAGCTGGGACTAGAACCCTTGTCCTCACCATGAGGTAGAATGTCACTGGGAAGAGATGCTCTGCTAGGGTAACGTGGTTCATTCATTCAATTGTATTTATTGAGTGCTTACGGTGTGCAGAGTACTGTACTGAGAGCTTGGGAAAGCACAATACAGTAATAAAGAGAGAGAATCCCTGCCCATAATGAGTTCATGGTCTAGAGGGTTTATGGTATTTGTTAAGCACTTACTATGTGCCAGGAACTGAACTAAGTGCTGGTGTGGGTACAAGTAAAAAGAGTTGGGTACATTCCCTGTCCTGCAAAGGGCTCGCAGTCTTCATCCCCAATTTACAGATGAGGTAACTGAGGCACAGAGAAATTAAGTGACTTGTCCAAGGACACATAGCAGACAAGGGCTAGAGCTGGGATGACATCTGTGGCCCGAGCCCTAATATCTGGGACAAACGTCAGGATACAGAGGATTCTTGCTAGCTGGACTATTCCAGAGACGTGGGTTGGTGGGCAGTTGCCTGGGAGGCTGATTGTGTCTGCCAGGGGAGGGAGTATGTAAATATTCCAAGAGATAAAAGCCCAAATCTATGGGCATCATTCCTCAGGGTTGAGGAGTGGAAATCAAGGGGTTTCAACCAGAATGAGGGTGTGGTTGGAGTGTTTTCTATTTCTACCCTACACCTCTACAGGGAATGGTAATGAAAGAGCCCAAGAAGGAAAGGCCAGAGAGGTAAGAGAAGAACCAGGAGCGGGCATTGTCAGAGAAACCAAGGATAGATAGTGTTTCCAGAAGAAGGGGATGACCCACAGAAGGAAAGGCTACTGACATGCCTAGGAGTACATTGGATTTGGCAAAGTGGAGGTCACTCGTGACCATGGAGGGAGCAGTTTGAGTGGTGTGGATGATGAAAAACTCAGATTACAGCAGCCTGAGGTGAGAGTTGGAGAAGAGGAAAAGAAGGAAACAGATGTAAACAAACCAAGTCCTGGAGACTGGTCCAGCTCACTGGCATCAAGGAAGAGAGTGCTGGGACCTGGACGAGCACTACAGCTGTGGAAAGGGCTGAAGGTATCTGACCAGAACTCCAGCACTTATGGAGAAAGCCCTAGGACTTGGTTCAGAATTCTGACACCTGGCACAAGGTCTAGGAGACCTGAGTCAGCACCAGAGCACATATGGGGTCAGTCATGGAACCCGATTCAGCAGCACCCCAGCATTTGTGGGGAGAGTCCCTGAACCTGAGCCCACATCTGGCATCTGAGAAGAGTCCTGGGACCTGATTCAGTACCCGTGCATCTGCAAGAAGACTGTACTAAGCACTTAAGAGAATACAATATAACAACAAACAGACACATTACTGCTCACAACGAGTTCACAGTCTAGATGGGGAGACAGACATTAATATAAATCAATAAAGAAATGATGTATACAGATATCTATCTATCTATCTATATATACTGTGGAGATGGGAGGGAGACTGAATGAAGGAGCAAGTAAGAACAGCACAGAAGGGAGTGTGAGAAGAGTAGAGGAGGGTTCAGTCAGGGAAGGCTTCTTGGAGAAGATATGCCTTCAATAAGGCTTTGAAGTGGGGGGAAATAATTATCTGTCTGATATGAGGAGGGAGGGCATTCCAAGCCAGAGGTAGGATGTGAGTGAGAGGTCGGTGGCGAGATAGACAAGATCGAGGTACAGTGAGAAGGCTAGCATTGGAGGAGAAAAGTGTGTGGGCTAGGTTGCAGTAGGAGAGTGGTAAGGTGAGGTGGGAGGGGTCAAGGTGATTAAGTGCTTTAAAGTCAATGGTGAAGATTTTTTGTTTGATGCGGAAGTGGATGGGCAACCAAGGGAATTTCTTGAGGAGAGGGGAAATATGGTCTGAATGTTTTTGAAGAAAAATGATTCGGGCCAAAGAATAGAGTACGGACTGGAGTGGGGAGAGACAGGAGGCAGGGAGGTCAGGAAGGAGGCTGATACAGTAATCAAGGTAGGATAGGATAACCGCTTGCATTAATGTGGTAGGAGTCTGAATGGAGAGGAATGGCCGGATCTTGGCGATGCTTTGAAGTTAGAACTGACAGAGTTTAGCGATGGCCTGAAAATGTGGGTTGAATGATAGAGGAGTCAAGAAAAATGCCAAGGTTATGGACTTATGAGACAGGAAGTATGGTGGTGCCATCAAACCCAGCATTTGCCTGGGCCTGTCCAGGAACCTGGTTCAATACCTTGGCACCTGTGGCTAGGATCCTGGGACCTGTTACAGCACACTGGCACTTGGGAGGAAAAGCATAAGACCTGGCATAGCACATTGGCAATTGTGTGGCAGGCCTTGAGATCTGCGTCTGGTATGTCTAGGGACCTGAGTTAGCAAATAAGCACCTCTGGGGAAGATCCGGAGACTTGGTTCAGTATACAGGCTTCTTCAACGAGATGAGACATGGATCAGCACCTCAACACCAGTGAGGAGGCCCCTAGGAACTCTGTCAGCACCCAGAGATATTTGGGGTATGCCCAGGTACCTGGTTCTGTATCAGTGGGTCAGCACATCAGTAATTGTAGGGTGGCACTAGGACTTTAGTCCTTGAAGAGAATCCCGGGACCTGGGTGAGAACCTGGCACCTATAAAGAAGGACCTAGGTCTTAGGCCCAGCTCCTCTGGAGTTTTCCTTTGGTGAACTCGACTGGGTTCTGGGCCTGCACCACAGCATTTATGGTGTTGGTTTTGGAACCTGGTTCAACACCTCAGAGAGGTGTTGGAAGGGCTAAGGAACTTGAGAAAACTTGGTGGCTTGCAAGAGATGAGCCCCAGGACCTGAGTCAATACCTTTGACAACAATGGAGGCATCTCTGGTATCTGGGTCTGCTCCCCAGCCCATATGAAGAGAGTCCTAGGACATGTATCATCATGCAGAACTTGGGGGAAAGGCCCAGGAACCCAAAACAGCATATAAAACTCAAATTGAGAAAGCCCTGAGACCTCTGCATGCTGGCTTGGAAGAGGGGAGAATGAGACAATGGGGCAGTGACATGAGACAATGGGGCAGTGACGTAACACATTCTGTGCTGGTGCTGGGACCTGGGCCAGCAGTCCAGTAAGTGAGGGAGATCCTGGGAAATGGTTCAGGATCCTGACACCAGGGAGGAGAACGCTGGGAGCTGGGTCATTACATCCTAGTTCTTGAAGGCCTCGGGAAATGATTCAGCATTTTAGCATCTGACTGTGAACTCCGGGACCTTGGTAATTACCCTAGTAGCCATAGGGGGGGTTAAAGATATTGGGTCAATTTCATAGAATGAAGGATCCCCAGGTCCTAATTCAGCAACCCGTCACCTGTAGATCATCTCTGTGAAATGGATGGGGAGAGCTCCAGGACCAGGGTCAACATCACAGCACCTGCAGAGAGGTCTGCAGGATTTGGGTCAGCATCACAGCATCCCTGGGGAAATCTCTGGGACCTGACAGCATCTCAGTTTCCAGGTGGATGGTCTGGAGACCGGTTCAAGACCCTGAACTGATAGGGAGATCCCTGTCACCCAGCACCTGTAGCGAGGACTCTAGGGTTTTGGTCAGTTCTTCTGCACTAATGAGAAGAGTGCACGGACTTGGATATGTTGTTAACAACCATCTCCCTTCAACAACGTATTGGGGCTCCTGAAAGAGACCTACCTCCTCCACAGCCCCCACCTCCAACAATCTCCCTCCCCCCAGCAAAACGGTTAAGAACTTGCCCATCATCCTGGCATAATTAACAAGCCAACGACAAGATAGCACAACAAGAGTTCTAAAGCAATGTAGTTAACTGGATCCCCCCATATGGGGGCACAGATCACTATGCTTTGGTAGGTTAGTAGGGCAGATACCAGAATCGGTGCTATAGTGAAAAAAACATGAAAGGATGGGGGGATCAGTTCCTTCCTTCCTTCCTTCCTTCCTTCCTTCCTTCCCTTCCTTCCCTTCCTTCCCTTCCTTCCCTTCCTTCCTTCCTCCCTCTTACTTATTGTACTTGGAAGACTATAATACAACAGTGAAGAGACACATTCCCTATCCACAACGAACTCACAGTCTAGTGATAAATAAATAAATAAACTACAGGTGTGTGCATAGGTGCTGTGGAGCTGGGAGAGGGCAATGAACAAAGGGAGCAATTCGGGTGACTAAAAAGCGAGTGGGAGAAGAAGAAAGGGGAGATTAGTCAGGAACGGCCTCTGCGAGGAGATGTGCCCTCGATAAGGATTTGAAGGCAGGGAGGGTAATTGCCTGTTGAATTTGACAAGAGCGGATATTCCAGGCCAGGACATCGACGAGAGGTTGGTGCAGAGATAGGTGAGATTAAGGCACAGCAAGAAGCTTAGCATTAGAGGAGCTAGGTGTGCAGACTGGGTTGTAGCAGAAATGTAGCCAGGTAAGGTAGGGGGAGGTAAAGTAATTAAGTGCTTTAAATAATAATAATTAATAATAATTGTGGGATTTGGTAAATGCTCACTATATGCCAGGCACTGTTCTAAGGGCTTGGGGTAGATAAAAACATAATCGGGTTGGGCACAGTACTTGTCCCACATAGCGCTCACAGTCTTATTCCCCATTTTACAGATGAGGGAACTGAGGTACAGAAAAGTTAAGTGACTTGTCCAAGGTCACACAGCATACAGGTGGCAGTGCTGGGATTAGTACCCATGACCTCCTGACTCCCATGTCACTCTGAAATATGGTGATGCACCTCAAGATCGCTCGTCTGCCCGGACTGACCTCAGAGGTGAGAAAGCCCACATTCCTAGCAGAACCGTGGTGGAGCAAAGGATATTGGAGCTGGTTAAAATGGGACTGGGGACAAAAATCTTTGCTCGGTGGACTGGAGACCATGGAGACCAGTTACCTGTATTGGTTTGAGATTTTTGCCATATGGTCTCATCCTGGTTTTGACAGTTATACTGGGGTGATGCATGGGTTCTTTCCCTTTTTTGTGGAGCCCAAAGACTTGGCTCAGCAGCCCACCATTTATAGATATGGTCCTGGGACATGGTCCAACATCCTGGAAACTAGAAGCAGAGCAATGAATCAAAATCCTAGTGCCTATGGGGCAAGGGTCTCAGGACCTCACTCGGGCTCTTGGCATTTGTGAAAGTTCTGGCACATGGTTCAGCATCTCAGTGAGGTCTCTGGGACCTGGGCGAGGAACCCCGATCCTGTAGGGATGGTCCTAGGTTCTGATCCAGCACCATAGCCCCAGAAACAAGGGCTCTGATCCTCAGGTCACTTCCCAGGGACATGTGGGAGGAATACTGAGATTAGCACCGAGGAAATGTAAGTAGGAAGGGCCCTAGCACCTCGGAACTATGAGGTTCTGGAGTGGGGCTGTGGCCTGGTCTAGAGTGGGGCCGTGATCCAATCTAAGTGGGGCTTTGGCTTGGTCTGTGAGTGGGGATGTGGTCTGATTTGTGAGTGAGGCCTAGGCCCAGTCAGTGAGTTACTATGAGGCCCAGTCTGTGAGTGGGGCTGCAGATCAGTCTGGGAATAGGACCTCAATCTGGTCTGTGAGTGGGCCTGCTGTCTGGTCTTTCTGAGTGGCCTTGGCCTGGTCTGTGAATAAGGATACAACCCAGTCTGTGAGTGGGGATCGGCACGAGTCACCACTCACAGAACAGGTGTCTACTCCACGTACAAACTGGGCCGCGAACCCACTTACACACCAGGCCACAGCCCTGCTTGAACAAAGGGCCATGCCTCCAGTCACAGACCATGCCATGTCTCCAATCACAGACTGGATGGAGGCCTCACTCACAGACTAGGCCATATCTCCATTCACAGAATGAAGAGCAGCCCATTTCACAGACTGAACTTTGGCCCCATTCACAGATTAGTCAGTCAGTCAGTTGTATTAATTGAACACTTACTGTGTGCAGAGAACTGTACTAACTACTTGGAAGAATACAACAATAGAACAAACACATTCCCTGCCCACAACGAGCTTAGAAGGGGAGAGAGACATTAATATAAATCTATACATTACAGATACTGACATAGGTGTTGAGGGACTGGGAGGGAGAATGAATGAAGGGAGCAAGTCCTGGTGATGCAGAAGAGAGAGGGAGAAGAGGATAGAAAGGCTTGGACAGGGGAGGCCTCTTGGAGGAGCTGTGCCTTCAAGAAGGCCTTAGTATCTAGTGGCCTAGGGTGTCCGCCTTCACCATCCCCATCAGAATGAGCCCCTCTGCCTCCTTCCAACCCAGAGCCAGCCCCAAATCCTAGGCTGCAGAGATGGAAGCAATGGAGACCTGCAGAAAAGGAGCCATTTCAGAAGCCAGTTCAGGAAATCGATACTTCATACAAAAATCACATGTGCAAAACAGCATAAAAACCAGGGTAATGAAGGGGGTCGTGGCCCCACACTAAAGTCCAGGGGTGTCTTTAGTTTCATCTCCCCTCCCTGATCCACACAGTTGACTGCTCCACCAACAAGGATAAGGGGGAGGGAAAAAGGGCTTCCACTCTCTGGCTCTGGGCAGGCCTCATTTACATATACAGTGAATGCTATTACCAAAAATAAAGACAGCCCTGACATTCACTCCTGATCCCCAACCCTGTTCCCAACACCCAGCGGAGGGTCAGGCCCAGGAAATGGTGGGATTTCACCAGCTAGAAGACACCTGCTCCTCACTCAACAGGATCAGATGAAGGGTGGCCAGGACGAGGCCCCTGCCTTATTTAGGATCAAATCTGAAAATAATTATTACAGCTGCTCTTGGGCCCAGACCTCTCAGCGCTAGGGCCCCAGCTTGAGTGCCATCAGAGGCCAGTATATAAGACGGCCTGGTCTTCGTCGGGGTCTGGCCTGTCCAGGTGTAACTCCACACTCACTGCAGACCTCAATCAAGCCACTGAGGGATTTGGGCACCAGTCATCCTG
This sequence comes from Tachyglossus aculeatus, assembly GCF_015852505.1. Classification (NCBI taxonomy): domain Eukaryota; kingdom Metazoa; phylum Chordata; class Mammalia; order Monotremata; family Tachyglossidae; genus Tachyglossus; species Tachyglossus aculeatus. Next base: position 219,543 of record NW_024044890.1, read on the forward strand.
AGCAGGATCTTGTCTGTGACTGACCGCCGATAGTAAAACTGACACAGCTAGTTCCCATGACTGTGGGGAGAGCCTAGTCACCTCTTCTGGCATTGGCACAGGGACAGAAGGTAAAGCCTGGATGCCTCTTGTGGCATTGAGACAGACAATGTCTACAAAGCCTGGGTGCTTCTTCTGGCATCGACTCAGGAGCCGCTGTCAGAGCTCTTGGGAACCCATTCTGGGCATTGATTCAGGGACATTGTGCAAAATCTTTTGGGCCTCTTATAGCATAAGTACAGGGACTATGGGCATAGCCAGGGTACCTAAAATGACATTGTCACAGGGGCTGTGGGCAGAGTCTTTGTGCCTCTCCTGGCATTGATACTGGAACTGTAGGCAGAGACAAGGCATTTCCCTTGGTCTTGACACAAGGTAGAATTTGAGGGCCTCTTTTAGCATTGACACATGAACTGTGGTCAAAGCTTGGGTGTCTCTTCTGGCATTGATACAAGAGCTAAGCTTAGAGCCTGGTGATCTCTTGTCATGACCCAGGGACTGTGGGTTGAGCCTGTGGGCCTCTTCTGGCATTAGCACAGTGGCTGTGGACAGAGCCTGGGTAACTCTTCTGAAATAGCCTCAGGGGCTGTGGGCAGAGCTTATAGCACTGACAAACAGACTGTGGGCAAACTCTAGGTTTATACTAATAATAGTATTTTTAAACGCTGACTATGTGCCAGGCAGAGTACCAAGAACTGGGGTGGATGCAAGCAAATCGACTTGGACACAGTACCTTTCCCATTTGGGACTCATAGTTTCAATCCCCATTTTACAGATGAGGTAACTGAGACACAGAGAAATGAAATGAATTTCCTAAGGTCACAGGGCAGACAAGCCATGGAGAAGCAGCGTGCCTCAGTGGAAATAGCACGGGCTTTGGAGTCAGAATTCAAGGGCTCAAATCCCGGCTCTGCCAATTGTCAACTGTGTGACTTTGGGCAAGTCACTTTACTTCTCTGTACCTCAGTTACCCCATCTGTAAAATGGGAATGAAGACTCTGAGCCCCCCGTGGGACAACCTTATCAGCTTGTAACCTCCCCAGCGCTTAGAGCAGTGCTTTGCACATACTAAGCGGTTAATAAATGCCATTATTATTATTATTAATATTAAGCAGAGGAGCTGGGATTAGAATCCATGACCTTTTGACTCCCAGGCCTGCTCTCTATTCACTATACCAGGCTGCTTGTCTTCTGGAATTGAGACAGTGGCTGTGTGCAGAGCATGGGTTTCTCTCCTGGAATTGATAAAAGTAATGCGGCCAGAGACTGGAAATTCTACTGACCATGTCTTAGAGTCTGTGGGCACAACATGAATGCCTCTACTCTCATTGACACGAGGGCTGTGATCATAGCCCCCACAACTCTTTGGACAGAGTCTCAAGGTCTGTGGACAAAGCCTGGGTGATTTTTGTGGCATTAACATGAGGGCTGTGTGCAGATCCTGAATGCCTGTGAACAGCTGGGCCTTGGCCAGGCAGACTCCACTTTGTAACAAGCCACCATTTGCTCTGAACAAATACACCATGTGTCTGCCAGTGCTAAGCCAAGACTGTGGGCCTCTTGATTCTGAAAACTCACAAGGTCACTGACACCAGAGGACTAGCAGTGAGTGATAAAGAACAGTGAGCTCCTTGATTCTGAGAAAACACAAGGTCAATGACGCTGTAGGGTTAGCAGTGAAAACCACAAGGTCTCCTAGTAGAGAATTCCAATGGGTCTTGACACACGATCCTCCCAAATGTGAACAGGGAGAGGATTGAGAATTGTAGTAGATTGGAATTCTGTCATACTAATGTCACACTAATCCTCTACTGAGATGAGGGTGCCCACTCTGCCAGATCTTGCGTGGTTCCAAGTGACCGAGTGGATCTCCTTGCTGGAGAAAAGAGGAGTGAGTATCCCTTCGAGGAGTGAGCTCAAATGGCAACCCTTTGAGGAGGTAGGTCAAGTTCAAGGTGATATGAAAGGTAGTCCATGCCGGGTGTGATTTGAAAGGTTGCCCCTGGAGACCTGATTCTTGGATAATTTGAAAGGTAGCCTCTGGAGATGACCTTGTCTCCTTCCTGCTTCTGCCGGCTGTTAGAAGTTGGGAACCATGTTTACCCGTGGACTCACTGCCTAGTAGTATAGGACTGGCATCGCTTGTAACTTATAACTGTATTCCTCCCCCGCCCCGCCCGCCAAAGGGATGCTCAATAAACCATGAATGATTAAAAACAAGCATTTTGCTCCCAAAAGAAAAGTTCAAATCACTGCATGGAATACATCTTTCACAGCTCAACCTTTCTGATTCTGGTCTCACTCTCACCATGCCGATCCTTGAATCCCATTCCCACATGTTGGTTGATAGTGCCTCTTCAGGCACTGATGCAGGATAGTTCGTCTGGCAACATCTCAGGTGTTCTGGGCAGTGCCAAGGTGCTTCTTCCGGCAATAACACGGTGGATGAGATTGAGTCTGGGTCCCTCTTCTAGTAGTGACACAGAGACTCTGGGCTGAGGCTGGAGACTTCTTCTCGAATTGATGCAGGGGCTGTGGCCAGGGCCTGGGCAAATCTACTGGCATTGACAAAGGGGCTGTGGTCAGAGCCTGTCTGTCTTTTCTGTAATAGTTCAGGGGAAGTAGACAGTGCCTAGATGTTTCTTCTAGAATTGATGCAGGGTTTAAGAGAATAACATGGTGCCTCCTCTGGCATTGATACAGCTATTTATCCGATCCTGCCTTGATTATTGTATCAGCCACCTTGCTGACCTCCCTGCCTCCTATTTCTTTCCACTCCAGTCTATACTTCATACTGCTGCCTCAATCATTTTTCTTCAAAAATGTTCAGACCATATTTCCCCACTTCTCAAGAAACTCCAGTGGTTCCCCATCCACCTACACATCAAGCAAAAACTCCTCACCATTGGTTTTAAAACACTTAATCACCTTGCCTGCCCCTATCTCACCTAGCTGCTCTCCTAGTACAGGCCAGCCCGCACAATTCATTCCTCAGGTCCTAAACTTCTCACTGTACTTTGATCTCATCTGTCTCGCCACCGACATCTCACCCACATCCTACTTCTGGCCTAGAATGCCCTCCCTCCTCATATCAGAGGGAGGCAGAGTTCATTTGCTCTACCTCATTTCAAAGCCATGTTCAAAGCCTGAACATCTCCTCCAAGAAGGCTTCCCTGACTGGGGTCTCCCCTCCTCTTCTCCCACTCCCTTTTGTGCCACTCATACTTGCTCCTTCAATCATCCACCCTCCCTTCCCCATAGCACGCATGTTTATATCTGTAATTTCTTTATTTATCCATTTATTTATATTTAATGTCTGTCTCCCCTTCTAGACAGTGAGCTCATTGAGGTGTCCCATAGAGAACACGGAGACCCATGTCAAGTGTCAAGGCTCTGAGTGGCTCCACATAGTGTATTCGGGCATCTCACCCGAGCTGGGTTATAACACATACCAACCTCGCTCCAAATCAGGTTCCTTTAATCCCATTCCCTCCCGAAAGAGTTTACCACTCAACCAGGTGTAAATACACTGAGAGGCTCCATATACTGTATTCAAGCATCTTACCCGGGCGGGGTTATAACACTTCCTTGCATTTGAATATGCCTGCTCCGTGCTGTCAAATGCAGATGGCCTTCTCTCTCCTAAAGACTGTGAGCCTGTTATTGGGTAGGGACAGTCTTTATATGTTGCCGACTTGTACTTCCCAAGCGCTAAGTACAGTTCTCTGCACACAGTAAGGGCTCAATAAATACGATTGAATGAATGTATGAAGATGCTCCCACAAGAACTTGAACCTGGTTCTTGCATTGGATTTTGAGAAGCATTGTGACCTAGTGGAAAGTGCATAGGCTTGGGTGTCAGAGGAACTGGACTGTAACCCTGGCTCTGCCACTTTTCTGCAGGGTGACCTTGGGCAAGCGCTTCAGTTTCCTCATCTGCAAAGTGTTCTCCCCCCTGTTTGGACTGTGAGCCTAATGTGGGACCTGTATCTAGTAGAGGGCTTAGTAGAGTACTTGAAACCAAAAGGGATTTACTCTATATTTACCACGCACCTTAAACCCCACAGCACTTATGTACTTACCTCTTATTAATTTATTAATTTTCTCTTGTCTGTCTCCCCCTTTAGATTGTAAGTTCATTGTGGTCAGTCTCCCAAGCAGTTACAAAGCAGTTACTCTCAATAAGTATGATTGATTGATTGATAGGGTCATGAGGAACTGGAGTTGTCTTAACACCAGAGTTTTCTTCCCAGGAGCCAGAGGACCCTCACTACCTCTGCTGTGGATAAATTGGCCTAGAACTTACGACTCTAGTTATCGTCCCATATCCCTCCTACCATTCCTTTCCAAACTCCTTGAACGAGTTGTCTACACGCGCTGCCTAGAATTCCTCAACAACAACTCTCTCCTCGACCCCCTCCAGTCTGGCTTCCGTCCCCTTCATTCCACGGAAACTGCGCTCTCAAAGGTCACCAATGACCTCCTGCTTGCCAAATCCAACGGCTCATACTCTGTCCTAATCCTCCTCGACCTCTCAGCTGCCTTTGACACTGTGGACCACCCCCTTCTCCTCAACACGTTATCTGACCTTGGCTTCACAGACTCCGTCCTCTCCTGGTTCTCCTCTTATCTCTCCGGTCGTTCTTTCTCAGTCTCTTTTGCAGGCTCCTCCTCCCCCTCCCATCCTCTTACTGTGGGAGTTCCCCAAGGTTCAGTGCTTGGTCCCCTTCTGTTCTCAATCTACACTCACTCCCTTGGTGACCTCATTCGCTCCCACGGCTTCAACTATCACCTCTACGCTGATGACACCCAGATCTACATCTCTGCCCCTGCTCTCTCCCCCTCCCTCCAGGCTCGCATCTCCTCCTGCCTTCACGACATCTCCATCTGGATGTCCGCCCGCCACCTAAAGCTCAACATGTCGAAGACTGAGCTCCTTGTCTTCCCTCCCAAACCTTGTCCTCTCCCTGACTTTCCCATCTCTGTTGACGGCACTACCATCCTTCCCGTCTCACAAGCCCGCAACCTTGGTGTCATCCTCGACTCCGCTCTCTCATTCACCCCTCACATCCAAGCCGTCACCAAAACCTGCCGGTCTCAGCTCCGCAACATTGCCAAGATCCGCCCTTTCCTCTCCATCCAAACCGCTACCCTGCTAATTCAAGCTCTCATCCTATCCCGTCTGGACTACTGCACTAGCCTTCTCTCTGATCTCCCATCCTCGTGTCTCTCTCCACTTCAATCCATACTTCATGCTGCTGCCCGGATTATCTTTGTCCAGAAACGCTCTAGACATATCACTCCCCTCCTCAAAAACCTCCAATGGCTACCGATCAATCTGCGCATCAGGCAGAAACTCCTCACCCTGGGCTTCAAGGCTCTCCATCACCTCGCCCCCTCCTACCTCACCTCCCTTCTCTCCTTCTACTGCCCAGCCCGCACCCTCCGCTCCTCCACCACTAATCTCCTCACTGTACCTCGCTCTCGCCTGTCCCGCCATCGACCCCCGGCCCACGTCATCCCCCGGGCCTGGAATGCCCTCCCTCTGCCCATCCGCCAAGCTAGCTCTCTTCCTCCCTTCAAGGCCCTCCTGAGAGCTCACCTCCTCCAGGAGGCCTTCCCAGATTGAGCCCCTTCTTTCCTCTCCCCCTCGTCCCCCTCTCCATCCCCCCGCCTTACCGCCTTCCCCTCCCCACAGCACCTGTATATATGTATATATGGTTGTACATATTTATTACTCTGTTTATTTATTTATTTATTTATTTTACTTGTACATTTCTATCCTACTTATTTTATTTTGTTGGTATGTTTGGTTCTGTTCTCTGTCTCCCCCTTTTAGACTGTGAGCCCACTGTCGGGTAGGGACTGTCTCTATGTGATGCCAATTTGTACTTCCCAAGCGCTTAGTACAGTGCTCTGCACATAGTAAGCGCTCAATAAATACGATTGATTGATTGATTGATTGATTGATTGACTCTCCCCGGAGAGAAACAAGACCCAGGATACATGGGCCAGGCCTTCCCAACAAGTTCTAGGGTATTGGTCCAAGTCTGAGAGCTCAACATTTGCATGTCGAATTTCTGAACAAGGTCTCTTAATAATAATAATGGTATTTGTTAAGCACTTACTATTTGCCAGGCACTTTTCTAAGCACTGAAGAATGGGTTTGGACACTGTCCCTGTCCCACATTGGGTTTGCCATCTTCATCATCATTTTACAGATGAGGGAACCGACGCACAGAGAAGTGGCTTGCTCAAGGTCACACAGCAGCCAAGTGGCAAAACCGGGATTTGAATCCATGACCTTCTGACTCTCAGGCACATGCTCTATCCACTAATTCATGCTCCTTCATGTCCCTCCTTGTAAGAGCTGTGGTGCTAAACCAGGTCTTTGGGCCCTCCCCACCACTTCTGGCCTGCTGACCCAAGGCCCAGAATCTTCTCCATAGGTGCTGTGATGCTGACCCAAGTGCAGGACCCTACTCAAAGGTCTTGGATTGCTCACCAGATCCCAGGAGTCAACAAATAGGTGTGTAGACCTTGATTCCGAGTTCCTCCTATTATGGAATGACAGTGCTATATAAACCCAGAACCATCGATAAAGTTGCTGGGATGCTGTCCCAAGCCCCAGGGCCTTCCATACTGGTCACTGGCCCGGGTACCCAGCTCCTCCTCATTGGTTCTGAGGTGACATTGAGGCTCTGACTCAGTTCCTAGGGCTTTCCCCAAGATGCTAAGGGGCTGATCTGACCTAGATCCTGGTTATTAAAGCAGGTCAAGGCTTCCCCAGATATGTCATAATGCTAACCCAGGTTCCAGGGCTTAACTCACAGTAGTCACTGTGCTGATGTAATCCACTTTGAAGCTAGCATGCTGTACAGGGTCCAAAGATGCTCTCTACAAGTTCTGGAGTATTGCCCGAGGGTCTAGGGCTCTTCCCACGGATACTAGGGGTAGAGAACCAGGTCCTTTGGCTCTTCCTACACTCCTTTGGATGATGACAGAGTTCATAGACTCCCCCCTCCCACTCACCTGTGCCTATGTGCTAACCCAAATCCCAGGGCTTTGCTCCAGTGGGCCAGTGGACCATTCCGGCCATATCACTGGTACTGGGGTGTGGATCTAGATCCTGGGGATGTCCAGGATACGGATTCAGGTAAGAAGCCTCGCCACATAGATTCTGCTGGCACTCATTAAAGGGACCTCCCTACCTGCACTTCTCAGGTGTTAATCTCAGGATTCTGCCCACTTGTGCCAGGGAAGTGGGAAGTTACCTGAAGCTCAGGGCCCTCCTTTTTATGCTGGGATGCCAATTCGGGGTTTAGCATCATCCCCACAAGGGCTCTGATGCTGGCCCAGTTCCTAAGGCTCTCACCATAGAAACCCAAGATGTTGAGGCAAGCAACAGGCCTCTCACTACAAATGCTGGGGTGGTGAATAAGATCCTGGGACCCCGGCCCATAGGCCCTGGGGTGTTGATTCAGGTGCCATGGTTCTCCTGCTAGGTTCCAGGATGCTGAATCATGTCCATGATCCTCCCTATAAGTGGTGGGGTGCTGAGAACTGCAACGAGTGCTAGGTACCAAGACCCTTTCGCCAGGAGTCAATGTGCTGACGTGTTCCAGGTCATTCCTCACAGGTTCTGAGGAGCTTAAAGCTATTGCTGAAAACTACCTACAATCAACAATGTCCTGGGAGCGTACCCCTCCTGACAAAGGACAAGAACTTGACGATCACCGAACCACCAACCAAAGAACGAGATCTCAAGGCAAGAAATTCCAAATAGCATGCACGATCGGCCGAGAGAAATCACTGAACCAACATCGCCACAATAATGCGGGTATGGCAGAATCCAGCCCAGGCAGTCCAGACAGCCAATCAGAACTTGACACGGTGGGAAGGAGGGTGGGGTGGAGGATCGGGGCTCAAAGACTTCTAGGATTCATAGTCTGATGCTCTTCTGTGACAGCACTCACCTCCGCCTCCCATAATACCACTCCCGTCGTGCCCGGCAGGACAGCCCGCCGCCACTGGCCAGAGAGCTGAAGGCGTGGGCGGTGTTTGTTCAGACTGCTTTCATTCATTCATTCATTCATTCAATCGTATTTATTGAGCACTTACTGTGTGCACAGCACTGTACTAAACGCTTGGGAAGTACAAGTTGGCAACATATAGAGACGGTCCCTACCCAACAGCGGGCTCATTGAGTTTGATAGTAATTATGGTATTTTTAAGTACTTTCCATCACTCCCTGTGAGGTGTAGCATAGAGACCACAGAGACTCCAAACCCGGTCCAAATCGGGCACCTTTCATCCCATTCCCTCCTGGGAGAGTTTAGTATGCAACCAACAGTAAAGGCACTGAGCGACCCCACGTATCGAGGGTGGGCCTCTTATAAAGGAAGGGTTCTTGGACATACTTCCTTTGGGTTGAGCCCACTCTGCGCTGGTCCAGGCAGCTGCCCTTCGCCCTCCCCAAAAGGCTCCAACCAGAGCAAACCCTCATTAGTCCCTTTGCACTCTATTGGCTGCTCATGTAGCCCTGGCCCGGTATGGACCCAAACAATCGGACTCTGTCTTCAGGGTTCTGTGTAGGCACGAGGCCCAAAGACTACCGGGGTTGGAGTCTGCCACTCGCACTGGACAACATTCGCTTCCACTTACCGAACTTCCATCCCATCGTGTCCTGCGGCCTGGTTCGTGGACGTTGGCGTCCTCGCAGAGGGCGAGGGAGGCCCTAGCAAAAGCTCATTTCCACGACAGAGCCTTCCCTTTCCTCTGCTCCTACCCCCACATCGCCCCACTCTCTCTCCCTGTTCTATGCCCCTCCCTGCCCTAAAGCACTTGTGTATATATGCACGTATTCATTATTCTATTCATTTTGTTAATGATGCATATATACCTATACTTCTATTTATTTATATTGATGATATTGATGCCTGTCTACTTGTTTTGTTTTGTTGTTCGTCTCCCTTCTTCTAGACTGTGAGCCCATTTCGATTTGTTGCCGAATTGCACTTTCCAAGCGCTTAGTAGATTGCTCTGCACACAGTAACCGCTCAGTAAATACGATAGAACGAATGAATGAGTGTTCAGCCTGGCAAAGAGCGGCTTTGCTCATCACTGTGGCCGCCCTGAGCCTCTCCCAGCAACCCCCAGGCCCCAGGCCCTTCCATCTATAGCCGCAGTGAATTGATTCCTGTTGGCGTCTGTCTCCCACTTGAGACTGAAAGCTTGTTGTGGCCAGTGAATGTGTATCTATTATTGTTAAGATGCACTTCTGCAAATGCTGAGTACAGTGCTCAACACACAGAATGCTCTCTGTCAACACGATTTCTCGATCTATCGATTGATTGATTCAAACACAGCACCAAAATTCAGACTTGTGAGACAGGAAGAAAAGTCGTACCATTTACAGTGATGCTAAAGGAAAGCACCTGGATCTGCTGGCGAGAGCTCTAATTCCGACTCTTGACTTTGTCACCTGTTGGCAAGTCCCCTCTCTGTAAATGATTGATTTTTTTTTCTTTCCTTCTTTATTTCTGTATATTAACGTCTGTCCGCCCCTCTAAACTTTGAGCTCACTGTGGGCAGGGATTGTGACTGTTTGTTGTTATAATGCACTCTCCTAAGCTCTGAGGGTATTGCTTGAAAAAGGGTAAGCGCTCAATCAATGAGATTGAATGAATGAAGGAAGGAATAAATGAATGGATTCTCGAGGTCTCAATTACTTCAAATTTAAAAGGGAAGTTGAAGACACTGAGTCCCATATGGGACTCAAGTGTGTCCATTCAGATTAGCTTGAATCTACCCCAGCGCCAAGGACAGTACCTGTCACAAAGCAAACGGTTATGAAAAAATACGAGTACAAGAAAAACAAAGAGAATTATTAAAAAAGCTGTAGCCAGAACAGGATTCCAATTGGAAGAGAAGGAGGACGGTTTTAGGACAAGTATAATTGGAGGTGTCAGAGGGCCCCAGTACACACGGCCCCAGGTCCAAAGAACTAGACAGTGTAGGTGAGTCGGGGGACAAAAAAAAATACACTTTACCTGTAGGAGCACGTCATAGAAGATGAGGAAGAACAAATAAACTGAAGCAACGGTTGAGCCCCGATGTAATAGTACTCCAGAGTTGCCACAAGATGGCAGCTGCCTGGATTCATCTGGCTCCAGCCGGCTTGGATTCCAAGAGACCCGCCGCCATCCCCACAACACTCTCTTGAAGCAGCCAAGCAAGTAGGAAAGCTCGAGCTGGGATGTGGCAGACCTGGGACCAAGTCCCGATTGCGACATTTTTGTGATGTGTGACCTTGGCACTCTGGAATCTGTGTGCCTCAGGTGTCTCACCTGTAAACCTGAGGATGAACTATGTGTTAACTCTCTTCCATAGGCTGTGAGCTCCGGTGTGGGATGCAGGCTGCCACTGTTCTGGTCGTACTGTCCCCACACCCACGATTGGCAGAGAGTAATCACTAAACGAACAACACTGTGATGAGGCAGAGGAGACAGAGGTCTCCCACGCACCAACACAAACAATGTGGCCATGTTGCTGTAGGAGGGAAAGAGGCGTGGCAAATCAGGGCACAAAGACTTCTGGGAGTCATAGTCTGACCCTCGTCTTGACTGGCGTTCACCTCCACCTCTCGAACAACCAGTCCCATCGTGCCCAGCACCGGGGCTCGAGGCTGTAGGCCAGAGAGCGGAAGGTGTGGGCAACAGTTGTTTAGAACGGTTTCTGATTGATATTGATAGTAATTATAGCATTTTTTAAGTACTTGCTACAACTCCCTTTGAGATGCAGCGCAGAGAACACAGAAACCAGAAACTCGGTCCAAATTGGGCTCCTTTCTTCCCATTCACCCTCGAGAGAGTTCACCTCACAACCAACCACCATGACTATGAGCGGCCACATGATTGAAGGCCGGCCCTTTAAATCGGGAAGGACTTTTACACATCCTTTCATTGGCACGAGCCCGCTCCCTGCTGGTCCATGCAGGCAGCTGCCCTTGGCCCTCCCTAAGATGCTCCTATGGGAGCAACCCCTCATTACTACCCCGCTCTCTCCATCAGATCCCCAAGAAGACCAGCCTAGGCACCGACCAAGTTAATCAGATCCTGTCAGGAGGTTCTGTGGAGGCTCGACGTACAAAGACAAACGGAAATTGTAGTCTGATGCTCTCTCCGGACAGTGAATGCCTCCGCCCACCGAACTAACATCCCCGTCGTGCCCCACGGCCTGTCTCGAGGCCTTTGCAGGACTCACATCAGGCTCGGGTAGCCGATATTAAGCCTGGCAAATGGCCGGTATGCGTAGCGCTGCAGCAACGCTGAGCCCCTGCTAACCACTCCCAGCCTCCAGGACTTCTTTCTATAGCCACAGTGAATAGATTCCTATTGGGGTCTGTCTCCTCCTGGAAACTGAAAGCTCGTTGTGGCCAGTGAATGTGTCTCTTTAATTGTTGGGTTATACTCCAGACAAAGCTGAGTACAGTGCTCGACACACAGAATGCACTCAATCGACAGGATTGCCCGAAGGATCGATTGATTGATTGATTGAGGCAAACACACCACCAAAATTCAGACTTGTGAGACAGGAAGAAAAGTCGCACGATTTACAGTGATGCAAAAGGAGAGCAGCTGGATCTGGTGGAGAGAGCTCTAAATCCGGCTCTTGACTATGTCACCCTGTAGGCAAGTCCCCTTTCTGTAAATGACCGGTTGATTCATTTTTTTTTCGTTCTTCATACTCCATTTATGTGTATTAACATCTATCTCCCCCTCTGGACTGAGAACTCACTGTGGGCAAGGATTATGTCTGTTTATTTTTATAGTGTACTATTCCAAGCTCTGAGGACACTGATCTGCATACCGTGAGTGCTCAATCAATGCTATTGAATGAATGAAGGAAGGAATAAATGAATTATTTGTTGGGGCCTCAGTGACCTAGTCTGTGAAAAACGAAGGTGAAGACTGAGTCCCATGTGGGACAGGAGTGTGTCCAACCAGATTAGCTTGTATCTACCCCAGCTCCACGGACAGTACCTGGCACATAGCAAGCACTTATGAAGAAATACCAATCGAAGAAAAAACAAGGAGACCAATAAAATAGCAGGTACCAGTACAGGGTTAGAATTGAAAGAGAAGGAGAATGATTTAGGACATCTGTAGTTGGAGATGCCGGAGGTCCCTATAATAACAATATAATAATGGCATTTGTTAAGCGCTTATTAAGTGCAAAGCACTGTTCTAAGCGCTGGGGAGGTTACGAGGTAATCAGGTTGTCCCATTGGGCGCTCACAGTCTTAATCCCCATTTTACAGATGCGGTAACTGAGGCACAGAGAAGTTAAGTGACCTGCCCAAAGTCACACAGCTGACAATTGGCGGAGCCGGGATTTGAACCCCTGACTTCTGACTCCAAAGCCCATGCTCTTTCCACTGAGACACGCTGCTTCTTTAGTACACATTCATTCACTCATTCAATTATATTTATTGAGCCCTTACTATGTGTAGAGTACTGTACTAAGCGCTCGGGAAGTACAAGTTGGCAACACATGGCCCCTAGCCCAACGAACTGGACAATGTAGACGGGAGGAGTGACAAAAAATTATGTTCCCAGTAGGAGGACGTCATAGAGAATGAGGAAGTCCCAAAGTCCCAAAGAGCATCGGTTGAGTGCTGATGCAATACTCCAGAGTTGCCACAAGAGGAAAGATGCCAGGATTCATCTGGCCCCGGCCAGCTTACCTGGATTCCCAAAGTCCAGCCGCCATCGAAACAACCTCGCACCACCCTCCAGAAGCAGCGAAGTTATTGGAAAGGACACAGACCTGGGATATCATCATCATCATCAATCGTATTTATTGAGTGCTTACTGTGTGCAGAGCACTGTACTAAGCGCTTGGGAAGTACAAGTTGGCAACATATAGAGACAGTCCCTACCCAATAGTGGGCTCACAGTCTAAAAGGGGGAGACAGAACAAAACCAAACATACTAACAAAAAATAAATAGAATAGATATGTACAAGTAAAACAAATAAATAAATAAATAAATAGAGTAATAAATATGTACAAACATATATACATATATGCAGGTGCTGTGGGGAAGGGAAGGAAGTAAGATGGGGGGGATGGAGAGGGGGACGAGGGGAAGAGGAAAGAAAGGGCTCAGTCTGGGAAGGCCTGCTGGAGGAGGTGAGCTCTCAGTAAAGACTTGAAGGGAGGAAGAGAGCTAGCTTGGTAGATGGGCAGAGGGAGGGCATTCCAGTCCCGGGGGATGACATGGGCCTGGGGTCGATGGCGGGACAGGTGAGAACGAGGTACGGTGAAGAGATTAGCAGCAGAGGAGCAGAGGGTGCAGGGTGGGCTGTAGAAGGAGAGAAGGGAGGTGAGGTAGGAGGGGGCGAGGTGATGGAGGGCCTTGAAGCCCAGGGTGAGGAGTTTCTGCCTGATGCATAGATTGATTGGTAGCCACTGGAGATTTTTGAGGAGGGGAGTAACATGCCCATAGCGTTTCTGGACAAAGACAATCCGGGCAGCAGCATGAACTATGGATTGAAGTGGGGAGAGACAGGAGGATGGGAGATCGGAGAGAAGGCTGATACAGTAATCCAGACTGGATAGGATGAGAGGAGGCCTTCCCAGACTGAGCCTTCCAGGAGGCCTTCCCAGACTGAGCCCCTTCTTTCCTCTCCCCCTCGTCCCCCTCTCCATCCCCCCGTCTTACCTCCTTCCCTTCCCCACAGCACCTGTATATATGTATATATGGTTGTACATATTTATTACTCTATTTATCTATTTATTTATTTATTTTACTTGTACATTTCTATCCTACTTATTTTATTTTGTTGGTATGTTTGGTTCTGTTCTCTGTCTCCCCCTTTTAGACTGTGAGCCCACTGTTGGGTAGGGACTGTCTCTATGTGATGCCAATTTGTACTTCCCAAGCGCTTAGTACAGTGCTCTGCACATAGTAAGCGCTCAATAAATACGATTGATTGATTGATTGATTGATTGATGTCTACCTGTATATATGTATACCTGCATATATGTATATATGTTTGTACATATTTGTTACTCTATTTATTTATTTATTTATTTATTTATTTTACTTGTACATATCCCTTTTATACTGTGAGCCCACTGTTGGGTAGGGACTGCCTCTATGTGTTGCCAATTTGTATTTCCCAAGCGCTTAGTACAGTGCTCTGCACATAGTAAGCGCTCAATAAATACAATTGATGATGATGATGATGATGATGATGAGAGATTGAACGAGCAGAGTAGCGGTTTGGATGGAGAGGAAAGGGAGGATCTTGGCAATGTAAGTGGCAGACCTGGGAACAAGTACCCGTTGTAACACTTTTGTGCTGTGTGACCTTGACCAAGACTCTTTGGAGCCTGTGCACCTCAGCAGCCTCACCTGTAATCATGAGGATGTGTTAAGTCTCTTCCACTGGCTTCGAGCCCCGATGTGGGATGCAGACTGCCTTTGCTCTTGGTCGTATGGTACCCCCACCAGCGATTGGCCAAGAATAATCACTGAACCAACAGCACTACGAGAAAGCAGAGGTGACAGAGGCCAGCCCAGGAACTCACCCAAACCATCTGGCTGTGTCTCAGTGCGAGGTAGCATGGCGTGGCGTAAAGGGGCACGTCTAGGATAGGGGAGAAGAGCTTTCATTCTGCAGGGGAGACAGACACCAGACGGGTGTACTGCCGTAAAAGCTGAGTATGCTGCTCGATGCACAGAATGCTCTCAATAAACAAGACGGCATGATCGATCGATCTATTAATTGAATCAAACACAACACTAAAATTCAGACTAGTGAGGAAGAAACGTCGTACGATTTAAAGTAATGCGAAAGGAGAGCAGCTGGTTCTGGCGGCAAGAGCTCTAATTCCGGCTCTTTTTTTTGGTCTCCCTGTGGGCAAGTCCCCTCTCTGTAAATGACTGATTGATTCAAATTTTGTGCTTTCCTTCTTCGTCTATTTCTGTATATTAAAGTCTGTCTCCCCCTCTAGACTGTGAGCTCACTGTGGGCAGGGATTCTTTCTGTTTATTGTTACAGTGTACTATCCCAAGCTCTGAGGACAGTGATCTGTATACTGTGAGCACTCAATCAATGCGAGTGAGCCCACTGTTGGGTAGGGACTATCTCCATATGTTGCCAACTTGTACTTCCCAAGCGCTTAGTACAGTGCTCTGCACACAGTAAGCGCTCAATAAATACGATTGATGATGATGACGATGATGATGATGATGATGAATGAAGGAAGGAAGGAGTAAATGAATGAATTTTCGGGGCCTCAGTGACCTCATCTGTAAAAAGGGAAGGTGAAGACTCTGAGTCCCAAGTAGAACAGGAGTGTGTCCAACCAGATTTGCTTGAATCTACCCCAATGCCACGGACAGTACCTGGCACATAGCAAGCACTTATGAAGAAATACCAGTATAAGAAAAAACAAAGAGACCAATTTTTAAAAGCAGGTGCCAGGACAGGGTTCGAGTTGATAGAGAAGGAGGACAGTTTAGGACTTGTGTAGTTGGAAGTGTCGGAGGGCCCTAGTGCACATGATCCCTGGCCCTAGGAACTGGAAGATGTAGATGGGAGGTGGGACAAAGAATATACTTTCCCAAAAGGAGGACGTCATAGAGGATGAGGCAGTACAAAACGACTGAATTATCCGTTGTGCGCCGATGTAATACTCCAGAGTTGCCACAAGAGGGCAGGTGCCTGGATTTAGCTGGCCCCAGCCGTCTCCTAGATACTCAGAGGCCGTCACCATTGAAACAACCTCAAACCACCCTCGAAATGCAGCGAAGCGAGTTGGGATGTGGCAGACCTGGAGCCAAGTTCCGGTATTGACGCTTTTGTGCTGTGTGACCTTAGCCAAGGCACTTTGGAATTTCTGCACCTCAGCTGCCACACCTCTAAACCCTGACGATGTACTATTTGTTATCCCTCTTCCACAGGCTGGGAACCCCCAGCGTGGGACGCAGGATGCATCTGCTCTATTCGAACTGTCACCACACCCGCGATTGGCGAAGAATAATCGATTTCTGGGAGTAAAAATTCAAGAAAAAAGAAGCACCTACAAGTAGTTTAGACATTCAGAATGCAGCGCTCCCAGCGCTTAGAACAGCACTTGGCACATATTAAGCGTTTAACAAATGCCATCATTATTATTATCTATTTGCTGAGAATGTCAAGGTCTTGACCATTTGAAATAGGAGAAAACATGGATTATTCTTGGACCTCAAATAATGATAATAATAATAATAATTGTGGTATTTGTTAAGCACTATGTGCCAGGCATTGTACTAAGAGCTGGTGTGGATGCAAGAACACAGGGTTGCACACAGTTCCTGTCCCACGTGGGGCTCACAGTCTCAATCCTCACTTTATAGATGAGGTAGCTGAGGCCCAGAGAATAATAATAATAATAATAATGATGATGTAATTTGTTAAGTGCTTACTATGTGCCAAGCACTGTTCTAAGTGCCAGAAGAGACAGCAGACAAGTGGTGGCACTGAAACTGGAACCCGTGACCTTCTGACTCCCAGGCTGGTGCTCTATCTGCTACACCATCCTAAATACTATTACTCCTTCTCCCCCTCTAGACTGTAAACTCATCGTGGGCAGGAAAAGTGTCTACCGACTCTGTTATACCGTACTTTCCCTAACACTTTGTACAGAGCTTTGCACACAGTAAGCACTCAGTAAATCCAATCGGTTGATCCTTGAACTGTTGAGAGATTGAGACACGGCCTAGCCCAAGTACTATATTTAAGTGTCAGGCACCGTACTAAGCACTGGGCAGAAAAAAAATAACCAAATCGGACACATTCCCTGTCCTACGGTCTTAATCCCCATTTTCCAGATGAGGTAACTGATTCCCAGAGAAGTGAAGTAACTTGCCCAAGGTCGCTCAACCCAAGTGTTGGGGCAAGGATTAGAACCCTACCTACCCGCCCTACCTCCTTCCCCTCCCCACAGCACTTGTATATATTTGTACAGATTTATTACTCTATTTTACTTGTACATATTTACTAATCTATTTATTGTGTTAATGATGTGCATACAGGTATAACTCTATTTGTTCTGACGATTTTGACACCTGTATATATGTTTTGTTTTGTTGTCTATCTCCCCCTTCTAGACTGTGAGCCCGTTGTTGGGTAGGGACCGTCTCTATATGTTGCCGACTTGTACTTCCCAAGCGCTTAGTACAGTGCTCTGCACACAGTAAGCGCTCAATTAACACGACTGAGTGAATGAATGAATGAATGAAAAGCGGAGGCGACAGAGGCCAGTCCAGGCGCTAATTCAGACAATATGACTGTGTCACATGGCATGGCAGATTGGGGCACAAAGACTTCTGGGAATCGTATTCTGATGCATGCTCTTTACTGACCTCCCAAAATCCTCTCACTCGGGGCTCGAGTGGCTGCTTGAGGGGGCCTTGGGTCAAGATCTTTTACCTCCGCCTCCCAAACTCTCACTTTCATCGTGCCCCGAAAGCGAAAGGCATGACTGATCATTGGTTCAAAACTTTTCCCCTTAGGATTGATAGTAATTATGGTATTTTTTAAAGTGCCTGCTACCACCTCCTTTGAGGTGTAGCGCAGAGAGCACACAGACCCCTAACTCGGTCCAAATCGGGCTCCTTTCATCCCATTTGCTCTCTGAAGTGTTTACCACGCAAAAAGCCGTCAAGGTACTGAGCGAACCCATTTACTGCAGGCCAGCCCCTTATATTGGGAGGGATTTGTATACATCCTTTCACTGGCATGAGCCAGCTCCCCGCTGGTCCAGGCAGCTGCCCTTGGCCCTCCCCAAGATGCTCCCATGGGAGTGAACCCTCATTAGTACCCCACTCTCTCCATCAGACCCACATGGAGAACAAGCATGGCCAGGCCTTCCCCACAGGTGCTGGGGTGTTGGTCCAAGTCTGACAGCTCAACACTTACATGTCAAAGATCTGAACAAGGTATCATATTAATAATAATAATAGTTTTTATTATTATTATCATTACTATAGTATTTATTAAGCACTTGCTATGTGCTAGGCATTTTTCTAAGCACTGGGGTATATAAAAGAGAATAGGGTTGGGCACAGTCCCTGTCCCACATAGGGTTCGTAGTCTTAACCCCCATCTTACAGGTGAAGGCACGTTAAGTCATTTGCCAAGGTCACACAGCAGCCAGGTGAAATAGCTGGGATTAGAATTCATGACCTTCCTGACTCTCAGGCCAATGACCCTATCCACTAGGTCATGCTGTATCATGTCCGTCTCTGTTTGAGCTGTGGTGCTATACCAGGCCCTCCCTACCACTTCTGGATTGTTGGCCCAAGGCCGATAAATTTCCCCATAGATGCTGGGATGCTGACCCTAGTCCAAGACCCTATTCAAAGGTCTTGGAGTGCTCACCAGATCCCAGGGGTCAAAAAATAGTTGTGTAGACCCAGGTTCCAACTTCCTCCCTTTATGAAATTGCAGTGCTATTATAAACTCAGAACTATCCCTAAGGTTGCTGGGATGCTGCCCCAAGTCCAGGGGCCTTCCGTACAGGGCCTGGACCACTGGCCCATGTCCTCGGCTCCTCCCCATTGGTTCTAAAGTGACACTGAGGCTCTGACCAAGTTCCTAAGGATCTCCTCCACGGGCTGAACCATAACCCATATCGTAGGTGCCAAAGATCTGACGATAGGTTCTGGCTATTAAAACGGGTCAAGGATTCCCCAGAATATGCCATGCTGCTATCCCAGGTCCCAGGGCTTAACTCACCGGCGTCACTGTGCTGATGTAAGTCCCAAGAAACTCCACCTGAAAGCTAGCATGCTGAACTGGGTCCAAGGATCCTCTCTCCAGGTTCTGCAGTATTGGCCGAGGGCCTACAGGTACAAGGGGTATAGAACCAGCTCCTTTGGCCCTTCCTACATTGCTTTGGATATTGAAAGATACCGACCCCCCACCCCCGACCCCTGCCACTCACTTGTGTCTATGTGCTGACCCAAATCCAAGGGCTTTGCTCCAGTGGGCCAGTGGACCATACCGGCCATATCACTGGTGCTGGAGTGTGGATATAAATCCTGGGGTTGTCCAGGATACCGACTCAGGTCTGAGGCCACTCCACATTGATTGTACTGGCACACATGCTAGGGCCCTCTCTACCTACACTTCTCAGGTGTTAATCTCAGGACTCTGCCCACGTGTGCCAGGGTAGTTACCTGAGGCCCAGGGCCCTCCTTTCTAGTGCTGCGATGCCACTTCAGGTTCTACCATCATTCCCACAGGTGCTTTGGTGCTTGACCAGGTCCTGTGGCCCTCGCCATAAGATGCTGAAGCAGGTAGCAGGCCTCTCACTACAAATGCTGGGCTGGTGAATAAGTGGTGGTAGACTTCTGAGAGTCGTAGTCTGACCCCAGGCCATAGGCACTGGTATGTTTATTCAGGTGCCATAGTTCTCCTGCTAGGTTTCAGGATGCTGAGTCATGTCCATGATACTCCCTATAAGTGGTGGGGCATTGAGCCAAGCCCCTACACCCTTCCAATAAGTGCTAGGTACCCTTCCCTCAGGAGTCAGTGTGCTGACTTGTGTTCCAGGTTTCTCCTCACAGGTTCTGAGTAGCTTAAAGCTGTTGCTGAAAACCACCTACAATCAATAATGTCCTGAGAAAGAACCCCTCCTGACAAAAGACAAGAACCTGCCGATCACCGAACTGCCAGTGAAAGAACGAGGGCGCAAGGCAAGAAGTTCCAAACAGCACCTACGATCGGCCAAGAGAAATCGTTGAACCAACACCACCGCGTTACTGCGGGTATGACAGAATCCACCCAGTAAACCCGCACAGCCAATCAGGCCGTGACGCGGTGATAAGGAAGGTGATGTTGTGACTCTGGGCACGAAGACTGGGAGTCGTAATCTGACACTTGCTCTTGATGTCGCTCACCTCCGCCTCCCGAAATACCAACTCCCGTTGTGCCCCGCAGAGCATCCCACCGCCATGGCCAGAGCGCAGAAGGCACGGGAGGCGATTGTTCAGGCCGTTTTCCAATTGGGATTGATAGTAATCACGGTATTTTCTAAGTACTTTCTACCACTTCATGCGAGGTGTAGCATAGAGGACACAGAGACTCCAAAACCTGTCCAAATCAGGCACTTTTCTTCTCTCCCGGGAGATTTTAGAACACAACCAATAGTCAGGGCACTGAGCAGCCCCACATATCGAAGGCGGGCCTCTTAAAAGGTAAGGGTTATTAGATATACTTCCAATCCGATAAGCCCACTCCGCGGGGGTCCAGGTAGCTGCCCGTGGCCCTCCCCAAAATGCTGCCACCAGAGAGAAGCCTCATTAGTCCCCGCGATCTCCATCAGTTCCCCATGTAGCCCTGCCCAGGCACCTACCCAGCCAATCAGACCCTGTTGGGAAGTTTCTGTGGAGGCT
Source organism: Tachyglossus aculeatus (assembly GCF_015852505.1). Taxonomy (NCBI): domain Eukaryota; kingdom Metazoa; phylum Chordata; class Mammalia; order Monotremata; family Tachyglossidae; genus Tachyglossus; species Tachyglossus aculeatus. The sequence continues at coordinate 240,038 of NW_024044890.1, forward strand.
CGAGGCCCAAAGACTTCCGGGGGTTGGAGTCTGACGCTGGCATTGGGCAGCGTTTGCTTCTGCCTACCGATCTCCCATCCCCATCGTGCCCCGCAGCCCGGTTCGTGGAGGTTGGGGGAGGGGGGCACAGAGGGCGGGAGAAGCCTTCCCAAAAGATCACCTCCACCTGGAAGCCTTCCTAGAAACAGCTCCCCTTTTTTTCTACTCCCCCCTCAGCCCATCGCCCCTACTCCCTCCTCTGTTCTACCTCCGTTCCTGCCCCACAGCACTTTTTAAGAGATGTACATATTTATTATTCTATTTGTTTTATTAAGGATGCTTATATACCCATAATTCTATTTACATTGATGCTATTGACGCCTGTCTACTTTTGTTTTTTCTTGTTGTCTGTCTCCCCCTTGTAGACTGTGTGTCCATTGTTGGGTAGGGTTTGTCTCTGTTGCAGAATTTCACTTTTCAAGCGCTTAGTACAATGCCCTGCACACAGTAACCGTTCAATAAATACAACTGAATGAATGAATGAATATTCAGCCTGCTAAAAGGCGGCTTTGCACAGTGCTGTGGCCGTGCTGGTCTGCTTTCTGCAACCCCCAATCTCACAAAACTTCCTTCTAAAGATGAAATGAATGGATTCCTATTAGTTTTTGTCTCCCACTGAAGAATGAAACCTCGTTATGGCCAGGGAATGGTCTGTTTTTATTGTTGGGTTGTACTCCCACAAAAGCTGAGTACATGGCTCGACAAAGAGAATGCACTCAATCAACACGATTGCTCGATCGATCGATCGCCTGATTGAGTCAAACACAACACCAAAATTCAAACTAGTGAGACAGAAAAAAGGTCGTTCTATCTAGAGTGATGTGAAAGGAAAGCAACTGGATCTAGAGGCAAGAGCTCTAATTCCGGCTCTTGACTCTGTCACCCTTTGGGCAAGTCCCCTCTCTGAAATTGACAGATTGATTCATTTTTTTTCTTTCCTTCTTTAACTACTTCTGTATATTCACATCTGTCTCCCCCTCTGTGTGTGACTGTGAGCTCACTGTGGACAGGGATTGTGTCTGTTCATTGTTATAATGTACTCTCCCAAGCTCCGAGGACAGTGCTTTGCAAACAGGGGGCGCTTAATCATTGCAATTGAACCAAAGAAGGAAGGAATAAAGGAATGAATTGCCAGGGACTCAGTCACCTACTCCGTAAAAGGGAAGGTGGAGACTGTGAGTCCCATGTGGGACAGAAGTGTGTCTAACCAGATTAGCTGGACGCTGCCCAGCGTCGAGGACAGTACCTGCTACATAGCAAGCGCCTAAGAAGAAAACGCTGTTGAAAATAAAACAAAGAGACCAATTAAAAAGCAGGTGCAGGGACAGCATATGAATTGGAAGAGAAGGAGGAAGGTTTTGGACATGTGCAATTGGAGGTGTAGGAGGGTCCTAATGCACATGGTCCCTGGCCCAAGGAACGGGACAATGTAAATGGTAGGAGGGACAAAATATATACATTCCCAGTAGGAAGACATTATGGAGGATGACAAAGTACAAAAGGACTGATGCATCGGTTAAAGGCTGATGTAATATTCCAGAGTTGCCGCAAGGTGGCAGCTGCCTGGCTTCATCAGGCCCCGGTCGGCCCTTCTGGATTCCCAGAGGCCGGCTGCCTTCGAAACAACCTCTCACCCGCCTCGAGAAGCAGCGAAGTGAGGTGGAAAGGGCGCAAGGCTGGGATGTGTCATACCTGGAACGAGGTTCCGGTAGGGATACTTTTGTGCTGTGTGACCTTGGCCAAAACACTTTGGAATCTGTGTGCCTCAGCTTTCACACCTGTGAACTTGAGGATGAATTAGTGCTGTGTGACCTTGGCCAAAAGACTTTGGAATCTGTGTGCCTCAGCTTTCACACCTGTGAACTTGAGGATGAATTATGTTTAACTCTCTTCCTTAGGCTGCGAGCTCCGATGTGGGATGCAGACTGCCACTGCTCTGTTCTGACAGTCCCCACACCCGCGATTGTTCAAGAATGATGGTTGAACCAACACCACTTAGATAATGCCGGTACGACAGGGTCCAGCCCAGGCTCCGCGCCCAGCTAATCAGGCCGTGTGGCCAGGGGAGGGAGCCTGGCGTGTCGACTTGGAGCACCGAGGCTTTTTGGAGTCCTAGTCTGACATGTTTTTAAGGATGGTCACCTCTGCCTAAAGAACTACCTCCCCCATGTTCATTCCGGCGGGGCCTGCTGCCATTGGATGCAGCGGAGAAGGCACCGGAGGCAGTTGTTCAGGTTGCTTTCTGATCAAGAATGATAGTAATTAGGCTATTTGTTGTTACGTGCTTGCTACCTCTGCCGGTGAGGTGTAGCCTGGAGAACACACGTCCCCAGTCTCGCTCCAAATCAGCCTCCTTTATTCCCATTCCCTCCCTGGAGAGTTTACCACACAACCAACAGTGAGCGGCCCAACTTATGGAGGGCGGGCCACTTACACGGATGGCGTTTCATATCATCCTTTTGGTGGCCTGATCCCACTATGAGCTGGTCCGGGCAGCTGCCCTTGACCCTCCCCAAGATCCTCCCACAAGTCCAAACCCTCATTAGTCCTTCCCCTCTCCATCGTGTTCCCTGTAGTCCAGCCCAGGCACCCACCCAGCCATCCAGACCCTATACTAAGGGGTTAATTAGAAGTTTGAGGCCCCAGGACCTCTGGGAGTTATAGCCTTTCGCTCACTCTGGACAACTCTGGACAGCTTTAGACTCCACCTACCGAAATACCAGCCCCGTCGTTCCCCTTGACTGGACTCGCGGCCACTGCAGGGGAGGCACTCAGATGTCTGAGGCCGATACTGAGCGGGGCAAATGGCCGGGTTATGCAGAGCTGCGTCTGTGCTGAGGTCCACTGAGCCCCTCCCTACAAACCTAAGCCCCCCAGCACTTCCATCAATGCCTGTAATCTCATTATTCCTATAGGTGTCTCTCTGAATTAGACATTGAATGCTCCTTGTGTCCAGGAATGTGTCTGTCGTGGTGTCCTGTCCCAAGGGCTTAGGACATAGGTCTGCAGGCAGAATGCACTCAATCAAAATGATTGAGCGGTTGACTGACTGAGTAAAAAAAAACTCCCTAAGAATCAGGCTTGTGGGGCAGGAAGAAAAGTGGTGCCATCTACAATGGCCGCCCAGTGTGAGGGAACCGGTGAGGGGCTTGGTGGCCGGGAGAGGGTGGCGGGGAGCCAGCGCTTAGTACAGTGCCTGCCACATAGTAAGCGCTTAACAAGAATCTAAACGCAGGGTGGGCAGAGATTGTGTCTCATTAGTGGCACTGGTATTGACTATTGTCTACTTATTGCAGACAATAAGTATATATACTCCTGTATATATGTATATTTGTTTGTATGCATTTATTACTCTATTTATTTATTTATTTTATTTGTACATATTTATTCTATTTATTTTATTTTGTTAATATATTTTGTTTTGCTCTCTGTCTTCCCCTTCTAGACTGTGAGCCCGCTGTTGGGTAGGGACCGTCTCTGTATGTTGCCAGCTTGTACTTCCCAAGCGCTTAGTACAGTGCTCTGCACACAGTAAGTGCTCAATAAATACGATTGAATGAATGAATGAAAGCACAGCAGCCTGATCTAGAGGATAGAGCTTAAGACCGGCTCTCCACAAGGTGACCCTGTGGGTATGTCTCCTTTCTGTAATTTACTGATGTATTCATTTCTTTCTTTATCTCTTTCCGTAGCATAACACCTGTCTTTCCCTCTAGACTGTGACTACTCACTGTAGGCAGGGAAAGTGTTTATTGTCATAGTTTACCCTCCCAAGTTCTGAGGATAGTGCTTTGCATACAGTAAGTGCTCAGCCAATATGATTGATTGAATGAATGAATGAATGAATGAACGAATACGTGAATTAATTCTGGGGACCTCGGTGACCACATCTGTAAAAGCAAAGGTGAAGACTATGATTTCAATGTGGGACAGGACTGTATCCAAAGGAATAAGTTTGAAACCACCCCTGCACTTACAGCAGTACTGCACACAGAAAGAACTTTTGAAGAAATACCAATAGAAGAAAAAACAAAGAAATAAATGAAGAAAACAAGTGCCAGATCTGTGTTTGAGTGGGAAGAGCAGGGGTTTTGTTTAGAACATGTGTAGTGGGAGGTGTGGAGCCCTGTTGTGGGACGCATGCTGCCTCTGATCTTTTCTGATAGTCCCCTCACCCACGATTGTCAAAGAATGATGGCTTCTATAATGCAGGTACGACGGGGTCCAGCACAGGCACCCCCACCCAGCCAATCAGGCCGTGTGGCCAGGGGAGGGACTGCGGCGTAGCATCTCGGGACAAAAAGGCTTTTGGGATTCGTAGTCTGATGCTCACTCTTAAGGGTGGTCACCTCCGCCTGAAGAACTACTACCCCCAAGGCCCACTGCGGGGTGGCCCGTGGCCATTGGCCGGAGCGAGGAAGGCATCGACAGCAGTTGTTGAGGCTGTTTCCTATGGAGAATAATAATAATAATTAGGGTATTTCTTGCTAAGTAATTGCTACCCCTTCCTGTGAGGTCTAGTGTAGAGAACACAGTGACACCAAGCTCCCTCTAAGCCAGACACCTTTAATCCCATTCACTCCCGGGAAAGTATACTGCACAATGAAGTGCTTATACGGGAGGGCGGTTTACATCATCCTTTCAGTAGCCTGATCCCGCTCTGAGCTAGTCCAGGCAGTAGCTCTTCGCACACCCCAAGACCCTACCACATGACCGAACCTTCATTAGTCACCCCCACATCGATTTCCCATGTAAGCTAGCCCAGATACCCATCCAACCATTCAGACCCTGTAATAGGGATTTCAGTGGAGGTTTGAGACCCAAAGACCTCTGGGAGTCATAGTCATTCGCTCTCTTTGGATAGCTTTCGCCTGCAACTACCTAAATACCAGTCCTGTCTTGCCCCTCTACTGGGTTTGCGGCTGTTACAGTTGTGGCGCGCAGAAGGTGCCTGAGGCCGATATTCATCCTGGCAAATGGCCGTGTTATGAGGGCCTGCGTCTGAGCTGAGGTCCTCTGAGCCCCACCCCACAAAACCGAGCCCCCTACCACTTCCGTCTATACCAGTAATCCAATTATTCCTATAGGTGTCTCTCTCTCCCTGAAGACTGACTGCTCCTTGTGGCCAGGGAATGTGTCTATTACCTTTTTGTGTTGTACTGACCCACAAGCTTAGTACAGAGGTCTACACACTGAATGCACTCAATCAACACGATTGAGCGATCGACTGACGGATTGAGTCAAACACACCCGCAAAGAATCAGGCTAGTTGGGCAGGAAGAAAAGTGGTACCATCTACACTAATGGGAAAGGAAAGCTGCTTGATATACTGGATAGAGCTCTAAGACCGGCTCTCAACAAGGTGACCCTGTGGGTATGTCACTTCTCTGTAATTTACTTATTTAATCATTTTTTTCGTTATTTCTTTATTTCTGTATTTTAACCGCTGTCTCACCCTCTAGAATGTGAGCTCACTATAGTCAGAGAAAGTGTCTGTTTACTGTTATTCTTTACACTCAGAGTAGCTGAGGACAGGTCAGTAAACGCTCAATCAGTACGATTGAATGAATGAATGAACGAATAGATGAATGAATTCTGGGGGACTCGGTTACCTCATCTGTTAAAGGGACAGTGAAGACTGAGTCCCATGTGAGACGGGACTCTGTCCCAATCTCTTTGAGTCCCATGTGAAACAGGACTCTGTCCAAAGAGATTGGTTTGAATCCACCCCAGCGCTTAGTAAAGTACCTGGCACATAGCAAGCGTTTATGAAGAAATACCAGTAGAAGAAAAACCAAAGAAAGAAATGAAGAAAACAAGTATCGGGCCTAGGTTTGAGTGGGAAGAGAAGGACCTGTGTTTAGGACATGTGTAGTTGAAGGTGTCAGCGAGATGTAGTGCACATGGCCTCTGCCCCAAGGAATTGGACAATGTAGGTGGAAGGAGGGAAAAAAAATTCTTCCCTATAACAGGACGTCATAGCGAATAATGAGAGAATGTATTTCTCCCAAGAGCTCCAAGACTGTGAGGGGGAGACAGAAGTTAATATATTCCATCACTGTTGGCAGGGAATGTGTCTGTTTACTGTTATAGTTTAATCTCCTAATCTCTGAGGACAGTGCTTTTCCTACAGTAAGTACTCCATCAATTCAATTGAAAGAATGAACCAATAAATGAGTGATTTCTGGGGGCCTCGGTTAGCTTATCTGTTAAAGAGAAGGAGAAGACTGGGAGTTCCATGTGGGACAGACTGTATCCAAAGATATTGTTTTGAATCTATCCCAGTGTTTTGTATTAGGGTTAGGTTTAAGTTTAGGACAATTTGTTGCCCTGGGAAAGTTAAGTTGTGTGGCATTTTGGGGATGAAAGCACCCAACCACAGGAGGCCCAAGGCCTGCTTCCACAGTCCCGGGCAGTTAGGGTTAGTGTTAGCTTTAGGGTTAGAGTGAGGATTAATGTTACAGCTAGGGTTAGGTTAGGATTGAGATTAAGGTTAGGGTTAGTATTAGGGTTAGGGTTAGGGCTAGGGCTAAAGTTTAGGTTAGGGTTAGGTCTTGGATGAGGCCATGCGTTAGTGTTAGATTTAGCATTAGCATCATGGGTAAGGCAAGGGTTAGAGTGAGGGTGAGTGTTAGGAATAGGGCTAGATTTAGGGTTAGGCTTACTGCTTCTTAAGGACAATATCAAAATATTATTTTTCATGTTGATCCAAAATGCTCTATGTTTCTGAGGAGAACTCCATGCCCCCAGAATTGAATTACTGAAAAACACTGATTAAATTTCATAACATAGACGCAAAGCTGAATAAAAATAAATGTAATTTACCTCTAAGGGAATTTCAATTTGCTAAGTGATGGTGTTAAAATTAATCCAAATGGAATACAGGTGAGCAAATTTCACATAAGAGAAGTAGGAGTAACAGGTAATGATGAAATATTTGGCTTTTCTTGCAAGTACATTTCTTACCTTGCACAAGAAACAAGACATTAAAGACCTTTTAAAGAGGATAAATGCCACAAGAGTCAAAAGGTATTGCTCAAAAGAGCATTGCCACTACAGTATTCCAAGACAGAAACCAAAACATTAATGGGTTCCCAAAAATGAAGACCAGTAGAACAATATCCATGTAATAATGTGGAGCAGAAAGGTATCAGGAGCAAAGAACCTAAATCAATCAATGGTATTTATTGAGCACTTACTACTTGCAGAGCAACGTACTAAGCACATGGGAGAGTACAATACAAAAGAAGCTAAAGTTGAGACAGAGACTAAGCGCAAATGAAAACAGAAGTCCTCTTATTTGCAATTGGTCAGAAACTGGTAATAATAATTGTCTGAAAATGTAACATCACTCCACAATTACAACTGTTAAATTTTGGGTTAAATGTACATGACATATTCTAGCAGCCTGGCGTAGTGGATAGAGCAATGGCCCGGGAGTCAGAAGGTCACGGGTTCTCATCCCAGCTCCACCACTTGTTTGCAGTGTGACCTTGGGCAACTCAATCGACTTCTCTGTGCTTCAGTTACTTCATCTGTATAATGGGGATTGAGACTGTGAGTCCTATGTGAGACAGGGACTGCATCCAACCTGGTTTGGTTGCATCTACCCCAGCACTCAGTACAGTGCCTGGCAAAGAGTAAGCACTTAACAAATACCATTATCGTTATTATTATTATGATTATTTGTGAAAAGTGTAAAAAATATCGGCACTGACTGTAGATTAGGAAATACTGAGACCTTGGTTAAAAGTGACAATCGATTCTTTTTTAATATAAGGGAAATGTATGCTTTAGTTATTCAAATTCCAATTTTCTAAATGAGAAATGCTGATTGGGATTATGAAGAGTTTAGAAGCTAGAATTAAGACTATTTTAATAAGCCATCATCATTCTTGTAGCATTGCATTCAAAACAAATGAATTGGATTAAAATTTCCTATGTATCACTGCCTGTCGAGGATTAAATTCCTGGGTATAGATTTAGCAGAAAAAGGGTCAAAATAATAAAGAAAATACTATCTGTCAAAGGTAAACATTTAGGAGAGAGCTCCATTTGGCCTTAGGAAATTAACACCATGTTTGGCAATAGGACCAATCACCAACGGAGTTTTCTTTCTGGAAGCAAGTCACAGCTATATTTCCAATTAATTTGGAAGTGAAATGGGTGAAGAAGGGGAAACTTCGGGATAGGATGTCATGAAAACAAAGCAAGAAGCTCAGGGATATGCTGCAGAATGGATGAACGCATAAGGAATTTATATCTACTTGTCTTTTGGGTTTAAGGATGCCACTATGGAGATGCTCCCTTCCCCCTTTTTGGATATTTGTTAACTGCCTACTATGAGTTAGACACTGTTCTAAGCATTTGGGTAGATACAAGATGGTCAGGATGGACACAGTCCGTGTTCGACATAGGGCCCACAGCCTTAATCCCCATTTTACAGGAGAGGTAACTGAGGCACAGAGGATTCAAGTGACTTGCCCAAGGTCACACAGCAGACAAGTAGCAGAGCTGGGATTTGAACACAGTTCCTATGACTCCCTTGCCCTTCACTACACTATTGCATTTATCACCCCCAGTTTTAAAAAGTGAATCAATGCCGTGTATTGAGCACTTACTATGTGCAAAGCACTGAATTAAACACTTGAATAATAATAGCAACTGTGGCATTTGTTAAGCATTTACTATGTGCCAAACACTGTTTTAAGCAGTGGTATAGATACAAGGTAATCAGGTTGCCCCACGTGAGGCTCACAGTCTTCCTATCCCTGTCCTTGTTTCAGCACCTCATCATGTGCTTTTCTCCGGAGATGGTCTATGAAAAAAATAGGAAGAGTGAGAAAGCAGGTAGGAGATGAGACTCCTTTGACTCAAACCAAACGTTTACCATTCATTTTAAGAAGCTGCCTTTTGTCTGTGGGGGAATTAGAGGCATGAGAAAGAGGAGAGAAGGAAGACTTGAATCTGTTATGAAGGAGGGGCTAGAGATAGAGCAGTCCAACACTTTCACATAGGTGCCTCTGCCACCCAGATTATCCTAAAAGTCCCCAAGACGGGTCTTGCAAACCTATTTCCAGTGATGTGCTTCTGTTCTTGTCACAGCCTCAATTGAAGTAATTAGTGAATTATTTGTGTTGATCGTGCCTGGGTCTTTCTAACCACTGCCCATCACTTGAAAACCCTGGGGATGGTCGGTTCCTAACCTGGGTAGGGCCTGGATAGAGGGCTAGAGTGCCTCATTATCCCAGAACTGCCATGCCTATAAGGAATTCAACATAGACATATTAGAGGATGGAGCCCTCTCTGCCTAGGCTGAATCCTTTCTTAGTGGAATTTATAGAGCACTTACTGTGTAGAGAGCACTATACTAAACGCTTGAGAGGATACAATGTAACAGTAAACAGATGTGTTCCCTGCCCACAATGAGCTTACAGTTTGGAAGTCTCGTCTCCAATAGCTGACTTCTCCAAAGGGGAGGACAATTTTGATTGCAGCCCAGCAACCCATCCACACAGCTGGGATCACCTAGCATGACTCAGGGTTCCACTGCACCTCCATCCTGCAAGTGATCCTTAGCTGTCTTCCCAGTGGAATGGTTTCCACTGGAATTAGAGGGAAAGACTCTGCCTCTTGCACCCTTTTAGCTTTTTTTAATGGTATTTGCTAAGTGCTTACTCTGTACCAGGCACTGCACTAAGTGCTGGGGAAGATGCAAGCTAAATAAGGTTGGACACAGTCTACATCCCACAATGAACTCACGGTCTTAATCCCCATTTAACCAATGGGGTAACTGAGGCACGGAGCAGTAACTTGCCCGGGGTCACATAGTGGAGAAATGGCAGAGCTGAAATTATAACCCAGATCCTCTGGCTCCCAAGCCTTTGCCCAATCCACTTGGCCATGCTGTTTCTGAGCCATTCCAAGTCTGCAAAAAGATTGGCTGATGATACCAGCCTGCACCAGGAGAGACATTCTCCATTTCTGAGCAAGAATGTGAAGTATGATGGGAAGCCTTAATGCCTTGGTCATCACCTCCAGATAGAACCACAACTTCCCTCTGAAGTGATTCCATGCCTGACTAATCAAATGCTTAATACCTTATTGGGTCTTCTTCTGTGATGATACTTGGAACCAATACATTCTCTATCAGGTTATAGCTTGTGTCACTGAGAAAAAGGTAAAAACCAATGACAAATTTGTCCCTTTCCCTGCTCTTCCCTCACCACCACAAGCACTTCTGTCTTTTCCTTTTCTCTCTTTTTTGTAAATGGTATTTGTTAAGTGCTTACTATTTGCCAGGCATTGTAGTAAGCGCTGAGGTGGATACAACATAATCAAGTTGGACTCAGTACCTGTCCCTCACGTGGCTCAATGCCTTAATCCCCATTTTACAGTTGAGGGAATTGAAGCTCAGAGAAGTGAAGTGATTTGCCCAAGGTCACACAGGTGATAAGTGGAGGAGCCGAGATAAGAACCCAGGTCCTCTGATTCCCAGACTCGCATTCTTTCCAAAGAGTCATGTTGTTCCTCACAGTGGAGCCAGACTGGTCCCTAACAACTCTCATTTTCAGGAGTAGATGCAGACCTATGCAAACACTGATCCCTCACATTGGACGCTGACCTATTTAAGCAGCTTTCTTTGGGCTGGAATAGATTGCAAAGCAGTTCCAATACCTCTGTTTTGATTTTGGTCTTCTCCAAGTTGTTTTTACTTTCTGATTTGCTTAATCTAGGACAGAATCATGAATGAAAGCACACTTTGCCTTCATAGCTAAGCATCATGATTATAGATGTGAAATGCTATTATGGATCATTCTTCCTAATACTGCCCCTCTCCCGATTGTTGATTGGAGAACGATTTAGCATTGTTTCGTTTTGAAATTCACAAGGAGTTCATTTTCTATGACCTGCTTATCAGGAATCAAATTAGGAAACATCCCATTCTACAGTTAATGACTATGACATGTCTGGTACAATGTGATATTCAGTGGAGCTATAGGAAAAAGACAATAGGAAAAAGACAACACTCTTGCTAAGGAAACATTTATTTTAATCTTTAAACTAGAACAGGACTGACTGTGCTATTGAGCAGACTCCTCTGATTTCTCTTCATTTGAGATGAGAGAAGGATAAAAAGATCAATGAAAGCAGTAGTAGCAGGAAAATCAGCTTCTTAACGTGTAAAGGTTGCTAAATAAGCTGAAGTGAGGATGAATACCTCTATAGCTAAAATCTCTTTAGTAGTTCATGTAGTGGTATTTCTTGAGCCCCTACTGAATGTGATATTCATTCATTAAATTGCATTTATTGAGCACTCACCGGGTGCAGAGCACTGTACTAAGCACCTGGAAAGTACAATTCAGAAACAGATAGAGACAATCCCTACCCAACAACAGGCTCACAATCTAGAACAGGGAGACAGACAAGAAAACAAAACAAGTAGACAGGCATCAGTACCATCAAAATAGTAATACATGGTAATAAGCTCTTGAGAAACACAACAGACATATAAGACATGTGCTCCACTGAACTTTGAATGCCCTATACATTTTTCCTAAAAACATTACCCGAAATCCACGCTTGCCATTTCCCTCAGTTGGTCAAATCTCATCATTTTCATAGAGTGATGCCTCTTTATCCTCAGAAGTCACTTTTCTCCTCCATAGTTTCCTGATGGCATTTTTCATCTGGACATTTCTCAGGGTGTAGATGAGGGGGTTTAGCATAGGGGTTATAATCGTGTAAAATACTGCAGTAGGTTTATCCATGGGGAATGTGGAGGCGGGCCGCATAAACACAAATATACACGGAATGAAGAACAGAATGATGATGGTGATGTGGGAGATGCAGGTGGAGAGCGCTTTGTGCATATCTTGTTTACTGTGTGTTTTCAGGGACCGCAGGATCAGGACGTAAGAAATAATCAACATGACAAAGTTTAATAGACAGATCAACCCACTGTTGGCAGCTACAAAGAGGCTGAGGTTGTGGGTGTCCGTGCAGGCAAGGTTCAGCAAAGGGTTCAAATCACATAGGAAGTGATGGATGACGTTGGGGCCGCAGAAGGGTAAATCAACCATGAAGAGAATCTGGATTGTCGCATGCATCACGCCTCCTGTCCAGACGAGCCCCACCAGCACACCACACAAACTCCAGTTCATGATGGTCATGTAATACAGCGGCTTACTTATCGCCACGTAACGGTCATAGGCCATCTCCGTGAGGAGAACAATTTCAGCTCCGCCAAAAACATGCTCTCCAAAGATCTGAGTCATACAGCCTTTGAAAAAGATGATTTTCTTCTCACAGACAGAGTCGATGATCAGTTTAGGTGTGATGACAGAAGAATAGCAGGCATCAATAAATGACAAATAGGCCAGAAAGAGAGGGTCCAGAGTCTTATTGGTGGTTATGGCTACCATAATGATCATATTTCACACCACGGTGATGATATAGATGATTGAAAAGATGACAAAGATGACTTTATGCACCCTTGGATTAGGTGTAAGTCCCAGTAGAATGAATTCTGTCACATTGTTTTCATTACCCATCAACTCAGGGTAGACGTTGAGAGCACGGGTGAGATCTGCAGATTCTGTATAGAGAATGATGATCCTCGTTAGTTTTGCTTTGAAACAATCAAGTAATAGAACTCAAAGTAACACATCTCTATCATCCTGTCAATTTTTCCCGAACCTCAAGGCGGGATGGGAAAGTATTTACTGTACTCAATTCACACGGTGGGAAATTGAAGCAGATCAGGTTAACCTAACTCCTCAAATCCAAAGGACAACTACTCTCCCCCACTTCAAAGACTGATTGAAGGTTCACCTCCTTTAAGAGGCCTTTCCTGGCTAAACCCCCCTTTTCTCTTCTCCCATTCCCTTCTGCATTGCTCTTACTTGCTTCTTTTATTCATCACCAACCCTCAGCCCCACAGCACCTGGATACATTTATTTATTTATATTAATATCTGTCTTCCCATTTTACTTTAGGCTCATATCTCTCCAGCCACTCATTCTCAGTCTCCTTTGCGGTCTCCTCCTCCCCCTCCCATCCCCTTACTGTAGGGGTTCCTCAAGGGTCAGTTCTTGGTCCCCTTCTGTTCTCTATCTCAATACCCTGGTGAACTCATTCGCTCCCATGGCTTCAACTGTTATGTCTATCTGGAGACACCCAAATCTATATCTCTGCCCCTGCTCTCTCCCTCTCCTCCAGGCTCGTATCTCCTCCTGCCTTCAGAACGTCTCCATCTGGATGTAAGCGCTTAGTACAGTGCTCTGCACACAGTAAGCGCTCAATAAATACGATTGATGATGCCCACCATCTAAAACTCAACATGTCCAAGACTGAACTCCTTATCTTCCCTCCCAAACCCTGTCCTCTCCCTGACTTTTCCATTACTGTAGACTGCACTACCATCCTTCCCACCTCATAAGCCTGTAACCTTGGTGTCATCCTCGACTCCTCTTTCTCATTCATCCCACACATCCACTCTGTCACCAAACCCTGCTGGTCTCACCTGCACAACATCGCCAAGATCCACCCTTTCCTCTTCATCCAAACCGCTACCTTGCTGGTTCAATCTTTCATCCTATCCCACCTGGATTACTGCATCAGCCTCCTATCTGATCTCCCATCCTCCGGTCTCTCACCACTTCAATCTATACCTCACTCTGCTGCCCGGATTATCTTTGTACAGAAACGCTTTGGACATGTCACTCTCCTCCTCAAAAATCTCCAGTGGTTGTCTATCAACCTACGAACCAAGCAAAAACTCCTCACTCTTGGCTTCAAGGCTCTCCATCACCTCACCTCTTCCTACCTCACCTCCCTTCTCTCCTTCTACAGCCCTACCCACACCCTCTGCTCATCTGCCGCTAACCTCCTCACTGTGCCTCATTCTCACCTGTTCTGCTGTCGATCCCCATCCCACATCCTTCCCCTGGACTGGAATGCCCTCCCTCCACATATCTGCCAAGCTAGCTCTCTTCCTCCCTTCAAAGCCCTACTGAGAGCTGACCTTCTCCAGACGGCCTTCCAAGACTGAGCCCCCTTTTTCCTCTCCTCTTCCCCATCCCCCCGCTCTACGTCCTTCCCCTCCCCACAGGACTTGTATATATTTGTACAGATTTATTACTCTATTTACTATTCTATTTATTTTGTTAATGATGTGCATATAGCTATAATTCTATTTGTTCTGACGATTTTGACACCTGTCTACATGTTTTGTTTTGTTGTCTGCCTCCCCATTCTAGACCGTGAGCCTGTTGTTGGGTTGGGACCGTCTCTATATGTTGCCAACTTGTACTTCTCAAGTGCTTAGTACAGTGCTCTGCACATAGTAAACACTCAACAAATACGATTGAATGAATGAATAAATGCTTAGTACAGTGCTCGGTACACAGTAAGTACTCAATAAAAACTATTGTATTAGTGAATGAACTTACCCATAGGTCTCCTAAATGGTCAGTGGAAGAGTTGGGAACACAGTCAATATCTTCAGAGCCTTTTCAATGCAGTCATCCTTGGAGTACACTCTGTTTGATTTCCGTGCCCTTTTCAATAGACAAGAAGCTCAGTAATTCTTACTATTCCAGTCTCATGAATGACAACTAATAATCTCATTCATATTCCCCCTAAGAGAAAAGTGCATTAGTCTGATGGTTCAGGACCTTCTAAAATCCTACTGGGAAGAGGATGATAAACCAAATGTTTGGCAGACAAGAAACCTATAAACTTTTGTATTACCCTGATTTTCCTCTGTGATTATTTCTCATCTTATGGCAGCTTTAGGTTTCTTCCTCCTTCGTATGGGATCAGAGCACAATTTATTTTCCAGAGAAAGAAGAAAAAGTTCTGCCAAGGAAATAGATTGTAGGTAACCCAGGAATCTCACGTAGAAACATGAACTCAGAATTTAACGTTAAACTTGCAGACTCTCTTCCCATTGATAAGAGTGATAACTGTTACCTCTCCAACTTGTAGTGGTGGTAGGGCCAAGCATAAAGTCTTTGTTATAATTTAATGCGTGGGTATTGGTACAAACAAAGTATTGGAAGGTGGTATACAAACTTGCAAAAGCTACCAAGCTCTGGGAAAAGACTTGAATAGTGGTTCTGGGCAGGACGTATGTTTGCTTATTGTTATACCGTACTCTCCCAAGTGGTTTAGTACAGGGCTCGGCACAGAGTAAGTGCTCAATAAATAAGACTGATATTCCTTTTTTAAAGGGTATTTGTTAAGTAATTACGATGTGCTGGGGTAGATACAAGTTGATCAGGCTGAACTCAGTTCCTGTCCCACATGTGGCTCACGGTCTTAATACACATTTTACAGGTGATGTAACTGAGGCACAGAGAGGTTAAATGCATTGTCCAATGTCCCTCAGCAGACATGTGGCACAGCTAGGATTAGAACCCCTGTCCTTCTGATTCCCAGCCCGTGCTCTATCCATGAGGCCACATTGCGTCCTTGGTCATTGGTGGCAAATGCACAGCAGCCCTGTTAGAACAAGGAAACTCAGATAGGTCTCAATGTGGACAGTGAGGAGATGAGAATGGATTTAGGAATCTATCAAGATTGTGTGCTTAGCAAAGAGACACCACCAAGATTAATAATATTAATAACAATAATAACAATAATAATAATGATATTTGTTAAGCACTTACTCTGTGCTAGGCAATACACTAAGCGCTGGGGTGGATTCAAGCATATCAGGTTGGACACAGTTCCTATCCTATGTGAGGCTCACAGTTAATACTCATTTAACAGATGAGCTAATTGAGGCCCAGAGAAATGAAGTGACTTGCCCAAGATCACGCAGCAGACAAGTGGCATAGCTGGTATGAGAACCCAGAACTCATGACCTTAGTTGATGAAAATAGCAGAGGTTTAAAGACTACATACCACAAATCCGGAAATGCATCAGCACCTCTGAGCTCCTGATGATCAAAACAAAACAAATGTCTACAGATTATTGCCATTGGATTTATAGTTTAGGCTAGATTATGCAGATAAACAGTAGTGAGATAGCGGGGTGGAAGAGGCCAGATACCTGCTGAATGCCACAGTCTAAGGGCAAGGGAGAACAAGGAGGGAATTGCCATTTTACAGATGAGGAATCTGAGGCACAGAGAAGTGAAGTGACTTGCCCAAGGTCACACAGAAGACAAGTGGCAGAGTTAGGTTGGAATTTAAGACCTTTGACTCTCAATCCCATTCTCTTTCCATTGAGCCACACTGCTCCAAGTTGCAATATGTTTATAAAAGAATCATTTCAAGACAATAACAAGTGAGTGTTAAGTATAGATCTAGAAAGATACCTGGATATTTCTGTGATCTGGGCAAGGAGGAATTCTGGGTAATAATAATAATAATAATAATAATGGCATTTGTTAAGCACTTACTATGTGCAAAGCACTGTTCTAAGCTCTGGGGGGGGGGGGGGGAACAAGGTGATCAGGCTGTCCCAAGTGGGGCTCACAGTCTTATCCTCATTTTACAGATGAGGTAACTGAGGCCCAGAGAAGTTAAGTGACTTGCTCAAAGTCACACAGCTGACAAGTGGCAGAGCCAGGATTAGAGCCCATGACTTCTGACTCCCAAGCCCGTGCTCTTTCCATGGACTTCTCTAATAGGAAGAGAATCTATTTGTAGACATCACCAAAAATATTAAGATGTAATGCTGAAAATGTGTATTTTTGAATGTGAATGCAAAGTAAAAATCAGGAGGGTTCAAAAACTTACATTAGTCAGATTTGTTGATGCTGAAAAGGTCTGAAGAATTGGGGCTTTATCTTATCTCTCTGCTTACCTCTTAACATGATGAAGTCCTTTATGGATGAAAGACAAGATAGGCCCTTAAAACAGAAAATTCAGATTTTCTAGCCACAAAGTTGGCAGTCAGCAATTCATTTTAGTAAATCGTCTCAGGGAATTGCATTAAGGGGTAGAAATTCACATCCTGTTCACCGAACCTCTTTGCTCATTAAGGAGACAGGACAATAGATAAACTAAGTAGGACATTCTGAACGTCCCCTTTTCAAATCTATAACCACGGAAGAGGAAAGAATTAGAGTTAATAGCTCTCCCTCCAGCCCCATTCTCAAATTGCTCTTACTCAGATTTTTTTGTGGGTTTACAAAACCACATTTAAAGTTGCCTCTATAGGAGTGTGGGGACCTATTGTAATACGTAGGGCTCTGAGTCTCTGTAGAATTTCTTACCTCTTGCCTCCCTTTCTCGTAGGGTCTCTATGACAAAAGCAGTAGTTAAGCCTTACATGAATTTGGCTAGTTCTTTGGGAAAATACCTCTGTCCTTGACTAATTGGTTCTTTTCATTATGAGCCTCACCTTGTAAAAGTTCTTGACAACATCCTTGAAAGCGGTACTGTTTATTATGTAGACTCTGACATTAGCTCCCATTGTGGGGGGCGGTGAGAGGGCTCAGCACCATATGGATATGTTTGAACAATAACAACTTAAAGTGTTGCATCATTTGAATGGACTGTCCTAGATGTGTGTCTACTCCGTGAATTCAGAGAGGATTTCTGCAGTCCACCAATGAATTTATCACCTTCCATGTGAGCCTAACTGGGTTTCAGATTCTGAAGAGACTCTTGGGGGGGAAAACACCAGCAAGGTGAATTCCTACGGTGGACAAAACACCTGCCAGCAGTTTATCCAATACTGAAGTTCACAAAAGGGGTACACTGACTGGCACACTTCCCTTGAGAGCTTTTTCTAGAATAGAGAGCCTTCCCACCTTCACCATTCAGAATGGCAGGGCCACCCCAGGTGATTGACAGCTGCTGCTGGGAAGTCCCCCAAGTCTTCACTTTCAGTCTAGAAATTCCCAGCAATGAGGAGCCTCTATCCACAGGCTGGACCAGTAAAGAGAGGCAACCAAAAGACCACATGGATAGATGATAATAATAATTATGGTATTTGTTAAGCTCTTACTCTGTGCCAGACACTGTAATAAGTGCTGGGGTGGATAGAAGCAAATCAATTTTGACACAGACACTTGTCCCATTTGGGGCTCACTCAAATATTTGGCCTTTTAGTTGTCACTACTGTGAATCTTAATCTTTGCAATACTTCTTGTCTCTCATGTTGCCACTTTAGCTTCCCTGAAATCTCTCAGCTCTGAGGGGAGTTGCAAAGCTCTCTCCACTTGAGCTACATACATCACTGTTGTTATCTTATTTTTGCACATTTTATCTTTGTGTGTGTGCGACCTACATTCACCCGGCCCATTGATGAGGTGACAGCAGTATTTTATTCTGTTATGAAACCCATGCTTAACCCCTAAATCTACATTCCAATAAATTCAGAAGTTAAAAGCTTCATGGAAAAGATGTATGGTGCAGAAAAGTGACCGGTTATCATCCATAAATGTCTCAGTACCAAATTAATTTATTGGTATATAGAGAAATTTGTTAAAAGAGATTTTCTGTTGATTTTTTGAGAAGAAATTTCCCCACTATTGATCAAAAAGATGCTGGACACTGAAATAACTAGATCATAAATGCAGACAAGTACACTGTAACCCTTCTCTCCCAAGTTTCATGTTCATATTAATGTCAGTCTCCCCATCTAGACGATAAGCTTATTATGGGCAGGGAATGTGCCTGCTAATTCTCTTGTATTACATTCTCCCAAGTGCTTAGAACAGTGCTCTGCACATTGTGAGCACTCAATAAATTCCATTGCTTGATTGATTTATTGATTGATTGAGAGAATGGGTGATCTGACAGTCAAGTCAAGGAAGTCAAGTCTTCTCCATGTTCGGTAGCAGTCACAAGGGAGTAGGGGAGAACACCTCCCTTCCCCCTAAACCTGGGCTCAGTGATGCTGAGATGCTTTTAAGTCTCTCTACCTCCCTTGGGGGAATGATTTGGGCTGGGAAATAGGGAGGGTTAGAGCTGTGGTGATTTGCTGTGGCTGTCCCTAGCTCCCCCAAAATGCCCCAGACCTAGCCTCACTGATTTATCAGGGTTTTGAGAGGCCTTACTTTGGCCAGCAAGCAGCCAGAACTGCTAGTTGTGAAGTGGACAATCAGTTCTCTGACGTAACCAAATACAAACCTCCTATAGAGACGAAGAGGGATAGAAGGAAGAGTTATGTTCTTTCCAGCAAGAGGGAAAGAATCAAACTTCACTTGTAAACTTCGATTTCAAAATTTTCTTACAAATGCGTTTTCCAAATTTTAGATCCTGCTGGACATGCTACCTCTAGTTCTTTGTAGCCTATCTCCTGATGTTGCCATCAATATCTCAAGAGCCCAATTCCTCCTTCCCACTGATGCTGGTGCCAGGTCATACTTGTCAGTTCTTGCATTCAATACCGAGTCCCAGGAAGGGCATAGCCCCCACGGTATCCTAAGCAGGATACATATGAAATGTTATAATAATGATAACTGTGACATTTGTTAAGTGCTTACTATATGCCAGACACTGTACTAAGCACTATTGTGGATATAAGCAAATAGGGTTGGATGCTGTCCCTGTCCCATGTGGGGCTCACAGTCTCAGTTCCCATTTTAAAGATTAGGTAAGTGAGGCTCAGAGAAGTGAAGTGATTGCCCAAAGTACCACAGCAGACAAGTGGTGGGATGTGTTGAAATGATGTTAGGTCTTTGACCAGCATCAGGTGCATAATGGACAGGGGAGGGGGTGAGGGGTAGTGCTATTTGCCTAAGAGGTATATGACTGGATATTAGATGTGTCTGGGCTTCCCTGTATGACTGACCTACATCTTGTTAGAGGGACTGATTTACATCTTGCTAATGAGTTGACAATTCCTTTGGAAGATTTCCCAGTTCTAGAATGCAATCTGAAGCAACCTGGTAGGGTTTGGGTTCTAAACCTGGCCTTGACACTTGTCTATTTTGGGACCTTGGGCAGGCCATTTCTCTATGTCTCAGTTACCTTATTTATAAAATGGGGATTAGGTATGTGAGCCCCACGTGGGGCATGGACTGTATCCAACCTGATTAGCTTGTAATTACCCCAGCACATATTACAGCCCCTCGTGGGACAACCTGATTACCTTGTATCTACCCCAGCGCTTAGAACAGTGCTTTGCACATAGTAAGCGCTTAACAAATACCAACATTATTATTATTATTATTATTATTATTATTATTATTATTATTATTATTACAGGGCCTGTAAATACCTTGATTTATTCATTCATTTTTTATCTATTTATTTATTTATATTAATGTCTGTCTCCACCGCTGGACTGTGAGCTGGTTGTGGGGAAGAAATGTGTCTGTTGTTATATTGTACTCTCCCAAGTGCTTAGTTTAGTATAGCACTTCATACACTGAAAGCACTCAATAAATACAATTGAATGAATGAATGCCTGGCATACAGTAAGCATCTAACAAATACCATTAACAACTAAAACATTACAAAACAAAAGAAAAAACCAACTCTGCAGCTTCTTACCTCTTTTTACCAAGACATATGGGATGTGATGTCAGCCAGTCGGTAAATCATATTGATCAAGTGCTTACTGTGTGTGGTGCTCTATTACTAAGTGCCTGTGAGAGTACAATATAACATTATGAGACATGTTCCCTGCCTACAGTGAGCTCACAGTCTAGAGGAGGAGACAGACATTAATATAAATAAAATTACAGATGTGTATGTAAGTTCTATAGGGCTGAGAGGGTGGATGAATAAAGGGAGCAAGTCAGGGCAATGAAAAATGAAGTGGAAGAGGAAAGGACGGCCTAGTAAGGGAAGGCTTTTTGGAAGAGATGTACTTTCAATGAGACTTAAAAGAAGGGGAGAGCAATTGCCCATTGGGTATTTAGAGGAAGGGCATTCCAGGCCAGGGGTGAGATGTGGGCGAGAGGTCAAAGACGAGATCGAGGTACAGTGAGAAGGTTGGCATTAGTAATAGGAGAATGAAGTCTTCAGGAAGATCCCAAATGAGCTGGAGCCTTGTGGGTTTTGCAAGGCCACTTGACTGGACACCATCTCTACTGCTGACTGATTCCCATTCTTAAGTGGATGTTATCTACATAGACCTTCAATGGAGAAGAGCTGGCATTTGTGGATAATGTTTTTATCCATGCATTCTGTCAGAAGTAATGTATTAATTTTGGCTAAATCCATGAAAAGCCATTGAAGAAATGTTCTCTACGGGTGAGAAATATTCCTTCCCCACAAAATGTGGTCACAGGGGGCCAACGGTTGGGTAGGTTTGGGAATGGAACAGAGAACATCCAGGAATAGGACTCGTGAATCTGGACAAAGCTATCTGTCAGAAAGACTCTTGCCAATCAGGCAAGCAGAAAAGCAAGGTTGGAGTGCAAGCCCAACTTTTGTCTGAATTTAAAGAGATACCTGTTAAACTGAGAACAAAATAGAACATTCAGTAAAACCAAGTGGATTTACCATACATAATAAGACTGAATGTTAAATAAACCTGGAATGGATTAGTTTTAGTGGGACCTGTGCTCTCTTCATCTTTGTTTTTGTTTTCTGAACTGATAATTATGCTTCCCGTTGCCAAGATGTAACAAAGACTATTTTCTTAAGGGAGCATTGTATTTGTCAGATTCAACTCTTTTGTCCTCTAGATTGTATGCTTGTTGTGGGCAGTGAATGTGACTACCAATTCTGTTATTTTTTACTCTACCGAGCACTTGGTACAATGCTCCGCTCAGAGGAAGTGCTCAATAAATACCATTGATTAATTTTTGTCTATTAACAACGTTACCAACCTAAAGTGCCCACTGATGCTGTCTCCACTTGCCAAATGTGTGAAATCAAAGATGCAAAAGTCAGGCAAACAAGTGAGCAATCTCTTTTGCGTGAAGTACACAAACAAATGAGCTGGAAAATTTCCCTCTAAAATTATCAGAAAAATTTTCTCAGTTATCGTCTCCAAATCACCAGGGGACATTTGGTTGTAAGGTTCTGGTGACTAGCAATTTGATGATAGTCATAAGAGGAACGGAAATGATTTCTGATTTGGGATTAAAATCCGGTGAAAATATGTTTTTCCTTCCCTGTAGCTATACTCATTTTTCCAAAGCAAAATTCAGTTTGGCATCATCTTGGGCAAAGAAAGAATTATCATATTCCCATGAGGCTGATTAGACAGAACGTTATGAGGTTCCTGAATATCTGTAGAATCCATCTTAAATGTGAGAGGAGAAACATGGTACCTAATGAACCTCCTTCAGGGCAGACCTAAAGCAAGGATAGACAATTCGAGTCAGGCAGAGACGTTTGTCACAGACTGGGCAACATATATTCTTTTGTCTGACCTGGAGAAGTCACTTCGTTTTTAATGCACTTAGAAGTCCTCCTTCATAAAAGATTCAGATGTTCTGAGAGGAGGATCTTGAGCTAATATGGTAGAGAAAGATTGGCAATCAATGGAAATTAGACTAAAATTCGTTGCTGCTCTAAATCCGGGCTTTACTCCAAGGAAAAAGATCTCAGGTCGAATTTAGGTTTATCCAGAAGCCATTTGGGATCTTATGGAATCTCAGACCTGGTGCTTTTCTAGTTTCTAGGATTTTGTATCTTTGGCGGTGGTAAGGAAACAAAGCTGGGAAACATGGTTGTGGCTGGAATGGAGTGGCCACCCAGTTCCTTTCGCTTAACCGTGTTAGGCTTGTGTCTGTTCTACCTCAAGGGGACTGTAACTGGAGCAAGCCATCGCTGGAGTTGGGTGAACACGTTACAGAGGAAGAAATCCACATCTACAAAGGCACAGAAAGTGAGCCTTTAATGGGTCTTTAATCACTCCTCTAAAGCAAAAAAGTCACATTTTGTTTTCATATTGGAGAAATCAGGATACTGTAAATTGATCAATTTACTGAGCATCTACTGTGTTCATAGTTCTGTACTAAGCACTTGAGAGAGTACAATCGAATAAGTAGACATGATCCTTGCCATTAAGGAGCTTGCATTTTAGCAGGGGACACAGATACTGAAATAATAATGAAATAATACTCAGATACTGAAACAGAAACTGAAATACTGAAATAATACTCACGGCCTTGGTGAACTCACTCGCTCCCATGGCTCCGGTTCTCTGCATCCCCTCCAATCTGGCTTCAATCCCCTACACTCCACCAAAGTTGCCCTGTCAAAGGCCACCAATGACCTCCTTCTTGACATACCCAATGGCTCATACTCTTTCCTAATCCTTCTCGACCTCTCAGCCCGCTTCTACACTGTGGACCACCCTCTTCTCCTCAACATGCTATCCAACCTTGGCTTCATGGACTCTGTCCTCTCCTGGTTCTCCTCTTATCTCTCTGGCTGTTCATTCTCAGAGTCCTTTGAGGGCTCCTCCTCCCCCTCCCATTCCCTTACTTTAGGGGTTCCTCAAGGGTCAGTTCTTGGTCCTGTTCTGGTCTCTATTTATACTCACTCCCATGGTGAACTCACTCGCTCCCATGGCTTCAACTATCATCTCTACGCCGATGACACCCAATTCTACATCTCTGCCCCTGTTCTCTCTCCCTCCCTCCAGGCTCATATCTCCTCCTGCCTTCAGGACATATCCATTTGGATATTTGTCTGCTATCTAAAACTCAACATGTCCAAGACTGAGCTCTTTATCTTCCCTCCCAAGCCCTGTCCTCTCCCTGACTTTCCTGTCACTATAGACGGCACTACCATCCTTCCCATCTCACAAACCCACAACCTTGGTGTCATCCTTGACTCTGCTCTCTCATTCACCCCAAACATTCAGTCCATCACTAAAACCTGCCGGTCTCACCTGCACAACATCGCCAAGATCCACCCTTTCCTCTCCATCCAAACCGCTACCTTGCTGGTGCAATCTCTCATCCTAACCCGACTGGATTACTGCATCAGCCTCCTCTCTGATCTCCCATCCTCCTGTTTCTGCCCACTTCTGCCTATACTTCACTCTGCTGCCCGGATTATCTCTGTACAAAACGCTCTGGGCAAGTTACTCCCTGCCTCAAAAATCTCCAGTGGTTGCCTATCAATCTTCGAATCCAGAGAAAACTCCTCATTCTAGGCTTCAAGGTTCTCCATCACCTCGCCCTCTCGTACCTCACCCCACTTCTCTTCTTCTACAGCCCAGCCCTCACACTCCACTCCTCTGCCGCTAACCTCCTCATTGTGCCTCGTTCTCACCTGTCCCGCCGTCGAAACCTGGCCCACATCCTTCCTCCAGCCTGGAATGCCCTCCCTCCACACATATGCCAAATTAGCTCTCTTTCTCCCTTCAAATCCCTACTGAGAGCTTACCTCCTCCAGGAGGTCTTTCCAGACTGAGCTCCCCTTTTTCCTCTCCCCCTCCTTCTACCCTCCATATTACCCCCCTCCCTCTGTCCTACCCCCTTCCCCTCCCCACATCACTTGTATGTATTTATATATGTTTATTACTCTATTTTATTAATGATGTGTGTATAACTCTAATTATATTTATTCTGTTGGCATTGACACCTGTCTATTTGTTTTGTTTTGTTGTCTGTCTCCCTCTTCTATACTGTGAGCCTCTTGTGGGGTAGGGACCGTCTCTATATGTTGCCGATTTTGTACTTCCCAAGAGCTTAGTACAGTGCTCTGCACACAGTAAGCGCTCAATAAATACAATTGAATGAATGAATGAATAATGTAGAGAGAGGAGGAAAGAGCAAAAGGGGATGTGTCCATGAATTAATGCCTGAATAATTGATTATGTAAGATATAGACATAAGTGTTATGGACGCTTAAGTTTATAGATACTCAGATGGCATGGAAGTGCTGAGATGGCAACTGAAGGAAATATAGCCTGAGTAGAAGAAATAATTAATCAGAGTAGATCTCTTTTGTGGAGATATGATTTCAGTAGCACTTTCTAATTGGGAAGTTTGAGGAAGTGGCGGGGTGTTGGGGGAAACTGCAGGATTTGCAGAGGGAGGGAGCTCCAGGCAGAGAGAAAAACATGAGAAAACGATCCTTAGCAGAAGAGACAAGAATGAAGCACTGTGTGGGAGGAGCGAAAAGTTCTAGTTTGGTGCGGTGGGAAAAGAGAATGGATAAGTAGGAAGGACAGAGTTTATTGAGAGTTTTAAATCCAAAGATTAGGCGTTCCTACTTGTGTGGAGAGGACTGGAAAACCATTGGAAGTTTTTGAGGAGTGGAGAGATGTGGTAGAACAATATATTAGAAAGATCAACATTTCAGAGAACCAGTGTGGCTTGATGGAAAGAGCAAAGATCTGGGAGTCAGAAGGACCTGGGTTCTAATCACTGCCCTGCCTTTAGCTTGCTGTGTGACCTTGGGCAAGTCACTTCACTTCTTTGTGCCTCAGTTACCTCGTCTGTAAAAAGGGGATTAAGCTTGTGAGCCCACTGTGGGACACAAATTGTGTCCAACCTGATTACCATGTATCTACCCCAGCACTTACTATAGTACCTGGCACATAGTAAGCACTTAACAAATGCGATGTTAAAAAAATGATGCTCGGCTCAGAGTGAAATATTGATAGCAGAGGAGAGCAATTGATGCACCTGTTAATCCATAAGTGTTTCTCTGAGAGGGAATATCTTGAGAGCTACTAGCTAAATAGTTTATCAAATGAGCTTTTGAGGTTGGGGGACAATACTACAAGCATCACAAGAAATTATCCACTTTAATACTACACATTTAACAAATATATCTCTTCCATTCTGGTTGATCATTACTTCAATGACTTTTTTTCTTCTCGTTGAAAGGAATTTTATTCTAACTTTTATTGGTCAGGATTTTTCTCTAATGATGATCACATCTGGTGACTGTAAAGTCCATATGAATGTCCATTTCTCCTTCATGCGCATTATCAAGGTAGCTAATTGAAAAACCACATATTTAGGGCACCAATAAGCCCCATAAAACTGTAAATAAAATTAGGAATTGACCTAATTTGTCCCAAATCCAAAACCAGTTTTGAAACGACTCCAGGGACCAGTTATGTGTTTCTATTGGAAATCTCAGATGTATGCAGATGCTCAATAATGCCTTTTTCACTGCATTTATATTTGGCCCTTCAGAAATATTGCCCATATTTGTACTCTCCCAAGAATTCAGTGCAATGCTCTGCACACAGTAACCAATCAATCAACCACACTTATTAAGTGTTTGTTGTGTGCAGAGTACTGTACTAAGCGCTTGGGAGAGTACAATATAACAGAGTTAAAAATACATTCCCTACCCACAGCGAGCTTACAGGCCAGAGGGAGAGACAGACAATGTAAATAAATGAATTATGGATGTGTTCATAAGTGTTGTGAGGTTGAGGGAGTGATGTAAATCCAAATGCAAAGGTGACACAGAAGGGAGTGGTAGAAGAGGAAATCAGGGCTTATTCAGGAAAATCTTCTTGGAGATGTGCCTTCAACGAGACTTTGAAGGTGGAGAGAGTGATTGCCATTTGGATATGAAGAGGGAGGGCATCCAGAACAGAAGCAGAATGTGTGCAAGAGGTCAGCAATGGGATTGACGAGATCAAGGTACAGTGAGTAGGTTGGCATTAGATGAGTGAAGTGTCTGGGCTGTGTTATAGTAGGGAGTAGCAAGGTAAGGTAGGCGGGGGCAAGGTGATTAAATGCTTTATAGCTGATGCTAAGGAGTTTCTGTTTGATGTGGAGGTTCTTGAAGAGTGGTGAATCATGGACTGAATGTTTCTGTAGAAAAATAATCTGGGCAGCAGAATGAATTATGGATTGAAGTGGGGAGACATGGCAGGTAGGGAGGTTAGCAAGAATGTGATTACAGTGATCAAGGTGGGATAGGATAGTGCTTGGATTAACGTGGTAGCAGTTTGCATGGAGAGGAAAAGGCAGATTTTAGCGATGTTTTAAAGGTTGGATTTACAGGATTTAGTGACAGATTGAGTATGTGAGTTGAATGAGAGAGTTGAATCGAGGATAACACCAAGGTTGTGAGTTTGTGAGGCAGGAAGGATGGTGGTGGTTTGTGCAGTGATGGGAAAGTCATGGGGAGGACAGGGGTTGGGTGGGGAGATTGTTGTTTGGGGCATGTTACGTTTGAGGTGTCAGTGGTACTTCTAAGTAGAGATGTCTTGAAAGCAGGAGGAAATATGAGACTGCAGAGGAGAGTGATCTGGGTTGGAGATGTAGATTTGGGAATCATTCTCATAGAGATGGTAGGTAGTTGGAGCCATGGGAGTGAATGAGTTGGAGTGGATGTAGATGTAGAATAGAAGGGGACCAAGAACTGAACCTTAAGGGATCCCCTCAGTTAAGGGATGTAGGGAAGAGGAGGGGCCTGTGAAACAGACTGAGACTGAGAGGCCAGAGAGATAGGCAGAGAACCAGGACATTAGACATTCAATACATTGATTGATTGATTTATGTAAATAGTTGGTGGGCATTGGACGTTTGAGAGAAAGGATGCAGGATATAGGATACAAGGAACCTAAGGAGTGGAGAATTATTTAAGAGGGAGAGCAGGAAGTGGGGAGGGGCAAGGGAAATGCTTTAAAGGAAGAGAACTAAAAGTCCCAATTTCCATACGTTTTCTTCTGGGATGCAGAAGCCCAAGAGGGTATTTAGTAGACACATATAACAGGAAGGAAGATAGTAAACTCACAGGTCTGTTTCCTGTGGTGACTGTCTTTGTTTCTGAGAGCTCTACTCCCCCCATATTCAAAGCCCTTCTAAAATCAGGTCTTTTCCTGACAAGGCCCTCACTTCCCCAAATTTCCCTCTCTTCTGCATTACCTGCACTTGGGTGTCTACCTTTTAAGTACTTTGAAATTCATCCCAGCCCCACAGCACTTTTGTGCATATCCATCATTTAATTTAATGTCTGCCTCCTCCTCCACTTTGTAAAGCTCCTTGTGGGCAGGGATCAGGTCTACCTACTCTAGTCAGTTAATCATATTTATTGAGCATTCACTATGTGCAGAGTACTATACTAAGCTCTTGGGAGAGTACAATATAGCAGTATAATTTGTACTTCCCAAGCGCTTAGTACAGTGCTCTGCACATAGTAAGCGCTCAATAAATACGATTGATTGATTGATTGATTGATATAACAGACACATTGCTCACAACGAGCTTGCAATCTCTATTATATTGTATGCTCCTAGGCACTGAATACAGCACTCTAGGCATTCAATAAATACCATTGATTGAATGATTGATGGATAATAGGACAAGAAAGAGGATCCAATATACTTAATTCAATAAACGGCTTATTTTGAAAAAAAAGCACAGAGATTTTAGTTTTATGGATTATGAACATTTTCAGGAATTTTTTGGCCATTTGCTTCCTTTTGCCAATAGATCCCATTACCTATAAGGGAGTCTCTCTTTAATGGAATCACAGAAGCAGGATTAACTGAAAGAGGAACGTTTATTTGTCCTAACATGTGCCATTGGAGGCATTCACAGTGAAAGGAGGGAATAAACCTAACCCAACAACAAGTACCCCTTGTCTACTAGAAAGAAACAAGAGTTTTCTAAAGCAAACAATTCAGCAAGCCTATTCGTGGCTTAGTGGAAAGAGCACGGGCTTGGGAGTCAGAGGTTGTGGGTTCTAACACCAGCTCTGCCACTTGCCAGCCGTGTGACTTTGGACAAGTCATTTCACTTCTCTGTGCCTCAGTTACCTCATTTGTAAAATAGGGATTAAGACTGTGAGCACAACGTGGGACATCCTGATTACCTTGCATCTGCCGTAGTGCTTAGAACCATTCTTAACACATAGTAAGTGCTTCACAAATGCCATTATTATTGTTAATATTATTATTATTCTGACCATTCCCCAGTAAAGTAAAATGGCTTCTGTTGGGTACTCCAGTGTGCTGTGAAATCCATCAATCAATCACATTTATTGAGCACTTTCTGTGTGCAGAGCACTGATGATAATGATGTTTATGATGGTATTTGTTATGTGCTTAATTTGTGCCAAGCACAGTTCTAAGTGCTGGGGTAGATACAAGGCAATAGGTTGTCCCACATGGGGCTCACAGTCTTCATCCCCATTTTACAGATGGGGGAATTGAGGCACAGAGGACTAAAGTGACTTGCCCAGAGTCTCATAGCTGACAAATGGCAAAGTTGGGATTAGAACCTATGACCTCTAACTTCCAAGCCCGTACCCAAGCACTCTATTAAGTGCTTAGGGAAATAAAATGCAACAGAGTTGGTAGACAGGTTCCCTGTTCACAGTGAGTTTACAATCAAGAGAGGGAGGCAAACATTAATTATAAATAAATATATTACAGATAGATACATACTTTCCGTGGGGCTGGAGGAGGGGGGTGACTAACGGGTGAAAATACAAGTGAAATGCTACCAATGGTACTTGCCACGCTCGTTGCTAAGCTCTGAACTAAGTGGAAATAATACTGGATTCTGCATGTCTAAGCACTTAGTCCAGCACTCTGCACAGAGTAAGCACTCAGTAAATACCAGTGATTGATTGATAACCCTTGGCAGAAGGTGGGGTATTATACAAGTTACTTGACTTGATTTTTTTTCTGTGAAATGGGACCAAGGTATTTCAAAAATGAGTGAAATATTAGGTAGTAGAAATAAAGTATCTTGGATAACAAGGGAAAAAAACGGTGCTAAGGAAATTTAATTATCTTTATCTTTTCATGCATGCTTACCGGCCTGTTCATCACCAACACAGAATCGATGAGAAAAAGGAACAATGTGACCAAATTCATTCTCTTGGAACTTACCCAGAATCCAGAGTTGCCGAAACTTTCATTTGTTTTTTCCTAATTATCTACCCTGTAACTTTTTTTGGGAAACCTACTTGTGGTCATAACCATGAAGGCCAGCCAGAATCTCTGCTCCACTATGTACTACTTTGTCTCGTATCTATATTTCTTAGACACCTTCTACTCCTCTTCCACCACTCCCAAAATGATTGTAGACAACCTGTGTTCCAGGAAAGTCATCTCCTGTGATGGCTGCATGGTCCATCTCTTTTTAATCACACTTCTTTGGAAGGACAGAGGTCATCCTTCTCATTGTGATGGTCTTTGATCATTACGTGGCCATCTGCAAACCCTAGCACTATTTGATCATCATGAACTGGCAGGTGTGTGCCCTAATGGTGAAGGTGGCCTTGATAATGGGCTTCTTTCATTCAGTAATTCAGATTCACTTCCCTATTCTGGCTGCCCTTCTTTGGTCCCAATGTCATTGATCGCTTTCTCTGGGACATGTACCCTTTGTTGGAACTCACCCGCATAGACACCTATGTCGTGGGCCTGTTGCTAGCTGCCAACAGCGGCCTGATCTGCACTATCTGTTTAACTATACTGGTCGTCTCCTACATGGCCAACTTTCATCCATTCATCCACTCAATCGTATTTATTGAGCACTTACTGTGTGCAGAGCACACTTCCGAAGTACAAGTCGGCAACATATAGAGAAATTCCTAAAAAGTTATAGTTCGGAGGGAAGGCGCAGAGTGCTCTCCACCTGTGGCTCTCATGTCATGGTTGTCACGCTGTTCTTCATTCCCTGTAACTTCACCTACATGGGTCCTACCTCCACCTTCCCCATGGACAAAGAAGTGGCTGTATTCAATGTTGTCATTACTCCCTTGTGAAACCCCTTGATCCACACCGTGAGAAGTGTGGAGGCGAAAAAAGCCATGAGGAAGTTATAGAGCCAAATAATGACTTCAGGAAATAAATGAATCACTTTCTGAGAATTATGTTGTTTCTTTCAGTGGGAGAAGGAAGGAACCAGTGGGTTCTACAGATGCTCTAAGGAAAATCACTGTGTCATAATCTCTTCTGAAAGAACTGTACTTGAAGGTTTTAATGTATTCTGAATTGTCAGAATGATGAATGTCATTTCCTGTACGTGTTTAAGTCTTCCTCCTCATTGATTAAAAGGCTGCTTTCAGTACATTCTAGTGGTAATTGGTATCCTCTTAAGGTAAGAATAGAAGGAAAAACAGATAATTGTGGTAAATGGGAGAACACTCAGGGTTATATACGTAATAAGTGAAATCACTGTGTCCAGGGTGACAGAGCAATGTCTTTATCTGTGAAGAAGAGAGATTTTTATTGGGATTTGGATAGATTTGATGCAGCAGAACCAGCATTCTGTGATGAAGAAAGAGGGAGAAAAACCATAGAAACCACCTGGACTTGGGAAAATCAGTAAGAATGGCCCAGGTCTGCCCAAGTAGGCCCTACTTCAGCTTTTTAAACACCCAAATAGCCACCCACTTTCAGATGAAAGAAAACCCATCTTGAATATACTCCAACACAAACAGAGCTCCTGATGGACAATATTACCCTTTGACAGTGAAACCTGAAAACTATGCAGATTATTGTTGCTATACATGATGTAGAATGCTTACCATCACTAAATACAATAATAATTATTAGAAGAATAATGAAAACAATGAAAACTGTGGTATTTGTTAAATACTTACTATATGCTAAGTGCTGTATGGAGCCCTGGAATAGACACATGATAATCTAGTTGGACAGTTTTTGTCCCAAATAGGGCTCACAGTCCGTAGGAGGGAGAGCAGGTATTTAACCCCCATTTTGTGGTTGAGGAAACTGAGTCACTATGAAGTTAAGCAACATGCCCAAGGTAACACAGCAAACAAGTGTCAGAGGCAGGATTATAACTCATGTCTTCTGACTCCCAGGCCTGTGGTCCTTCTACTAGGCCATGTTACCTCTCCAACCCCAATCCAGATTTAGTTTAGAAATCTCATAGGGTACCGAAAATGTAAGTTAAATTGTCCAGATTGTTTGATATCCATCATTTGGAGAATTAAAATACCTGCAAAAGGCTTAATGATGACCTTCTGTAGCCCTTTCACAGCAAAGGATACAAGTGTCACTACCAACAACAGCATCACTTATTTTTCTATGTGAGATATTACCTTGGGAAGTATCTCGTATCTTATATACTCTATTACTTGGTCTCATCTGTAATTTAAATTGTAAACTGTTGCAGGCAGGGATCATGTGTTTTCATTTTATATGAGAAGCAGCTCGCATGACCTAGTGGAAAGAGTATTGGTCTGGGAGTCAAGAGACAAGAGGTTTAAACCCCTCTTCCACTTACTGTGTTACCTTGGGCAAGTCACTATTTTTGTGGTACTTATTAAGCACTTACTATATGCCAAGCACTTTACTAAGCACTGGGTGGATACCTGATTACAATAATTATTGTATTTGTTAAGTGCTTACTATGTGCCAGGCACTGTACTAAGAGCTGGACACTGTACGAAGCTCTGGGCACTATACTGAGCACTGGTTCTGTCCATATCCCACATAGGGCTCATAGTCTAAGTAGTAGTGGGTAGGATTTGATCCCATTTTACAGATGAGGTCACTGAGATTCAGAGAAGTTCAATGACTTATCCAAGGTTAAACAGTAGACAACTGGCAGTGTCAGGATTAGAACACAGTACATCTGACTCCCAAGCCCATGATCGTTCCTCTAGGCCACGTTATGTCCCACTTAACTTCTTTGTGCTTCAGTTTCCTCATCTGTAAAAATGGGAATAAGATCCCTGTCCTCCTTCTCTCTTGACTGGGAGCCTTATATGAGACTGGAATTGTGTCAGATCTGCTTACATTGTGGTAATGTAAAGCTTCTTACCATTGGCTTTAATGTACATGACCACCTTGTCCTTAATATACACCTACCTCACCTTGCTACTCTTCTACAACAACCCAGCCTACACACTTCATTCCACTAATGTCAACCTTCTCTTTCTACCTCGATCTAATCCATCTCATTGCCAACCTCTCACCCATGTCATCGCCATGGCATGCCACTTAACTTCTCTGTGCCTCAGTTACCTCATCTGCAATATGGGGAATAAGACTGTGAGCCCCACGTGGGACAATCTGATTACCTTGTATCTACCCCAGCACTTAGAACACTGTTTGGCACGTAGTAAGTACTTAAGAAATGCCATTATCATCATCATCATGTCCTACCTCTGGCCTGGAATTCCCTTCCTCTTCCTATCCAACAGACATTTACTCTCCCCACTTTCAAAGCCTTATTGAAGGCACATATCCTCCAAGAGGCCTTCCCTGACTAAGCTCTCATTTTCCTCTTGACTTGGTCCCCTCATTCATCCCCAGACCCAGCACCACAGCACTCAAGTACACTGTGAACCCACTGTTGCGTATGGACCGTCTCTATATGTTGCCAAATTGTACTTCCCAAGCGCTTAGTACAGTGTTCTGCACACAGGAAGCGCTCAATAAATACGATTGAATGAATGAATGAATATCTATAATTCATTGATTCATATTAATGTCTGTCTTCCCTTCTAGACTGTAAGTTCAGTTTTCCCAGGGAATGTGTCTGTTTCATTGTTGGGTTGTAGTCTCCCAGTCACTCAGTACAGTCCCTTGTACTCAGCGCTCAGTAAATACTACTGATTGGGTGATTTATTGATTGTATCTACTCCAGTTTTTAGTACAGTTCTTGGCACCCTAGTAAGTATCATTCTTATAATTATTTTACCATTCCAAGTGCTTCATACAGTGATTTGTACTCACACATCCATGGCATATATATATATATATATATATGTATATATATACATATATATCCTTATACTCAGTTGCTTCCCTCACCTGTAATTTATTTTAATGTTTGTCTCTCCCTCTCTATTGCAAGCTCCTTGATGTTAGGGATCATGTCAAACAACTATATTGTACTCTACTAGGTGCTTAGCGAAATGTGCTGTGCAGAGTAAATGCTAAATAAATACTTTGCTTTGTATACAGCAGACACTAAATAGATGCTATTAATGAATTGATTGAAGAAATACTGGACTTCACTGCTATGGAAATATAAAAGATATTCCTTCGGTTTCCTCTAGATTGTGAACTTGTTATGGTTAGGGAATGTGTTGGTTATTGTATTGTACTCTCCTAAGTGCTTAATACAGTGCTTTGCACACAGTAAAAGCTCATTAAATGTCATTGAATGAAGTTCAGCTGCTGTTGCTTTATTGGGGTCAGTTTAGTGCACCTTTAAATGCCTAGCTAGGAAATAGAAAATATTTTTCCCAATCAGAAATCCTGTAAGGAGGTAACAGGCCAAAATTGGGCACGTGTCCCTAGCCAAATAACTTGTTGCTTATTTCACATCAGCTTGGCCTATGGATGCATTCATCCTTGAAGAATCTCTGCAGATGTTACACACAGCAGCAGGATGGCATAGAAGGTAGAAAATTTCATGGGCACTGAGAAACTCCTCAGTGAATTCAGCCAGTGGAGAAATAGCACTGCGAGAATGATGAAACTCTGTTGTTGTTGTTGATGTTGATGTTGTTGTTCAAAATGCATTAAGGTCATTCATATCATGTTGTACACCTCCTAGTGAACATTTTCTATAAAGTGTTCTTCAAGGAAACAGAAGTGAAATTTCCCAAGATAGTTCAAATCCCCCAAATGGGGGCATGCATGTTTGTTCCAAGTAAAATCCAATTTAGTCATTTGTTTTTGCAAACCTTTGTCAGAAAGAAGAGTTTTTGCCATTAGAGCTACGGTCTTCACCAGACTCTTGGATGTTTATGGAGTTTGCCCTAGAGGTGAAAATGATTTTCTGAAAGCTTCTCAGGGTTGAAAGAAAGGATTTCTAACACTAGAGATTGAAAATGTCCTTTTTTGCTGTTTGTGGTCTCTGAGAGCTATGGATGAGAGGTATTCCCTAAATCATCATCATGGCACAAAAAGGTATTAGGATAAATATAAGCATTCTTCCTGTATTAGGTCTGATGGCATGGTCTCCAAGACAAAATCAAAAATTGAGGCCACAGGGAAAGATTTATAGCTTAAGAAAATATTATTAAAATAGTTCTGTTTAAGCAGGGTGAGCCTGACCTTCCATTTGCAAGAACTTATGTGCTTATCTATCAAAAGTAGTTTTCCACCTAAGCTACTCAAATCTAGATAAATAACATCCTCATCTTGGAAGTAACAAGGATACATTTTTCTAGTTTGACTTGCTTTTTGAGTTTTAGTTTTCCAAATAATGTGTCACAGGTTTCTCTTTTCATTCAAACTAATTGAACAAAAACTCTTGAATGTGTTTAGTGGTGTATGGCTGTTGAAAATATGTTTATATGAATATTTGTTTTCTCAGCCTCTTTGTGAAGTCACAACTGCAAAACTTCATGGTTATCATGGCAGGTCCCAGTGAAATTAAAAATCGAGCTCAAGTATTTTGATGGAGTTTTTGTGGTAATAGACTTCAAGTCAAGCTGTATGAGAAAATTTTTCAGGTATGTTATGGATAATTCATATGTTTGTTGAATCTGACAAAGACATTCTTCACTGTTCTGTAAGATTATTCTGGGCAGGGTATTCATTCATTCATTCAATTGTATTTATTGAGCGCTTATTGTGTACAGAGCGTACCAAGCACTTGGAAAGTACAAATCGGCAATATATAGAGACGGTCCCTACCCCACAACAGAGTCACAGTCTAGAAGGGAGAGACAGACAACAAAACAAAACAAGTAGACAGGTGTCAATACCATCAGAATAGATAAATAGAATTATAACTATATATGCATCATTAATAAAATAGAGTAATAAATATGTACAGATATACAAAAGTGTTGTGGGAAGGGGAAGGGGGTAGGGCCCAGGGAGGGAGTCGGGGCGATGGGAGGGGTGGAGGAGCAGAGGAAAAAGGGGGCTCAGTCTGGGAAGGCTTCCTGGAGTAGGTTAGCTCTCAGCAGGGCTTTGAAGGGAAGAAGAGAACTAGTTTGGCTGATGTGTGGAGGAAGGGTATTCCAGGCCTGGGGTGTGACGTGGGCCAGGGGTTGACAATGGAACACGCAGGAAAGAGACACAGTGAGGAGATTAGCGGCAGAGGAGTGGAGTATGCGGGCTGGGCTGTAAAAGGAGAGAAGGGAGGTGAGGTAAGAGGGGGTGAGGTGATGAAGAGTTTTGAAGCCGATAGTGAGAAATTTTTCCTTCATCTGAAGGTGGATGGGCAACCACTGGTGATTTTTGAAGAGGGAGGTGACATAAATAAAAAAATGATGGCATTTGTTAAGTGCTTACTATGGGTCAAGCACTGTTCTAGGCACTGGTATAGATGCAAAGTAATCAGGTTATTCCAGGTGGGGCTCACAGTCTTAATCCTAATTTTACAGATGAGGGAACTGAAGCACAGAGACGTTAAATGACTTGCACGAAGTCATACAGCAGAGAAGTGACTGAGTCGGGATTAGAACCCACGACCTCTGACTCCCAGGCCGAGCTCTTTCCACTAAACCACGCCCAGAATGTTGCTCTACAAAGATAATCTGGGCAGCAGAGTGAGGAATAGATTGAAACGGGGAGAGACAGAAGGATTGGAGATGAGAAATGAGGCTGATGCAGCTCAATCTCCACTGGTTCCTTCCCCCTGCCTTCAAACATGCCCACGTCTCCCCATCCTGAAAAAAACCTCTCTTGACCCCACCTCCCCTTCTAGTTATCGCCCTATTTCCCTCCTAATATTCCTTTCCAAACTCCTAGAACGAGTCGTTTACACCTGCTGCTTCGAATTCCTCAATGCCAGCTTTCTCCTCGACCCCGTACAATCTGGCTTCCATCCCCTACACTCCACCGAAACCGCCCTCTCAAAGGTCACCAGTGACCTCCTTCTTGACAAATCCAACGGCTCGTACTCTGTCCAAATCTTCCTCGACCTTTCATCTGCCTTCGACACTGTGGATCACCCACTTCTCCTCAACAAGCTATCCAACCTTGGCTTCAAAAGCTCCATCTCTCCTAGTTCTCCTCTTATCTCTCTGGCCGTTCATTTTCAGTCTCCATTGCGGGCTTCTCCTCCCCCTCCCATCCCTTCACTGTAGGGGTTCCTCAAGGGTCAGTTCTTGGTCCCCTTCCGTTTTCTATCTACACTTACTCCCCTGGTGAACTCATTCGCTCCCAAGGCTTCAACTATCATCTCTACTCTGATGACACCCAAATCTACATCTCTGCCCCTGCTCTCTCTCCCTACCTCCAGGCTCGTATTCATTCATTCATTCATTCATTCATTCATTCAATCGTATTTATTGAGGGCTTACTTTGTGCAGAGCACTATGCTAAATGCTTGGGAAGTACAAGTTGGCAACATACAGAGACGGTCCCTACCCAACAGTGGGCTCACAGTCTAGAAGGGGGAGACAGAGAACAAAACATATTAACAGAATAAAATAAATAGAATAAATATGTACAAGTAAAATAAATAAATAAATAGAGTAATAATAATCGTATCTCCTCCTGCCTTCAGTATATCTCCATCTGGTTGTCTGCCTGCCATCTATAACTCAATATGTCCAAGACTGAACTCCTTATACCCAAACCCTGCCCTCTCCTTGACTTTCCCGTCACTGTAGATGGCACTACCATCCTTTCCATCTCACAAGCCCGTAACCTTGGTGTCATCCTCGACTCCATTCTCTCGTTCACCACACACATCCAATCTGTCACCCAAACCTGCCGGTCTTACCTCCACAACATCGCCAAGATCTGCCCTTTCCTCTCCATTCAAACCGCTACCTTGCTGGTTCTATGTCTCATCCTATCCCGACTGGACTACTGCATCGGCCTCCTCTCTGATCTCCCATATTCCTGTCTCTCCCCACTTCAGTCTATACTTCACTCTGCTGGCCTGATTATCTTTGTGCAGAGACGCTCTGGGCATGTTACTCCCCTCCTCAAAAATCTCCAGTGGCTGCCTGTCAACCTACTAATTAAGCAAAAATTCCTCACTTTTGGCTCAAGGCTCTCCATCACGTCGCCTCCTCCTCCCTAACCTCCCTTCTCTCCTTCTACAGCCCAGCCATCACCCTCTGTTCCTCTGCTGCTAACCTCCTCATTCTACCTAGTTCTTGCCTGTCCCACCGTCGACCCCCGGCTCATGTCCTTCCCTTGGCCTGGACTGCCCTCCCTCCACACATCCGCCGAGATAGCTCTCTTCCTGCCCTGAAAGCCCTACTGAGAGCTCACCGCCTCCAGGAGCCTTCCCAGATTGAGCCCCCTTTTTCCTGTCCTCATCCCCATCCACCCCATCCTACCTCCTTCCCTTCCACAGCACTTTATACATATTAATTACTCTATTTTCCTTGTACATATTTACTATTCTTTTTATTTTGTTAATGATTTGCATACAGCTTTGATTCTATTTGTTCTGACGATTTTGACACTTGTCTACATGTTTTGTTTTGTTGTCTGTCTCCCCCTTCTAGACTGTGAGCCCGTTGTTGGGTAGGGACCATCTCTATATGTTGCCAACTTGTACTGCCCAAGCGCTTAGTACAGTGCTCTGTAAACAGTAAGCGCTCAATAAATACGATTGAATGAATGAATGAATGAATAATCCAGTCGGGATACGATGAGAGATTGAACCAACAAGGTAGCGGTTTGGATGGAGAAGAAAGGGCACATCTTGGCGATGTTGGTAATGGATTTTGGTAGGTTTTGGTAACGGATTGGATGTGTGAGATGAATGAGAAAGCAGTGGCAAGGATGACAACAAGGTTGTGGGCTTGTGAAACAGGACGGATGGTAGTGCCATCCACAGTGATGGAAAAGTCAGGGAGAGGGCAGGGTTTGGGAAGGAAGTTAAGAAGCTCAGTCTTGGACCTGTTGAGCTTTAGGTGGCAGGCAGACATCCAGATGGAGATATCCTGAAGGCAGGAGGAGATATGAGCCTGGAGGGAGGGAGAGAGAGCAGGGGCAGAGATGTAGATTTGGTTGTCTTCTGCATGGAGATGATGGTTGAAGCCATGGGAGTGAATGAGTTAACCAAGGGAGTAAGTATAGATGGAGAACAGAAGGGTACCAAGAACTGACCCTTGAGGAACCCCTACAGAAAGGGGATGAGAAGGAGAGGAGGAGTCCGTGAAGGAGAATGAGAGTCTACGGCCAGAGAGATAAGAGGAGAACCAGGAGAGGACGGAGTCTGTGAAGCCAAAATTGGACAACATGTTGAAGAGAAGGGGATGATCCACGGTGTCAAAGGCAGATGAGAGGTCGAGGAGGATTAGGATAGAATAGAAGTCATTGGATGTAGCAAGAAGGAGGTCATTTGTGACCTTTGAGAGGACAGTTTTGGGGAGTGTAGGGAACGAAACCCAGATTGGAGGGGGTTTAGGAGAGAGTTGGAGTTGAGGAATTCGAGGCAGCGAGTGTAGACAATCCTTTCTAGGAGTTTGGAAAGGATGGGTAGGAAGGAGATAGGGTGATAACTGGAAGGGGCAGTGGGGTCAGGAGAGGGCTTTTTTAGGATGAGGGAGATGGCATGTTTGAAGGCAGAGGGGAAAAAACCATTGGAGAGTGAGAGGTTGAAGATGGAAGTTAAGGATGGCAGGAGGGAAGGGGTGAGAGTTTTTACAAGATGAGAGGGAATGGAGTTCGAAGCACAGGTGGATGGGGTGGCATTTGCGGGCAGAGATCACATCTGAGGATACTTCTGGGAAGGATGGGAAAGTAGAGAAGAGGGTTGAGAGTGGGGGTGTTGGAGAAGGGGGAGGAGTGACTATGAGATGCTCAGATCTGATGGTGTTAATTTTCCTAATGAAGTAGGTGGCCAGATCTTTGGGAGTGAGGAATGGAGGAGGGGGAGGAATAGGGTGCCTGAGGAGGTAGTTGAATGTCCAGAACAGCTAACTGGAGTGATGGGCATGGGTGTCAATAAGGGAAGAAAAATAGTTTGACTGGCAGAGCAGAAGGCAGAGTTAAGGCAGGAAAGGACAAATTTAAAGAGAACAATTTTGGCTTGGTGTTCAGACTTGAGCCAGCATTGTTCAGCAGCTCAAGCTTAAGAGCGAAGGAGGCAGACAGTGGCAGTGATCCAAGGCTGTTGGTTAGTGGTACGAGAGCGATGAAAGGACAGGGAAGTGAACGAGTTGAGTTGAGTAGAGAGGATGGAGTTGAGGGCAGTAATTTGGTCATCAAGAGTGGTTAGAGAGGATAGGGAGGTGAGGTGGGGTGTAATGCGCTGAGAAAGATGGGTGGGGTTGGGAGTGCGGAGCTTTCTATGGCGGAGTAATATAGATTTACAAGGGGAAGGAGTGTGAGAGAGGAGATAGGTTAGAAGTTTATGGTCTGAAAGAGGGATTTCAGGGTTGGTGAGGGTGGAGATAGGGTGGAGGGTATGTGTCACCTGCTTGTTATATATTTCCTAACCTTTTTAACAGGAAAGCTGTGTGTCGTAGTGGAAAAATCATGGGCCGGGAGTCAGAAGGCCTGGGTTCTAATCCCAACTTCACAATTTACCTTCTTTGTGAATTTGGACAAGTCACTTAACTTCTCTGTGCATCAGTTCCCTCATCTGTAAAATGGGAATTAAGATGGTGAGCCCTGTGTGGGATAGGGACTGTGTCCAATCCAATTATCTTGTTTCTATCTCAGCACTTAGTACACAGTCTGACACATAGCAAATGCTTAACAAATTCCATAAATAACATAAAACCCAAAACAGGGCATTACATCCACGCTATTACTACTTTCTCATCATTATTTTATTCACCTGCAAAATGAAATGAACAAAAATATATTAAAAGTTCTAAAATTAAGTTTGGCATGGACTGGATATCTTAAAACATTTGGACAATATCAGTATTCAGAAATTGTTTGATGACAATAGTAGAGCAACGTAACAAAGAATATTTTTACCTCAGATACAAGTATTTCATTTGCCATATTTATAATTCAATCAATTGTATTTATTCAGTGTTTTCTGTGTCCTGTCACTGTATTAAGCATTTTGGAAACTACAATAAAACAGAATTGGTAGACAGGTTCCCTTTTCACAAGGTGCAGATAGTCAAAATAGCATTGTAGATATTCTGTTTTGAAAATCAACTTTTCATCCATTGCCTTTTGGACATTTTTTTCTCGCTCTTAGTCAGAGACAGGAAAGATCATTGTTGTGACTGAGCTGGCTACCTAAATGTGAATTCACTGATGCAGCAAGGACACTGCACCAGGTCCTGGCTTTTATCTGGTTTTTATTTGCCCTCTAATTCCAATTCAGCCACTGAGTTGCTATGATACCTCACTAAACCTTATTTTCCCCTTTGTAAAATGAAGAAGCAAAAGAGTTCCATCTAATAACCACAGAGTTTGCAGGGAAGAAATGAGATAATGTAAATGGAACCTTGGAAGTCCTACAAAGAGCAGCTCTGCTTGTATTCAAGACTACCTCATTTGTAATTTTTATTATTTTTGCAGATAAACAGGCTCTCACTTTGGAGCAGACCTCCTCCACAGGAAGAGATGGAATACAAAACAACGTTGCTGAATTCATTCTCGGGACTATCCCAGAATCCTAAGGTGAAGAAAGTGTTATTTGTGTTTTTTTCATCATCAGCATGATGACTATAGTGGGGAACATGCTCATTGTGGTAACGGTAATCGCTAGCCAGAATCTACGCACCACCATGTACTTCTTTCTTGCCTACTTGTCCTTGAGGAATGTCTTTTACTCTACTGCTATGGCCCCCAAGATGATTGTAGATTTACTTTATGAGAAGAAAACCATCTCCTTCAAAGGCTATATGACCCAGCTCTTTGTAGAACACTTATTTGGAGGTACCATGGTCTTTGTTCTTGTGGTCATGGCCTATGACCACTAAGTGGCCATTTGTAAACCTCTGTATTATATGACAATTATGAATAGGTGTGCTTGTGGACTGATGGTGGGATTTGCCTCGGTAGGAGGCTTGCTGCACTCAATGGAACAACCTCTCTTTATGTTTCTGTTTCCTTTCTGCAGCCCCAATGTCATCGACCACTTTATCTGTGATATGTACCCTCTGTTGAAACTCGACTGCATGGATACCTACTTCATTGGCCTATCAGTGGCTGGCAATGATGGGGCCATCTGTGTGATCATCTTTCTCTTGCTACTTCTCTCC
This sequence comes from Tachyglossus aculeatus, assembly GCF_015852505.1. NCBI lineage: Eukaryota > Metazoa > Chordata > Mammalia > Monotremata > Tachyglossidae > Tachyglossus > Tachyglossus aculeatus. The sequence continues at coordinate 281,978 of NW_024044890.1, forward strand.
TATGCAGTTATCCTGCGCTCCCTGAAATCCCTCAGTTTGGAAAAGAGGCACAAAGCCCTCTCGACCTGCCGCTCCCACATCACTGTGGTTGTCTTATTCTGTGTTCTTTACATTTTCATGTACATGAGGCCTGTGTGGACCTTCCCCATAGACAAATAAGTGACTGCATTATTTATTCATTCATTCATTCAATCGTATTTATTGAGCGCTTACTCTGTGCAGAGCATTGTACTAAGCGCTTGGGAAGTACAAGTCAGCTACATATAGAGACGGTCACTACCCAATCACGGGCTCACAGTCTAGAAGGGGGAGATAGACAACAAAACAAAACATGTACACAGGTGTCAAAATCGTCAGAACAAATAGAATTATAGCTATATGTACATTATTAATACAATAAATAGAATAGTAAATACGTACAAGAAAAATAAATAGAGCAATAAATCTATAAATATACACACGTGCTGTGGGGAGGAGAAGGAGGTCAGGCAGAACAGATTGGGAGGAGGAGAGATAAAAGGGGGCTCAGTCTGGAAAGGCCTCTTGGAGGAGGCGAGCTCTCAGTAGGGCTTTGAAGGGAGGAAGACAGCTAGCTTGGCAGATGTGTTGGTGGAGGGCATTCCAGGCCAGGGGAAGGACGTGGGCCCGGGGTCGTCAGCCTCCTCTTTGATATCCCATCCTCCTGTCTCTCCCCACTTAAGTCTATACTTCACTCTGCTACCCGGATCATCCTTGTGCAGAAACACTCTGGGCATGTTACTCCCCTCCTCAAAAATCTCCAGTGGCTGCCTGTCAACCTACACATTAAGCAAACCCTCCTCACTCTTGGCTTCAAGGCTCTCCATCACCTCGTCCCCTCGTACCTCACCCCTCTTCTCTCCTTCTAACAATCCAGCCCTCACCCTCTGCTCTTCTGCTGCTAACCTTCTCACTGTGCCTCCCTCTCTTCCTCCCTTCAAGGCCCTACTGAGAGCTCACCTCCTCCAGGAGGCCTTTCCAGACTGAGCCCCTTCCTTCCTCTCCCCCTCGTCCACCTCTTCATCCCCCCATCTTACCTCCTTCCCTTCCCCACAGCACCTGTATATATATGTTTGTACATATTTATTACTCTATTTATTTATTTATCTTACTTGTACATATCTATTCTATTTTATTTTATTTTGTTAGTATGTTTGGTTTTGTTCTCTGTCTCCCCCTTCTAGACTGTGAGACCACTTTTGGGTAGGGACTGTCTCTATGTGTTGCCGACTTGTACTTCCCAAGCGCTTAGTACAGTGCTCTGCACACGGTAAGCGCTCAATAAATATGATCTATTGATTGATTGATTGATTGTGCCTCACTACTATCACCCCCATGTAGATCCCTTCATCCTTTACTGTAGATCCTTCACTGTAGATCCCTTAATCTACACTTTGAGAAATGAAGAGGTAAAAAATGCTATGAAGAAGCTCTGGAGGGGGAAAGCCATTTAAAGTGACATTTAAAGTACAATAATAATTGTATTTGTTAAGTGCTTACTATTTGCAATGCACTGTACTAGGCGCTGAGGTGGATACAAGCAAATTGGGTTGTGAAGAACCCAGAGTGAAAATAAATTAATTCATATGGAGGAAAAAAAAAGAGCAACAGAATCATTCATTCAATCATATTTATTGAGCTCTTACTGTGTGCAGAGCACTGTACTTCAGCACTTGGGAAGTACAATTCAGCAACAGAGACAATCCTTGACCACAACAGGCTCACGGTCTAGAAGGGAGAGACAGACATTAAAACTAGTAAAGAGGTATCAGTAGCATCATTAAATATAAATAGAATTATAAATATGAACACATCATTAATAAAAATGAATAGAATTATAATTATAAATGTGTAAGTATAAGCACAAGTGTTGTGGGTCACAGAGGGGCATAGAGGAAAGGGAGAAAGTTGGGGCGATAAGGAGGGGAGGGGGGCAGAGGAAGGGGGGCTTAGTCTCGGAAACCGTTTTCTAATGCTTATTCTGTGCTCAAAGGACAACTGAGCAAAGTGCAGATGTTTTTGATTTTGTAGCAATTTCTTACATTCAGGCACCTCACCACCTGTTCCTGTTACTGAATTTGGTTTGCAAGTCACAGAACAGGTTTCTGAAAGCTTCATTCCTGTCTGAGTTCTCAGATGCTGCCAGGTGCCATTAGGGCCATTGATGTCTCATAGTAAGCTACACAAAGCTCTTTCATTTCTGGGTCATTTTCATCACACCACTCGATGATTTCTCTTGCCTGCAACAGCTTCACTGAGTTATTTCCATTAAATATGTTTGTTGGTGTTTGTGGTTTGATTTATTTTTTCCAGCAGGGTTCCTAGCAGGATTCCTAGCTAGAGCCTGCTAGAGTTCCTGGCTGCTATCTTCTTCCTCTTGGAGTTTAGTGGTTTGGATACCAGTTTTGGGTAAGTGTGAGTGTGGAACACATGAGTCGATGGTCTATCCAACGTTCTTCATTCATTCATATTTAATGAACACTTACTGTGTGCAGAGCACTGTACTAAGTGCTTGGGAAGTACAAGTCGGCAACATATAGAGACTGTCCCTACCCAACAGGCTCACAGTCTAGAAGATAGACTCACAGTCTAGAAGACTGTGACTGTAACAATTATCTATCATATTCATTGAATGCATACTTTGTGCAGAGGACTGTATTAAGCACTTGGGAGATACAATACAATAGAGTTTGTAGACATGTTTCCTTTATCCTTGTACAGCATGAAAATAATAGGGATTCAGAGAAGATATGGACACATTTTAAGGACATTAATCTGGGAACCAAACTAATCTGGTGATGTTGAGGGATGAAATTGTGACTTGCTAATCCATAACTCACCATGAGAAATGATTGTTTCTGGGGCCTTCCCCTTATTGAGCATAAAGCCATATTTGCTTCCTGGTATCATGTTGAGTACAGTGGAAGCATGTTTCAAATTAATACTGGTGGCTTCAGTGAAAAGCACTGGCTGATGTATCAAAGGAATTTTTCTTCTTCGTGGCAATTAGGTTTTGCTCTTGGGAAACCACAGTATTCTATTGACACTTTCTGTTGATTCCCCCCTTCACTGCATGGTCCCCAAGGATGCACAGCTTCTCCTTTTCACAGATAAGGTGGGGGTGAGAGTGGAAGAGGCTAATGTTGATGAAATTTGTCACTGGAGCTAAGAGAAAGTGGAGGGAACAAAGAGTTGGCAGAAGATTGCTTGTTAAAGGGGAAGGGAAGAGGCAAGTTGAAATTCTGAAAGAGAAGGATTATTTTTTATTGTTGAACTGGAGGTGATCACTGGTGGTCATCGAGTCTATCCCCCTGTATCCAGGAAGGTTCATCCTTTCATTTCAGAGGACAAACTACCCTCTATGATTGAATTCCTTAAAATTATCTCAGAAATTATTTGATAAAGAAAGAACAAGACCCCGTTATTGTATCTTAGACTTATGTATTGTTTGGTGGAATAAATGAAGAAAATAAAAGAAGATCTTAATTGGAGTTTGCTGCCTGTTGTCTGGAGACAGCTAACCTTGATAAATAGAAAAAGTTCACTGTTTTAACTTGCTACTTCACGTAAATCATTTTTATGTGAGGAAACCATTTTAAGCTTTCTGTAAAATTCTTAAGTGGAGTAAAATCTGTAAACCAATTCCCAGGGCCACTTTGACACTTCTTTGTGAGGAAGCAGAAGTTTTCTACTCGAAAATTCCTGAATGCCCCAGAACTTTCATTCAAATAATTGTTCTAACATTTCATTTTACAATTAAAATGAACCCCTGAACAGAAAATAAAGGGGTTTAGGTCTTTGTTTTCATTTTGACAGATGCTAGGATGAGTTTTGACCATGAGAGAAATGCCAAGAGATTGACTCTCAAGGAGATAGATGGAAAAATAAGTGTTGCCTTAATGGGCCCTGGAGCAGAGTCAATATTTTGTTCTTATCCTTGGCTTCTTAGGCCCAAGAATCCCAATCTTTGCTTCTTCCAGACATCTCCTTCCTTAGCTCAATCCTCCAACAAATTAGGTTTTCTCTGAGTTCCTTAGACCTCCATGCCAAGTTGTGCAGGGTAGTGAACAAAGGGATTCTGCTGATTCAGTGCAATTCCATTGTATTTATTGAGCACTTAATTTATGCAGAACACTGTACTAAGTGCTTGGGAAAGTACATTGCAACAATAAAGAAACACATTCCCTTCCCACAACGAGCTTACAGTCTAGAAGGGGGTAATTTGATGTTGGTGACTTGAAATGAGGGCAGTAAGGAGAAAACTCTCCCTCATGCCAATGTACCTGTTAAAGTCCTTCTATCTCTCAGTGTGTCTGCATTCATAGTCAAGGAAGAGGGAAAAGAGTGACATAAATCAATAAAGATATAGAGAAAGGAGGGAGGGAGGGAAGGATATAGGGTGAGAGAGAAGGATGTGAGTGTGGGTGTGTGTATTAGTGTGTGTATGTAGGTGTAGAAAATAACTTGCAATCAAATTTGGACCTGAGAATTCCAGGGGAAAATCAAATATCAGGTGGAAATTATTCAAATGAATTCATCTGTGCTTATTCCATTCAGGTGGCAGCTACCATTTTCATCCACTAATATTCAGGGCAGCTAGCTAGTACCCTTTTTTTAATGGTGTTCATTAGCCTCTGCTGCAGTTAGCCTGTAGAAAGTTAAGGGGCCCTGAGGCTGGAGAATCCAGATTATTTTTTCCAGGAAATTGGGGTCCAGACATGCCACCTGATTGAGCACAGACTGGATCCTGGGCATTACTCACTTCACTTTGCCCCACCTTGACGGGGAGCGGAAGTGCTGCCTCTTTTCAACATGGAAGCAAGTGGAGGAACAGGGCAGGCAAGCGGCAGATGTGTTGCTACTAGGGGCCTGGAGGTGTGGTTGGGGGTTGGTGAGGTGAGTGGTGCTTTGCTTGCTTATTTAGCATCCAATTTTAGGTTCGCTCATGAAGTATTCTGGCCAAATAAGTGAATTTTCTACAGAAAACCTCCTTTTAGAAAGGATGCCTGTACTAGGAAACTGTTGCCTGTTCCTCCCAAAGAATGGAGTAATAATTTTCCTTATGAAAATGAGCTCCGAGACTTAGAGTAGTTCCATAACCTTGGGGATTGAGCTGCACCACGACCTGGGCTGATGTATGTTCTCTCTGTTGCTTGCAGAGCTCTGGCTCTCCTTTGTGAGTTCACCATCCTAGACAGAAATCATGGGCAGTAGAAACAACCTGACTGAATTCATCCTCCTGGCCAGAGATGCAGAAAATCATATCTGTGGTGTTCCTGCTTGTGCACCTTGCGATTGTGGGAGGGAATATGCTCATCGTGACCACCATCATCACCATCCACAGCCTCCTGGGCTTTCCTATGTACTACTTCCTGGCCTTCCTATACTTTTTAAACACCTGCTTCTCCTCGGTCATCACCCCCAAAATGATCGTAGACTCCCTCCAGGAGCGGAAAACCACCTCTTATGAAGGCTGACCCAGCTCTTTGCAGAATATTTCTTTGCCAGGGTGGAGGTGTTTGTGTTCATGGTGATGACTTACTACCACTATGTGGCCATCTGTAAGCCCCTGCACTGTGACCAACATGAACCGGCAGACCTATGGTGGGTTGGAGGGGCTGGCCTAGGCTGGGGTTTCCCACATTCGATGATTCAGTTCTTCTTCGTGCTCCTGTTACCCTTCTGCAGCCCGAACGTGATCGACCATTTCACGTGTGACTTGTATCCCCTGTTGAAGCTCACCTGCACTGAGACACATATCTCAGGGCTTTTGGTCATTGCCAACAGTGGGATGATTTGTATCATGAACCTTTCACTGCTGATCATCTCCTATGGTGTCATCTTAGGCTCCCTGAAGTCTCACAGCTCTGAAGAGAGGCGCAAAGCTCTCTCCACCTGTGGTGCCCATATCGCTGTTGTCATCTTCTTCTTCATTCCCTGTATTTTCATATACACATGTCCACCAGCCACCTTCTCTTTTGATGCAATGGTGGCTGTATTTTACACCATTTTAACACCCCTGTTAAAACCTTTGATCTAAACTTTTTGAAATGTGGAGGTCAAAGATGCCATTAGGAAGTTGTAGAGAAGAACAATGGTTTTTTCCTGAAAGGGAAATAGGTTTGAAATAAAGTCTCTTATTTTGAGGGATGGAAAAGGATACTGTGCAAGAGTCTTGCTAATATATTGAGGAAAATGGATAATTTTCATCCAAAAGGCTAGAAGAATGATTTAATTAGCAGGCTAGTTCCATTTCTGGCTGAAGAATGGTGATGGAGTCTCTTGTTGAGAATGACAGACAAGCCTCAATTTTGAGATCTCAGGATTAAGAGCCTTGCAAAGGAATTATAGAGGAAGGAGCATGGCCTAGTAGAAAGAGTACGGGTCTGGAAGTTAGAGGTCCTGGGTTTTAATAATGGCTCTGCCAGTTGTCTGAGGTGTCATATTGGGCAAGTGACAACTTCTCTGTGTTTCAGTCTCCTCAGCTGTAAAATAGAGATTCAAGAGCTGTTCTCCCTTCTACTTAGACTGTGAGCTCCATGTGGGACTGGGACTCTGTTCAACCTGATTAGCTTGTATCTATGCCAATATTCAGAACAGTGCTTGGCACATAGCACTTACCAATTACCATAATAATAAAAAATTAATGCACACATAAATAATAGACCATGAACAAGTCACTTAAATGTCACTTAAACTGTGTATTTCCTCATCTGTAAAATAGGGATCCTATTCCTTGTTACTTAGATTTTGAGACCCTTGGGAAAGAGACTGTGTCAGACTGAATATTTCTATGTATACTGGTGCTTACTACAGTGCTTGGCACTTAGTAAGTGCTTATCAATTTATTATTAGTAGTAGTAGTATTAATAATGTGAGTGGTTCATACAGTGCTACTCAACCCTAAAATGCTCTCTTTCCCTAACATTCACTCTCTAATCCTCCCCAGCCATCTCTCAAGAGGAGGTCTCTACTTATTTTCAGAAACCACCCCATCTAGCTGTGCCTCAAACTCAATTCAATCAATCAATCAATAAATTCTGTTTATTGAGCATTTACTGTGTGCAGAGCTCTACACTAAGTTCTTGGCAGAGTACAATATAATAGAGTTGGTAGATACTTTTCCTGCCCACAAGGAGAAAACAGTCTTCGGTTAGCCTAATACCCCTTAATCGTCTAAAAAAATCCCTACTCTAATCCTGATTCTGATCTTTACCATCCTCTTCAGTCTCTTTCTCTCTGGTTGCTTTTCCTTTTTGCCTTCAAACATGCTTAATGCTTTCTTGGATTAAAAAAAGCCCTGACTCAAGCAGTCCTCTTTACTGAACACTATATTTAGCACTAAGGTCATACAGTAGATTTTGTAGATATGATCTCTGGCCTCATAGAGCTTATGACTTTGATAGGGAGACTAACACTAAAAGGATTTTAACATAGCAGGAAGTAGGAAAAGTGGGCATGTATATGAGTTTGTTCTCTGGTAATAGGAAATGAAAGATAGATATATATATATATATATATATATATATATATATATATATATATATATATATATATATATATATATATATATACAGAAACGTTCTGGGAGTTGTGAGTTACACAAGTGGCCACAGTGTGATCACCAATTTTATGCGGAATTTGTGTCCCTTGCTGACCTGACATTTGCATACACTCTTCAGCGTATCTCTGGGCTTTTGGTCATTGCTGAAAATTTATATTGTGAACTTTTTCCTATTGATAGTCTCCTACATTATGACTCAGAAATGCTAAAATGGTAGTTGGGTTATAATAATCTGGAGAAAACAGAAATTAACTGGAGGAGGCCTCAGTGTTTGGAAACTATTCAATCACATGTTCTAAGTGAATTCTGTTCAGACTATTTTGATGAAACCAGCACCCAGGTAAAAAAAACTGTTGTACAGCTGGAATAGAATGACTACTATTCTGATGCAAATTCTCATCTGGAAACATTTTGAATGTTTTAAAAAATATTTGAATTTTGTTTGAAAATTTGAAACATATTTTCAAAATATTTTGATTTGCTTGAACCTCATTTTTCTTTCTCCTTCCTATGTGAGTTTTTCAGACATCTTTCTATTTGCTCTGTCTGAATTTTATTTATTTAGAATAGTGTTCTGTACACAGTAAGCACCTAAGAAATACCGTTGCTACTAAACCACCATCCAGTTCAACCACTGACCAGAGATAAGGCATAATAAAGATATAAGCCGATTACACATGTCCCATTCTATGTTCATTTTTGGTCAGTCAATAACATTAATAAAAGCTACCTGTGGGCAGGGTTTTGGTTCATCTTTGTGGTATTTTACCTTACAACTGCTTGCTTCTCTTCTCCAGTCAAGACTGTGTTTGGTTAGAGGGGAAATTACTAACCAATCCAATTTAAAGTGCCTCAGTAGAGGAAATCTCATAATAGTATTTTTATTTTTGTATCTGTTGAGCAGTTACTATGTGTCAAGTACAGTTCTAAGCACTGGATAATAAGTTTAATTGGGTTGGATGCAGTCCCTGTCCCACATGGGGCTCAAAGTCTAAATTAGGAGGGAGAGCAATTACCTCAGAATGGGCTGGATCTTTTTTCCCTCTGGACTATAAGCTTGTTGTGGGCAGGGAACGTCTTTATTAACTCTGTTATAATGAACCATCCCAAGTGCTTAGTACAGTGTTCTGTACATAGTAATCTCTCTGCAAATATGATTGATTGATTGATTTCTCACAGAAGTTTCTTTCCTCAAAGTTGCAGCCTTGCTGCATCAGATTTTCCCCTTTTCTCAGAGGCCCTCAACCCAGGTCTTGAAACTCTGAGCACTCAGCTTCCTGGGTGAGAACATGAACTCAAGCCGCACTTTAGGTTTGGAACACTGACACACTGTAGATTCCTTCTCACCTTTGAGCCACCAATCACTGCCTTTTTCTATTAGGAAGCTTTAGGTGTTTTATTCTATCAATCATCAATCAACCAATGGTATTTATTGGGCACATTGTGCACAGACTGCTATTCTAAGTCAGTTAGTCAATCCTATTTTCAAGTGATTACTGTATGCAGAGCACTGTACTATGTGTTTGGGAGAGTACAATACAACAATGCATGGCCACATTCCCTGTCCACAATGAGCTTAAGTGCTTGGGAAATTTCAATACAATAGAGTTGTACTGAACAACAGAGAAGCAGCATGACCCAGTGGAAAGAGCATGGATGGGCCTGGGAGCCAGAAGGACCTGGGTTCTAATACTATCTCTGTCACTTATCTGCTATGTGACCTTGGGCAAATCACTTCAGTTCTCTGGGCCTCAGTTTCCTCATCTGTCAACTGGGGAATAAGACTGTGAGCCCCATGTGGGACCTGGACTGATTTCAACCTGATTCGATTGTGTCTATCTCAGTGATTAGAATAGTGTCTGACACATAATAAGCACTTATACCATGAAAAAGTTGGTAAACATTATCCCTGCCCACAAGGAGCCTATAGTCAAGGCAGGGAGAGAGAGATTGAGAAAAATTACAAAAAGGAGAAATAGTAGAGTATGAGTATTTACTTAGTTTAAGTGAAGGATTCTAAAGAGCACTGACAACATCATTTTCTACAGTGAAGTCAAGTCTGTCACTTCCCAGCTGAATCATTCAGATGTTCTAGCCTGTAGAAGTCGAAAATAATTAGGCAACTTGGAAAATTTGAGGTGAGCAAAATATACAAATAGCCTATTGGATTTGATAGCTAACTGCTAAGACTCTAGATCTGAAGTTTTTCACCTTGCCACAATTGCATTTTTTTCTGGTCGGCAGAGTGAATTAGAATATCTCCCTAAACTCAATTTTCAGAATTGTGTTTCCTTTTGTCCCCCTCACTCTTTCATGATGCATTTTCCCAGCCCCTGAAACTCTATTTTAGACAAAGTTAGAGGCACTGTACTTAAGGAGATGACTTCCAAGAACTTGGCTACTCTAGTTAATTCAAAATCCTTCAGTTGGCCAGGGAATATGAGTGGGGACTGGGCTGGAGGAGAATAATGTGGATTTTTAAGGCTCACCATCATTTTGTTAGAGAAGCAGCATGGACTAGTAAAAAGAGCATGGGCTTGAGAGTCCGAGGACATAGATTCTAATTTTAGCTTCTCCACATACCTGCTGCATGACCTTGAGTAAGTCATTCAACTTTTCTGCACTTCAGTTCCCTCTTCTGTAAAATGGGCATTCAATATGTGTTCTCCCTCCTACTTAGGATAGTAAGCCCCACATAGGACCAGATGAGCATGGCCTTGTGAGTCAGAGGTCATGTGTTCTAATCCTGGCTTGCCCCTTATCAGCTGTGTGACTTTGGGCAAGTCACTTAACTTCTCTGTACCTCAGGTTCCTCATCTTTAAAATAGGGATTAAGGCCGTGAGCTCCAGGTGGGACAACCTGATAACCTTGTATCTATCCCAGGGCTTAGAACAGTGCTCGGCACATAGTAAGCATTTAACAAATACCATTATTATTATTGTTATTTTATCTTTTCAATGTGTCCCTTTTGTTCTGGATCCTGAAGCTGTCGAGCACCCAACACCTTTAAGAGTGTAGAGATGTTGCCACTTGTTGAAAAATTTTTTATGGTATATGTTAAAGGTTTATTTTGTGCTAGGTACTGTCCTAAGTAAGTGTGTAAAATAATCAGATTGGACACAGTTCATGTCCCACATGTAGTTTTCAGTCTTCTACATTTTTCAGATAAAAGAACTAAAGCATACAGAATTGAAGTGACTTGCCCAAGGTCATCTCACAGACAAGTGGCAGAGCCAGGGGTTAGAACTCAGGACCTCTGACTCCCAGGCCCGTTCTCTTTCCACTAGTCTGGGATGTTCCTCATTGATTCACTGACTGTTCTTCTCCAGCAGAGAAAATAGAAGTGGTTTCTATAACAGAATTTTGTGGTAAAATGTGGACTAAAATTCAGGATATAATTATTTGGAAATGCACAGGGTTATCATCTTCTAGGTAAGTAGGTAGAGAGTCCAAGTCCAAAAAGGAGCTTTGGAGATCATGTTGGCCATCCCCATTCTTTCAGAAAATTAATCAATTAAACAATCAGGGATTTATATTGAGCTCCTACTGTGTGTAGAATACTATTCTGTACTACATTTGGGAGAGTACAACTGAGTTGGTAGACATGTTCCTTTCCCACAATGAGCTTGTCTAGAAAAGAAAGCACTTTAATGCTTCCCACTCATAAGCTACCTTCCTTTTTCTTAAACCAGCACATCCTTCCTATGAATTACATGCTGCTGTCATACACAGTTCAACTCTCGATCAGTGTTAGTTAGTTGTTTAGTCATTAAAGGCTAGGACTGAAATAGCTGATTTAAATGGCTTTCCTGTTCCAGCATCCTCCAGTATTAATGAATGGTCCAGAGCCTGCAACTTCCCAAAAGTAGGTGCTTATTCTCCCAAGCCCTCCCTTCTTTTCAGCCTTCCTACTCTGTTCCCAATCTCCTCTGAAGAAAGGAGACATCACTTCTTAATGGCAGTTATGATGACAAAACACCAAGACGTACTTACTCTTAAACTTGCCAAATCCTTAGCCCATATCAGAGCATAGATGTACTGTGAAGACATTTTTAACCAAAAACAACAATTGACCACTGTGAACACAGGAACATAGTTACTAAATTGAGATAGGAGAAGAAATTTTGCTTAGTGTATAGGGCACCGGCACGGGAGTCAAAAGGACCTGTGTTCTAATTCCTGCTCTGTCACTTGTTTGCTGTGTGACTTTGAGAAATTAACTTAACTTTGCACTTCAATAACCTCACCTGTAAAATGGGGATTAAAACTGTGAACCCCATCTGGGATGTAGACTGTGCCCAAATTGATTACCCTGGCACAAAGTAAGCACTTAAAAAAACCGTAAAAAAATTCTTCATAGTGTTTGGCTCTTCTAGATTATTTTTATACAGGGTGACTGTATAATTTGTTCCCATTTTATAAATATGTGGGAGGGTTTCATGTTAGAAGACAGATAAGGAAATGAGGAATGCTTTTTAAGAAATGTTGATACAACAGAGACTAGTCATTCCCCCAACTCTAAAATTGAGCAGGAATTGGGTAAAACTTCTTGTGTTTATAAGAAGTAAAATGGTGAGAATTTATCTCTTCACTAATAATAGTAATAGTGGTATTTGTTAAGTGCTTACTATGTTAAGCACTGTACTAAGCACTGGGGTAGATATAAGAGAATCAGGTCCCACGTGAGCTTCACAGTCTAAGTAGGAGGGAGAACAGGTATCGAATCCCCATTTTGCAGATGAGGGAACTGAGACACAGAGAAGTTAAGTGACTTGCCCAAGGTCACACAGTACGTAAGTGGTGGAGCCTGGATAAGAACCCAGGTCCTCTGACTCCCAGGCTCATGCTCTTTCTATTAGGCCATGCTCTTGCCTTCTCATAGAATGGAAAATAATAATAATAAGAATAACGATGGCATTTATTAAGCACTTACTATGTGCAAAGCACTCTTCTAAGCTCTGGGGAGGCTATAAGGTGATCGGGTTGTCCCACGGGGGGCTCACAGTCTTAATCCCCATTTTACAGATGAGGTAGCTGAGGCACAGAGAAGTTAATAGACTTGCCCAAAGTCACTCAGCTAGCAATTGGCGGAGCCAGGATTTGAACCCATGACCTCTGACTCCAAAGCCTGTGCTCTTTCCACTGAGCCACGCTGCTTGATTAGAGTCATAATTTGACTGTCATGAAGGGTCGAAAAGGCATCAGACTTTGTCACTATTTGTGACGGGTTAACGCTTGGAAAGGTCCTGCCTGGAATATTTGGTTCTGATGTCTTTGCAGATTTTCCTCATTTGTGAAGTTCTGTATTTACTGAAGGAAACCAGCATCCGTAATGATTGAGTGAGGAATTGTAAATTCTCGAATTTCAGGCTATCTCTTTACCCTCATTTTGCATGTTTCTATCATAGTTTTATATCTCACCGTGGTGGGAGGTTGTAACAGCTGAAGCAGTAGAATGTTTGCTGAGTCAATTCCATCAATATTGAAGGTTTGTCACCAGAGAACTATCTCATTAACGTGTACCTACCCCAGCACTTAGAATAATGTTTGCCACATAGTAAACACTTAACAAACACCATGAAAAGGGGGCATCTCATGTCGTGGACAGGCTCAGCAGGAATCCTGAAAATCCCTGGCCAGCTGGGTAGAGAAACCTGCAGAAGCTCCTGTAATGGCTGCCCTGGAAATTTCCATGGTAGTCTGTGGTGCTACAGCACAGCACTGACACCTTGAGGAGGTCACTTTGGGAAAAATTCTTGCATGTGTTTCCCAGTGTGTTTCATCCTGTACCCAACAATTTGTTTATGAGACCACTGGCATATAGGAGAGAAGAGAATGCTGCTAGCATTAATCCATCCCTTTGCATACATTCAGTTCTGAAGTCTACCTGGTCGCTGCACATCTGTTGTTTATTAAGAGAGCCTTTAACATCAAAGTTCTACTGTTTTTCTTTTGGAGAGTCACATTCAAACCCACTGCTGAATTGCCTGGTAGTAATTGATATGTATTGAACTTATATTTCTTATTAAATTGATTGGCTGATTAACATGATAAAATCAAGCTATAGTAATAATTGTAATTATTATTATTATTATGCTACCTATTTTAAGTGGTATTTGTCAAGTGTTTACTATGTGCCAGACATTGCACTAAGTCCTGGGGTAGATACAAGCTAACCAGGTTGGACACAGCCAATGTACCACATAGGGCTCACTGTGTCCAACGTAAGGCTCACAGTCATCACCCACATTTTACAGATGAGGTAACTGAAGTACAGAGAATAATAATAATAATTATGGTATTATGGTGTTAAGTGCTTACTAAGTGCAAAGCACTGTTCTAAGCAGTGGTAGATACAAGGGAATCAGATTGTACCACGTGGTGTTCACAGTCTTATTCACCATTTTACAGATGAGGTAACTGACACACAAAAAAGTTGAGTGATTTGCCCAAGGTCACACATCAGACCAGTGGCAGAGATGGGATTAGAACCCAGGTTCTCTGACTCCCAGGTCCGTGCTCTTTCCATTAGGCCACATTTCTTCTCTCATGCTACTACAATCTGTACTCATCTTCATTCTTGTATTCTCTTTTTGTAGGTGATGAATTTCTCATTTGGGTGCATTCCCTGAGCACAGAAATAATGTTGATTACAAACAGTGTGACAGAATTCATTTTACTGGGGCTGACAGATGATCCAGTAGAGCAGAAAATCATTTTTGAAGTCTTCATAATTCTCTACGTTGCAACTATGTTACTCATTATAGTAACCATCAAAACCAGTCAGACTCTTGAATCTCATATGTACTTCTTTCTGAGCTATTTGTCCTTCTCTGATGCCTGTTCTTCCACTACCACGACCCCAAAATTGCTCGTCCTCACCCTCTCTGAGAAGAAGACCATCTACTTCAATGACTGTATAACTCAGATCCTTGCCCTCCATTTCTTCAGCTGCTTGGAAACACTGATCCTCATTATGATGTCGCACGATTGCTATGTGGCCATCTGCAAACCCCTGCATTACACAGCCATCATGGACAGGCGTGTCTGTAGCATCTTCATCATCATCATCAATCATATTTATTGAGCGCTTACTATGTGCAGAGCACTGTACTAAGCGCTTGGGAAGTACAAATTGGCAACATATAGAGACAGTCCCTACCCAAAAGTGGGCTCACAGTCTGAAAGGGGGAGACAGAGAACAAAACCAAACATACTAACAAAATAAAATAAATAGAATAGATATGTACAAACAAAATAAATAAATAAATAAATAGAGTAAAAAATATGTACAAACATATATACATATATACAGGTGCTGTGGGGAAGGGAAGGAGGTAAGATGGGGGGGAGGGAGAGGGGGACGAGGGGGAGAGGAAGGAAGGGGCTCCTGGAGGAGGTGAGCTCTCAGCAGGGCCTTGAAGGGAGGAAGAGAGCTAGCTTGGCGGATGGGCAGAGGGAGGGCATTCCAGGCCCGGGGGATGACGTGGGCCGGGGGTCGATGGCGGAACAGGCGAGAGCGAGGTACGGTGAGGAGATCAGCGGTGGAGGAGTGGAGGGTGCGGACTGGGCTGTAGAAGGAGAGAAGGGAGGTGAGGTAGGAGGGGGCGAGGTGATGGAGAGCCTTGAAGCCCAGGGTGAGGAGTTTCTGCCTGACACGCAGATTGATTGGTAGCCACTGGAGATTTTTGAGGAGGGGAGTGATATGCCCAGAGCGTTTCTGGACAAAGATAATCCGTGCAGCAGCATGAGGTATGGATTGAAGTGGAGAGAGACACGAGGCTGGGAGATCAGAGAGCATCTTGGTGGGAATAGTCCGGTTTGGGTCTTTTCTGCATTCTTCTACCCAGCTTTTACTCACTCTCAGTTTACCCTTCTGTGGCCCTGATGTGATCAATCTTTTTTTTTTTTTTGTGATTTTCAACCCTTGATAAAACTCACCTGTGCTGACACTTACTTTGTAAACCTGCTCTTTTTGTTTCTAATAGTGGAGCTTCTGTACCTTGAGTTTTGTAATGCACATGGCTTCCTACACGGTTATCTTATACTCACTGAGGTCTAAGTGGGCTGATGGGAGATGCAAATCCCTGTCCACCTGCAGCTCCCACATTCTTGTGGTCACCATATTTTATAGCCCCTGCAATTTCATATTGACCCGGCCTCAGATCACCTTTTCTGTGGATAAATCAGTGTCAGTATTCTGCATAACTGTTACTCCCTTGTTAAACCCTTTGATCTACACTCTGAGGAACACAGAAATGAAGAATGCTCTGAGAAAGGTATGGAGCCACAGAGTGACTCCCAGGGGCAAATGAACATTTTTCTGTGGAGTAATGGTTTTTGATGTTGGCTTGGATTGGGAGATCTCCAATTATTTCTTCTCTGACCCTCTAATTCTTCCTGTAATCCCTTAACTGTTATCTGTTTAACAGGAATCCCAGGTGTTGAGAAGGAGAAAGTAAGAATAGCATATGTTCATAGTTTCCCCAGTTTAGAAATGTTCAGACTCTTGTGAGTTGTGACCTGTCAGTTTATAACTGGGAAGAGTTGAAATGAGAGAAATGGTGTCAGAGAAGTGTCATGCAGGGTTGGGCCACTCGACTACACTATCATGTAGTACCTTGGAAGATGGGAAGACAATCGATGATTCAATAAATTGTATCTATTGAGTACTTACTGTGCGCAAAATATTGTACTCAGCTCTTGGGTGAGTACAATAGGGTCAGTAGATATATTCCCTGCCCACAATGAACTAACCCTGATGGACTTGAAACAATTCTAATCCACAGCTTCCTATTCCACCATCTCTTCAGAGAACACTATGTCATTCTCAACTCCAGTCTAAGTACTATTTCTCTTGTTCACTGTCAAGAGCTTAACCCATTGCATTGCACTCAGTAGGTGTTCAATAAATACGCTGTTGTTCTGTGTTTTTATTGTTTCATCATTACTTAAACTGTCTGTGACTAATGCTTACCCCTACTCATTTTTAAAAGAGAGCCCCTAGAGGGGAAGGGGCTGTGTCTAATTCTCATCTCAAGGCATTCTCAGGAGAAGCAACGTGGCCAAAGGGAAAGAGCACTGGCCTGGGCGTCAGAGGTTGTGGGTTCCAATCCTCGCTCTGCCACTTGTCAGCTGTGTGACTTTGGGCAAGTCTCTTAACTTCTCTATGCCTCAGTTACCTCATCTGTAAAATGGGGATTAAGACTGTAAGCCCCCTGAGGGGCAACCTAATTATCTTGTATCTACCCCACTGCTTATAACAGTCCTTGGCATATAGTAAGTGTTTAACAAATGCCATTATCATTATTATTATTATTATTATTATTATTATTATCTTTGTGCTTTTTTACCAGCCCCTTAGTACAGTGCTTTGCACAAAGTAGTTGCTTGAGAAAAGCTATTGAAGGAATAGAGGAACAGATGCTATTATTAACTTAGGCCTATCCTATACCTCAGTGAAGATTCCACCAGAGGACTCAAGGAAAACTGCAACACACTCCCTGCGTTGTTTAGAAATGGGATCTTATTCAGTACCTAGAGTGAAGTGCAAAGGGAATAAAATGGCAATAGAGAAGAAAGGCCAACCTTCCTTCATTGGGTTACATGGTTTTTTTCCTCCAAATTAAGAAGTTGCTTGTTTGTTTTCTACCAAATATGTTGAGTCCATTAGTGACACTGAGGAAAATCACGAGTTCTCCAAGGGTATATCTTGCATCAGGTCATATCCTCCCAACCACAAACTACAGTATTTTTTTTTTTATTTGCAGCAATTCATAGCACATATGTATATAGTTTTGTGGGCTGTACTCTTTTGGCACTTGCTTATCCTATCTATCTTTGGATTCCCTTTCTCCTCCTAACTGTAAATAAACTTGTGTCTCTCTGCTCCCTTTGATTGGAAGCTTTCTTGAGGGTTGAGGCTTAGTCTCGTGCTTCTTTTTCACTTTCCCAAGTGTTTAATACAGTGCATTTCTCAGTTAGCCAGGTCTGTTCCCCAATCTTTGGCATTTGGGTATTTTTTTTACAATTATTTAAAATAGCATACAAATAAAACCCATTGAAAATCTCCTCAAGGCCAGAAGCTTATTCTTAAATGATGACCTTGGGCAAGTCACTTAACTTCTACGTGTCTCAGTAAACTCATTTGTAAAATGTGGATAAAGACTGTGAGCTCCCTGTGGGACATGGGCTGTGTCTAATCTGATGAGTTTGTATCAACCTTAGGGAAGATACAGGGTAGATACAGTGCTTGGCATATAGTAAGGACTTAACAAATACTTAACCCCTCCTCCAACCAGCCCCCCAGACCCCACAAAAAATAACAACCTGCTACTATCAGTATATTCATTCATTCATTCAATCATATTTATTGAGTGATTACTGTGTGCAGAGCGCTGTACTAACCACTTGGCAAGTACAAGTTGGCAACATATAGAGACAGTCCCTACCCAACAGCAGGCTCACAGTATATCACTCAAGTTAGCTGAGAAAAGAGGGGAAAGGAGAGGGAAAGAGACTGAATTTCCAAGACTGGACAATATATTTCCCTCCTAGGATTTGCCAGACACTCAACTGTTTTGGATAGTTTAGTCAGGAATGGGCGGGGATTACACAAAAGGGAATTCATTCATTCATTCAATCGTATTTATTGAGTGCTTAATATGTTCAGTAAGCAGGGAACTTAAGGTTCCTTCTAGCTCTGTGATTTGAACAGCATAAAACCATTCCACATTTCTCCACCATTAAGAAAAATGGTTTGAAGTTAATAAGATTCCTGATCTGCAAAACTCCATTCCATTTTGTAATGAATTACTGATAAGCGAACCCCAAGCTGAATAGTAGTGATTCTAGGTTTAGTTTTATCTCTAGTTAGACGTCATGATCATAATCGTCTCCCTGTTCACCATTCCGTCTATCAAATCAAGGTCTGCTGTTCCAGGAAAGTGACATTGATTAAGCTTAGAATTTGTTAATCATCCCCTGGGCTTTCCCTGGCAGTGTGTGAGGGGTAGGGGATGAGGGAGGCTGGGGAGACAGGGTGTTAGGGCTTCAGGAGCAAAGAATTCTGCTTCTAGGGCCTTCAAATAATAATTATGTTACTAGTTAAGCGGTTATTATGTGCCAAGCATTGTTCAAAGTGTGGAGCTTTTGGCATTGACCTAAAGACATTTCCAAGTAAGGGAAAGGGCAAAGACTGGTCTGTTCAATTCTCCTTCTCTACTACTTGGAATATGTTTTTCAAGGTGTGGACTGTCTTAAAACAACAACAGCAATAGTAATAAAAATTGTAGTATTTGTCAATGCCAAACAATGTACTGAACACTGGACTAGATACAAGATAATCCAGTTAGAATCAGTCTGTGAACCTCATGTGTCTCACAGTCAAACTCATCTTGCAAGACCCACTTTTGAATCCTAATCTCATGCTATTGTGGGAACCAGAGACATGAGTGAGTGGCTTGAAGATTCAGTGGAATGCTTGCTCACATAAAGAATTACGTGGCTCAGTAGAGCTAAGACAATCGAAGAACTGTGTCATGATTTGGGAGTCTGGGGTGCTTGGGAGGATTTGAGTCGGTCCACAGGATTTGGATGCTAGAAGCATGGGAGAGCCTTTCGAGGTGTGACTAAACGAACAATGAATGAGTGTAGCTCTACCAGATCTGAAGTAAAATGACCAGACAAGCTGATTTTGGCAAGATGGTCTCCAAAGTAAGGCTGGACTTCTCCATCTTATTTAACAATTTCAAGACAGAAAAAGCAAAGCCATCTCCATGTCAGAAAAATTAGGGCTGACATTAATGGGAGGGGTCCTGCTGGGGGAGAGATGTGTCCCTCCATGGTGGGATACATGGTATGCTTGTTCTAGTCTTGCTCCACTCCTCCATGGAGATCCTGTAGAGTAAACTTATCTCAGGGTTGCCACAAGTGAAGCGACCAGTCAGAAAGAAAGATGTGTTCCCAATCTTCGGTGAAGGAAGAAAGACTTTGAAGTTGCTGATAAAACTTTGAGAAATAGGGTGGCCTAGTCGAAAGAGCATAGGCTTGGGAGTCAGAAAATCCACGTTCTAATCCTGGCTCTGCCACGTGTCTACTGTGTGACCATGGGCAAGTAGCCTAACCTCTCTGTGCCTCAGTTTCAAGGATCTAGAGTTTGAGATCTACATGGGACATGGACAGTGTCCAACCTGATTATCTTCTATCTACCCCAGCACTTAGTATATTACCTGACATTTAATAAGCATTTAAGAAATACAATTAAAAAAAATCTCAGAGGGAAGAGTAGAGAGGAAGACTGTGGGGACAGGGTGATTTAAGGACAGATTAGTTGTGGGAACTGGGTCAGTAGTCTGTTGGAAGGAAGTAGGTCAGGGCCACCGCTGTAATGGTCCCAGTCTGGAAGTTGTGGGCTATTTTCCCAAGGCTCAAGAAGGTCGATTCTGGGTTCCATGTTGAGTTTCGATCTTGATTTAGCTCTGGTGCTTATGGTCAGGCGCTCTGTACTTCCAAGTGTTTAGTACAGTGCTCTGCACACAAGTGCTCAATAAATATGATTGAATGAATGAATGAATGTGTGTCTTACCCAGGGTCTGAGAGTCTCTCTTCACAACCCATCAAAGGCCCAACTCCATCGTGAGCTCCAGGAATCTGGGACCTTATCCAGGCCCTCAGGAGAAATTCATCTGTGTGTGCCTCTCTCCCTTCTGAATGTCAGTCAATCATATTCATTGAGCATTTATCGTGTGCTGAGCACTGTACTAAGCGCACAGGAGAGTAAAATACAACAAGTAAACAGACATATTACCTGTCCACAAGGAGCTCGCAGTGTTGCGGGGGTCGGGGGGAGGGACAGACATTAATATAAATAAAATTTTCCAGATAGGTGCATAAGTGTTTTAGGGATGGAAGCAGGGACAGATAAAAGGAGCAGGTCAAGATGACCCAGAAGGGAGTGGGAGAGAGGAAAGGAGGTCTTAGTCAAGGAAGGCCTCTTGGAAGAGATTTACCTTCAGTAAGGGTTTGAAGGTGGAGAGAGTAATTTTCTGTCGGATATTAAGAGGGAGGGTGTTCCAGGCCAGAGGCCGGATTTGGGCAAGAGGTCGGCCATGAAATAGATGAGATCTAAATTCAGTGAGTAGGTTGGCATTTGAGGGGCTAAGTGTGTGGGCGGGGATGTAGTAGAAGAACAGCAAGGTGAGGAAGGAGAGGACCAGGTGAATGAGTGCTTTAAAGCTTTTGGTAAGGATTTAAGTGTGGAGAGTTTCTCTCTCTCTCCCCACACACCCATGTAAGAGGCCAAGTCGTGACTTATCAGAGGCATGCTTTTCGTCAGCTCTGGTGAACTTTCTGCTAATCAGTTTGAGTTTCTATAAACTCAGCATTTCTGTAGGTACCTATTATTTGCTTAACTGCAGCTGCAGTTCTTAGGAGAACTGGGTGGCTCAAACAATCAGTCAATCAATCAGTCAATCAATCAGTCAGTAGTATTTATTGAGATCCTACTGTGTGCAGAGAACTATACAACAGATCAAACGTTCCCGGCCCCAAGGAGCATATACATGCAATGGGGGAGTTGGGAGGACACAGATATTTTCCAATAGTGAGAGCAGAAAGAAGAACCACGATGCAATTGATAATGGTAAAAATATAAAATAAGAGAGGTTAATATGTAGTTGAATACATCAGCAGTGTGTATAGATCAATGTATACCACCAACCTGTATATTGATATATGCATTGTGTTGACTTATGTTCTCCCAAGTGCTTAGTACAGTGTTCTGTACACAATAAGCTCTCAGTAAGGAGCTTTGGGATGGAAGAACTTGGATAGGATCCTTACTTGGGGTAGGATTCCTGGAGAAGATGAAGTGAAGGAGGGATTAGTGGACTGGTACATTTCATAGGGGAAGGAAAGCGTTTCAGGCCATAGCAGTGGTGTGAATGCTTAATACAGTGTTCAAGGGCTTAATACAGTGCTCTACACTCTGAAAGTGCTCAATAAATGCCAATGATTTACTGAGCAAGTTTCAGGTAATAAAAGAGTGCTCAAGTCCCCCTTAACCTGTGCTTAAACAGACCACGAGTGTTGAATCTTGACTTTTCTGATGGCCAGAAGGGCTGTGATTGGCTTTGAATTTAGGAAGTTTGGGAGGACTGGTCAAATCCATAGATACTTAGCTTACTTAGTCTTGTGGGGGCTGAGGTGGTCATGGTTCAAATTAAAAGCCCCTGCAGTACAGTCATCCTCTTCAATGTAAAACTGGGTTTTCTTCACAAGTTGATTTGCCTGTAACTGTCATGTGTACATGTGTTTGCTTTGGAGGCCTGGTTTAAAGCAGGAAAAAGACATAGGGACCTTTGGAAAATAATTTAAAGAAAACTATCAAGTAATTTAACATCTGAAATCTAATGTGGCAAAGTATTTTTTAATGTGATTTGATTTAAAAGCACTTTAATTTGATGAACATTTTTGAAGAACGTAACATTCAGTGATAAAAACTGTTGAAAGGGAAACAATTTCAGGGGCCCCAGAAGTTGGGGACCTTGTCTCTCCCTCTAGAATGTAAGTTTATTATGGGCAGGGACTATTTCTGCTAATTATATTGTGCTCTCTCAAGCTCTTAGAACAGTGCTTTTGCATGTAGTAAACACTCAATAAATACCGTTGATAGACTGATTACTGCTGACCGCAATTCAGCCAAGGCTGGCAGTTGCACCTCCCCTTTATGCCCAAGACAGTGCATTGTACCCTGAGTTGCCTGGAAAAATGTCTCCATCTGAAAGAACAGAGCACAAAATTATTTCTCTGGAATGTGATGTATTCAAGGTAAGATGAGATCCTGTGCTGTTTTGGACAGTTTCCTGTCTAAGTCCTTTGGAAACTTACAAGGAGACCTCTGTGATCCCAAGTTTTTGATGAATGGCTATTAATATTCAGGAAATTCAAAGGTGGATCGAATATAGAGATAATAAAATAATAATAATAATAATAATAATAATGTTGGCATTTGTTCAGCACTTACTATGTGCAAAGCACTGTTCTAAGCGCTGGGGGGGATACAAAGTGATCAGGTTGTCCCATGTGGGGTTCACAGTCTTAATCCCCATTTTACAGATGATGTAACTGAGGCTTAGAGTAGTTAAGTGACTTGTCCAAGGTCATACAGCAGACATGTGGCAGAGCCTGGATTCGAACCCATGACCTCTGACTCCAAAGCCCGTGCTCTTTCCACTGAGCCACACCCTGACGAAGCACGGCAAGAACCCCGTGATGGAACTGAATGAGAAACAGCGGGGACTGAAGCATGAGCTGATCTCCGAGATGGGCAGCAGCCACGACAAATGCTTCATCATGGAGGTGGGCAGAGGTTCCCTGTCCTCTCTCAGCCCCTGGGCCAGAGCAGCGATCTGGATCCTGGGGGCTCTAGCACTCTGTCCCTAATCCAGCTGGGTGGGGGTCGGCAGGGAATCCCATTCCTGAAGCAGGTGCTTTTCTTGTGGTGGGTGGGATAGCTCTCAAGGCTTGGCTGGACTGGCTGCGGAATGCAACTTAGCCACCCCTAAACTGCCCCGGGGCCATCTTCTCTTCCAGTGCCCCCTTCCTGCCGGCCCTCCCGCTGTTTTGTAAGCCTTTCCTTGTCCCCCACCCTGCCCTGGACGGGTCGCCAGGTTGTGAGGATGGGACACAGGCATTAAGGAAAACAGGGGAGTTAGCTACTGTGAGGACTTTGAGTGGAGAAAACTGCTCTTTCTCTTTCTGTAAGCTTTGTCTTTGAAGTTTCATGCTCTTATTTTCTCTTTGAAGCTCCAAGAAAAGAATTGGAAAACATAGCTGCAACCTCTTCTGTTCCTTCCATCTACCTCTGTCATAATCAGACTCATAGAATTTGACCAAATGAAAATAAATTATTAGACTTCCTTGGCACTCTCTTTTGCCTGGGGAAATCTCTAGCCCCTAGAGGCTGAGAGACACACACATTTCTGAACATTCAAGGAATGGCTTTAAATATCCAGTGGAATACAAAGAACAGAACTTCGACTTTAAATGTACAAAGTGGAGGACTGTGTTTGAGGAAGGTGGCAAAGGACTAGTTATTGAGAGGGCTTTTTGCCACCATCACCAATAAGAACAACAATAATAACTGTGGTATTTGTTAAGTGCTTTCTATATGCCAAGCACTGTATTAAGCACTAGGATAGATATAAAATAATCAAGTCAGACACAGTACCAATCCCACATGAGGCTCTGATAGCCTACATAGGAGGGAGAACAGGTATTGAATTCCCGTTTTATAGATGAGCTTGTTATGGACAGGTAATGTGTCTGCTAATTCTCTTGTATTGTACTCTCCCAAGTGCTTATTACAGTGCTGGCTATATTGTACTTTATTGCTCATTTATATTTTCCAAGTGCTTAGTACAGTGCTCTGCACATAGTAAGTGCTCAATAATATGATTGAATGAATGAATGAAATAATACATTTGACTAATTGAAACTGAGGTACAAGGAAGTTATGTGACTTGCCCAAAGTCACAGAACTGGTAATTGGTGAAGTCAAAATTAAAATCCAGGTCCCTTTTGGCTCCCACGCCTGAACTATTTCCTTTAGGCCATACTGCTTCTCAGAGCAGAAATTTTATTTTCTTCTCTCTATCATTTCACACCGAGAATTGGGAAACCATCCTGAATTTTCATTTGTTGACTGCTGGATGTTTCTTGGATCAGTTACTAATGCAAGGAGACTGGTGAGGATAGAGTCCAAGGTAAGATTTGGAACTCTTAACTATAACTGCTGATCCCATTTTGTATAATTCAGAGGTTTTAAACTGTAGAGAGCACAGTGTCATTGAAACAGTGGAAGAATATTTTAGGCATGATCAGTTGCTCTTAAAACAGAAACTGCACAGAGCAGTTGTAAGGATATGGAATTTGTTACCAAAGGAAGTTGTGAAGGCATAAATTACCAAAAGCAATCAGAAAGTTCTGGAAAAATTATGGGTGATAGCTTACTCATTATTAGAGAAGCAGAGAAGCCATGTGACCTAGTGGAAAGATGACAGTTCTGGGAGAAAGAGGACCTAGGTTCTAATTTCATCTCTGCCAATTACCTGCTATGTGACTTCGGGTAATTCACTTAACTTTCTGTGTCTCAGTTTCCTCATCTGTAATATGGGGATTCAAACCTATCCTCCCACATAAGTAGACTCTGAGCTCCATGTAAAACAGGGACTGTGTCTGATATGATTAACTTCTATCTATTCCAGCACTTAGAAAAGTGCTTGACACATAATAAGAGCTTAACAAATGTCATCACTATTATTAGAGGGAAAGTCAGGGTATTTGAAAGTTCAAGAAGGATCAAGATAGCGCGTGCTTCTCACTGTTGATTTCTTGCTAATAATCACCCTCTTGGCTAGAACCCACTCCCCCTTCACATATGGCAGGTCACTGCGCTTCCCATCTTCAAACATCTGAAATCTCTCCTACAGGAGGCCTTCCCTGACAGATCTCTCACCTCTCCAACCTATGTCTCCACCAAAAGCTACATCAACACGTCCACATTTACCCAAGCACTTGGATATTCCTCCTTATGTATCTGGTAATCACATGCATGTCTTCAAACTGTGTTGCTTCCTGCTGTTGTTGTTTTCGTCTTATGCTGTCGAATTGTATATGACCCATAACAATGCCATGGACATGTCTCTCCCAGAATGCCCCACCTCCACCTGCAGTCGTTCTGGTAGTGTATCCATAGAGTTTTCTTGGTAAAAATATGGAAGCTGTTTAACATTGCCTCCTTCCGTGCAGTAAATCTGGGTCTCTGCCCTCAACTCTCTACCATGCTGCTGCTGCCCAGCACAGGTGAGTTTTGACTTGTAGCAGATTGCCTTCAACTCGCTAGCCACTGTATAAACTAGAAATGGAATGGATATGCCTCTGCTTGACTCTCCCTCCCATAGTCCCTCCCATAGGGGTTCCTTAAGGGTCAGGGGTTCCTCAGGGGTCAGTTCTTGGTCCCCTTCTGTTCCCTATCTACACTCACTCCCTTGGTGAACTCATTTGTTCCCACGGCTTCAACTATCATCTCTTGGCTGATGACACCCAAATCCACATCTCTGCCCCTGCTCTCTCTCCCTCCATCCAGGCTCGTGTCTCCTCCTGCCTTTGGGACATCTCCATCTGGATGTTTCCTCGCCATCTAAAACTCAATATGTACAAGACTGAACTCCTTATCTTCCCTCCCAAACCCTGTCCTATCCCTGACTTTCCCCTCACTGTAGACGGCACTACCATCCTTCCCATCTCACAAGCCCGCAACCCTGGTGTCATGCTCGACTCTGCTCTCTCATTCATCCGCACAACCAATCCATCACAAAAACCTGCCGGTCTCACCTCCACAACATCGCCAAGATCCGCCCTTTCCTCTCCATCCAAACTGCTACCTTGCTGGTTCAATCTCTCATCCTATCCCGACTGGATTACTGCATTAACCTCCTCTCTGATCTCCCATCCTCCTCTCTCTCCCCGCTTCAGTCTACACTTCACTCTGCTGCCCGGATTGTCTTTGTACATAAACGCTCTGGGCATGTCACTCCCCTCCTCAAAAATCTCCAGTGGTTGCCTGTCAACCTATGAATCAAGCAAAAACTCTTCACTCTTGGCTTCAAAGCTCTCCCTCACCTTGCCCTCTCTTACCTCACCTCCCTTTTCTCCTCCTACAGCCCAGCCTACTGTCTCCTCCCTTCTGCTGCTAACCTCCTCACTGTGCCTCGTTCTCACCTGTCCCGTCGTCGACCCCCAGCCCACATCCTTCCCCTAACCTGGAATGCCCTCCCTCCACACATCTGCCAAGCTAACTCTCTTCCTGCCTTCAAAGCCCTACTGAGAGCTCACCTTCACCAGGAGGCCTACCCAGACTGAGCCCCCTTTTTCCTCTCTTCCTTCCCATCCCCCCTCTGCCCTACCTCCTTCATTCCATCGTATTTAGCGCTTACTATGTGCAAAGCACTGTATTAAGCGCTTGGGAAGTACAAGTTGGCAACATATAGAGACGGTCCCTACCCAAAAGTGGGCTCCTTCTCCTCCCCACATCACTTGCAGATTTACTACTCTGTTTATTTTACTTGTACATATTTACTATTCTATTTATTTTGTTAATGATGTGCATATAGTTATAATTCTATTTATTCTATTGATTTTGACACCAGTGTACGTTTTGTTTTGTTGTCTGTCTGCCCCTTCTAGACTGTGAGCCCGTTATTGGGTAGGAAATGTCTCTATATGTTGCCAACTTGTACTTCCCAAGCACTTATTACAGTGCTCTGCACACAGTTAGTGCTCAGTAAATATGATTGAATGAATGTATAAATAATCGAGATTGGTAGAGTACTGGAAACTCTAAGTATGTGACCCTGAGAGGTTTGTTTTCCCCTACTTGTAATTTATTGTAGTGCCTGTCTCCATAAATAGATTGCAAACTCCTTGAGGGCAGAGATTGTGTCTACTAACTCGATTGCACTTTCCCAATTGATTGGTATGGGCTCTGTACAGAGTAACTACTCAATAAATAAAGTTCTACTGATTGATTGTAGCAATAGACAATAGATACATGATGGGTTATTAGAGGGAAATGTAACCATAATGATGGATGCCAAGGAAGGCAATCTTAACACTATTTTTCTAAGCATCCTTTGGTGTTAATGGAAACAGACTTCAATATTAGGCATATGGCTCATCTAATCCTATATCCTTAAGTCAGTTTTCCAGGCTATCTATTTTTTGTTTCTTTTCATTTCATCTGTAGAGCACATTTGAAACTCTTTCTGAACTCAGTTTTGATAAGCTCTCCTCCTTCTGTTATTTTTTGGGCTCTTTCAGTACAGGTACTGTAAACAGTTGTTTAGGTGATGAATGGCAATCTTGGAAACTGAGAGAAGTTCCCAAGCAGAAGGGGTGGGGAAATACCAATTTAGATAATGATATAATTATACAAAATCAAATACATCAAAATGTGTGCAGTAGTTATACTGAGTAGCTGAAGACTGAGTTATAGAATTATAGAATCAAAATATGAAAAATCTCTGCAGGTCATTCACTTCATCCATTCTTCTGCCTTAATAATAATGATAATAATAGTAATAACAATTGGGGATTATATCTGTGTGCTAAGCACTGTACTAAGTGTTGAGGTAGATATAAGCTTATCAAGTCCCACATGAGGCTCACAGTCTAAGTAGGAGAGAGAACAGGTATTAGGTCCTCATTTTACAGACAAGGGACATGAGGCAAAGATAAGTTAAATGACTTGCCCAAGGTCACCCAGCAGATATGTGGTGAAGCCAGGGTTAGAACCTTCCTACTGCTTTTTAAAATGATATTTAAGTACTTACTAAATATCAGACACTGTACTAAGTGCTGGGGTAGATACAAGCTAATTATATTGGACACAGTCCATGTCCCACATGGGGCTCACAGTTTAATACCCAGTTTATGGACGAGGTAACTGAGGCACAGAGAAGTTAAATGACTTGACCAAGGTCACACAGCAGACAAGTGGCAGAACTGGGATTAGACCCCCAGGTCCTTCTGACGCCCAGGCCCATGCTCTAACAATGCTCAATAGTCATAAATTAAAATGGGGGTGACATGAATAATATCTCAACAACAATGTGAACTGAGAGAAGAGCATGAACCAATTTTCCAAGAAACAGATCTACAGGTGTACAACAGATTGTCCCCCTGGCCTGCAGATCTAGTCATTTCTACAATTAGATTTCTGTTTCATGCTAATAATAATATAATAACGATGACATCTGTTAAGCACTTACTATATGCAAAGCACTGTTCTAAGTGCTGGGGAGGATACAAGGTGATCAGGTTGTCCCACGTGGGGTTCACAATCTTAATCCCCATTTTACAGATGAGGGAACTGAGGCACAGAGAAATTAAGTGACTTGCTCAAAGTCACACCGCTGACAAGCGGCAGAACTGGGATTTGAACCCATGACCTCCAACTCCCAAGCCCGTGCTCTTTCCACTGAGCCACGCTGCTTCTCAGACAGGCTGCTAAGTTTTGGGGATCTCCAAACACTCTTCAATGAGAACGTCAGATTGGAATGAAAATATAAATATTCTCAAGGAGAAACTTTCACTTTACAAAGTCATGACCATGCTATTATCTACTAGTTCACCATCTCCCCAGGATAGGGGAGAACCAGTCCCTGTTCCTTGGAATAAGATCCTGCCTCAGCCCCAAGGTAGCGCTCATGCAAATTTCTTTCTTATTTTTGTAGGAACAACACCTTTCACCCAGAGGTGCTCCGTGGACAGTGAACTCATGGCTATCCCAAACAATGTTACAGAATTTGTACTGTTGGGACTGACCCAGGATCCAGAGAAGCAGAACGTCATCTTTGCTGTCTTCTTGATATTTTACTTGGCTACACTGTTTGGAAACTTCCTCATTGTGTTGACCATCAAGACTAGCCCAAATCTTGAATCACCTATGTACTATTTCCTGGCCTATTTGTCATTTTCAGATGCCTGTTTCTCCTCTACCACGGCCCCCAAATTGATTGTGGACTCTCTCTCAGATAAGAAGACCATAAATTTTGGGGGCTGCATGACCCAACTCTTTGCACTCCATTTCTTCGGCTGCATGGAAATCCTGGTCCTCATTCTGATGGCCTATGACCGCTACATGGTCATCTGTAAGCCCCTCCTCTACACCACCATCATGAATCAGTATCTGTATGGCTTTCTGGTGGGCTTAGCCTGGGTAGTGTCTTTCTTGCATTCATCCGCCCAGCTTTTCCTCACCCTGAGTCTACCATTCTGTGGTCCCAATTTGATCGATCATTATTTATGTGATGTGCAACCTTTGATGAAACTCGCCTGCTCTGACACTCACTTGGCAAACCTGCTGTTCGTTTCCAACAGTGGGGCCATCTGTACCTCGAGTTTTGTTGTGCTTATGGCACCCTATGTGGTCATCTTGTACTCTCTGAGGTCCAAGGGGGTTGAAGGGAGACGTAAAGCCCTGTCCACCTGCAGCTCCCACATTCTTGTGGTGACCTTATTCTTTGGTCCCTGTATATTCATATACGCCCAGCCCCAAACCACCTTCTCTGTGGATAAATTGGTGTCAGTATTTTATACAATCGTTACTCCCTTGTTTAACCCTTTGATCTACATTCTGAGGACCGCAGAGGTGAAAAATGCCATGGGAAAATTATGGAGCCGAAAAGTGCTTCCTCGGGAGTTATTAGCAAGATTTTGAAGATGGGAAGACGTGTATCTTGAAGTATTTTAAAGGGGAGGGAGCTTCAGGTAGGGAACAGAGTGAGGAAGGGGTTGGCCTTTTGGTGCTCTGCGTGTTTGTTTCCACCAGTATCTTTTCCGTTAAAAAGAAATTGTCAGTTAACAGATTCAAAACTAAACACAAATAACGTTTTCCTGAACTGGTAAAAAGGCCGTGGCTTTGAAACTTTTCCATGGAATGGTGAATCCAAATGAAACTGATTCCAAGTGAAACTGGTTTGACTTAACTTTTGCCAATGTTTGAATGGATTTGGAACAAATATGCCAGAGCAAGATGTATTAACCGTCATGTGGGTTCTATGCTCTTTTTTCATCTCCTCCTCCTCCTCTGCCCAACACCCCCCTTCCCTCCCCCCGCCCCCTCCCCGCAGTACTTGTATATGTTTGTACCTATTTATTACTCTTTTTATTTGTACATATTTATTACTCTATTTTATTTGTACATATTTATTACTCTATTTTATCAATGATGTGTATATAGACATAATTTTATTTATTCTGATGATATTGACACCTGTCTACTTGCTTTGTTTTGTTGTCTGTCTCCCCTTTCTAGACTGTGAGCCCGTTGTTGGGTAGGGACCGCCTCTATCTGTTGCCAATTTGTTCTTCCCAAGAGCTTAGTGCGATGCTGTGCACACAGTAAGCATTCATTAAATACGATTGAATGAATGAATGGTCCAATCCTTTCTTCAAATGTTTTGACCCAGGAATGACTTCCTGGGACATCTTCAAAAGGACAGTTTCTGAGAGATTTAGGCTTATCTGGTCTCACCTGAAATGGGACCGATGTTTTCCATGTAAAACTACCTTTCACTTTGTGCATCTGTAAGTTTGGATGTGGGTTGAGATGGATGAGAAATCATTTTCGGTAGCTCTTCTGCCTGTAAACTATTGTGATTTTGCGATGGAGGGGTTGATTCCTGGTGGAAGTCTGAATTGGGAAGTTGCAACGAGATAGGATGGGGTCATTATTCTAGAATGTGACAAATGACACTTTTCTGGTTTGCTCATGGAATTTTGTTAATTAGTTTTAAAATAAAAATGTGTATTTCTGTTCATGACCTTGAACATAGATACTGTGGGAAGAGAAGGGGTCCAATGGATTTTCAGCTGTGGGGGTATCCAGCTGTTCTTTGTGCCTGCACAACTTTTTGGGCTGGACATTTAGGTTCCCTCAACCCAGGGCTCTGAAAAGTCCTGAATCTTCTTAAGCACAGTTGAAAAGAACCCAGAATTTTTAAATCGGGCTTAAAATGTCCATCATCTTTTTGACATGTTAGTTCTTCTAAACGTCCTTGCTATTCTCAAAACCCAATCTGCTTGTTTATCTGCTAAAATCCTCCTCCTCGTTCCACTCTTGCTCTCCTGAAGAAGTTGTCAGCCATGAAACTGAGTCTAACCTTCGGGAATTTTCCTGATTTCCGAAGTGACAAAAGTCACTTTTCTGGTTCAAAATCATTATTTGTCACATCTAAGCCTGGATTTGTCCGGTGAAACTGATCATTTGTATCGCCATCACCACGTCCTTCTTTCTTGCCTGTTTCTCCTTCATAAACTTATGTTTCTCCTTAGGACAGATTCTTTTAAAATATAGTATTTGTTATGTGGTTACTACCTGCTAGAGACTGTACTAAGCACAGGGATAGATACAAGATAGTCGGGTTGGACACAGTCCCTGTTAGTCCCTGTTCCACATAGGGCTCACAGTGTTAATCCCCATTTTATGAATGAGACAATGGAGACCCAGAAAAGTTAAGTGACTTGCTCAAGTTCACATAGCAGGGATTGATGGAGGATTGGAACTCAGGTCTTCTGACTCCCAGGCATGGGCTCTCTCCACTAGGCACACTGCTTCTCTTGCAGATTTGTTCCATGAGAAGAGAATCATGTCATTCAATGGATGCCTGCTTCTTTGTAGTTTATTCTTTGCTGAGACTGAGATGTTAATAGGTGGGTTCCTTTATGCTCTGGCACTATGTGATTATTATAATTGGAATCTATGAGAACTACTATATTTACATTGGGCAATAGGGCATCATAAGCTAGGTTCAGATTTATTTGAGAAATCGAGTTGCATCACAGTGACATTTTGCCTTTCAAATTGCTTTTCCACAAGGGGCTTGGCACTCTCCCACTACCAAAATTACTGAGTTCATAGGGGCAGTCCAGGGCCCTGCCTCTCTTCAGCGAGACACCAAATTTCTTTTTTTAAATGGTATTTGTTAAGTGCTTGCTGTGTGCCAGGCACTGTACTATGAGCTGGGGTAGATACCAGCTAATCAGGTTGGACACAATCCATGTTCCACAAGGGGCTCATAGTCTTAATCCCCATTTTACATCTGAAATACCTAAGAAACAGAGAAGTGAATCAACATGCCCAAAGTCACACAGCAGACAACTGGTGGAGCCAGCTTAGAGCCCAGGTCCTTCAGACTCTCAAGCCCAAGCCCATGGCTATGCTCATGCCCATCTGGACAATGCTGGTTGTTCTCCTCTCCCTCCCCTCCCCTAGGAACAAGTTCTGTCTTTTCAACACAGAAAATATAGGAAACACTGTTGCATTTAGACAGGGCGGCTCAGAGAGGAGTGGTGAGATGATGAGGCATGAAAAGTAATCTTTTACTTTTGGTGCTGGTTTTACCTTTTTTCCATCTGTGTCTTTAAATAAATCAATCAATGATATTTATTGAATGCTTCCTGTATGCAGAGCATTGTTCTAAGCACTTGGGTAAGTACAATGCAACAGCTTTGGTAGACACAATATTTGCCCACAAGGCGTTCACTGTCTACAGGGGAGACAGACACTGAAATATATTTCCTCCCTTGTTTAGATTCTAAGTCTTCTGAGGGGCATGGTCAAAGTCTGAAATTATCTAAGTCTTCTTACTCGAGCTTAATATTATAATTCATGCAATTCTAGATGTTTAATTAATATTCTTATTGATTATTGATGGTTTGTGAAAAAACACAAACTCTTTTGAGAAGTGTGGGGAGCGTAGTAAATTTGATTTTGAATTTTCCAGGTAGCACCATAGAAAAATAAATTGGTGTTTTCAGGTCAGAGATAAATCCTCTTGAAATATACAGAGAGGTTTACACAGTTATCCAGATAATTCAGATGGAAACCTTCCAAACTTACCATTTGTCTGAATTGCTCAGGTATATTGATATGCAAGTGGATTGCTTTGTTTTGAATTGTCTGAATTCACCAAGTGACTGTTCTCTACTTCACCTTGGATTTTTCAAAGTGATTAAATCAGTAACCCAAACTTCATTTTAGAGAAAAAGTAGGACATTTAGGCGAGGATCTTCCTGACCAATTATCTGAATAATTACTTTAGTGTTTGTAGAATGATACATTGTTGATGAGAATTAACTAATGGTCCATTGTAAAACTCATTAGCAATATCAAAACCTGAAATTCAGACTCTGGTAAACCCAATCAATGCAAATTGCTACAAAAATATATTTTGAGAGATCACTAGATAATCCTGAACTTCAATCCTTTTTCTGAACCAGGCTAAAGCTCTGTACACCTGTGCTGATAGAAGTTCTGATTGTATTGGGTTCAGATGTCTAGGGCTATGTCTGGATCAGTAATATCTAATTAGAACAACAACCTGGAAAGAGCATGAGCCTATGAGTCAGAAGACTTGGGTTATATTCCCAGTGACCTTGGATAAGTCACTTCACTTCTCTGTGCCTCAGTTTCCTCATCTGTCAAATGTGGATTAAGTCTATGAGCCCTATATGGGACAGGGACTATGTCCACCTGATTATCTTGTATCTACTCCAGCGCTTAGAACAGTGCCTGACATACAATGCAAAGTTAACAAACACCATAAAATACACTAAAACAAAACAAAAAGTACCTCGATCTGAAGAAACAGAACTCTCCCCAAATCAGTTTCCACCTCTAAACTTGGGATTTTACAAGACTAATTTCCCTTAATGGAGACAGATGTAGCCAACATTAAAGTGGTATGTAGTCTAGAGTCCCTCAGTATCATAAATTTGTTCTTTAGAAGGACTTCAATTTACTATTATTTTTATGATATTTATTAAGCTCTTTCTCTGGGCTAAGTAATGAGTTAAACACAGGTGTAGATGCAAGCTCAGATTTAGTTTCTGCCTCAGGATCCAAATCCAGGAGTCCAGGGAACATCAAGCCTTAGTCTGATTTTGGTAAAGTAACAAGTTCATCTCTTGACGAAAGATCTAATCAGATGGAATCTATATGAATAGCGGTTACCTGTATCCTATCATAAATGATCTCTGATCAAACAGTGGTATTTATTGAGTGTTCACCTGTGCAGGCCACTGTACTAAACACTTGGGCGAGAGTACAATACAACAGAGTTGATAGACACATCCCATGCCCACCTGGAATTTGCACTCTGGATGTAGCAACAGACATTAAAGTAAATTATAGATCTGTACTTAAGTGCTGGTGCAGCTAGTAGGTAGGTGAATAAAGGATACAAATCCAACTGCGAGGGTGGCATAGAAGGGAGAGAGAGTAGAGGAAATGATGGATTTGTTGGGGAAGATCAGAAATTTTTTCTACTCTCCCAAGGTCAGTATGCAAGAGGCTATTTTCAAGAGTGTTGCAAATTCCTTCCTTCCTTCCTTCCTTCCTTCCTTCCTTCCTTCCTTCCTTCCTTCCTTCTTTCCTTCCTTCCTTCCTTCCTTCCTTCCTTCCTTCCTTCCTTCCTTCCTCCCTCCTTCCTCCCTCCTTCCTTCTTTCTCTCCATCCTCCTTCCTACTTTCCCTCCATCTGTCCTTCCTCGCTTCCTCCATCCCTCCCTTCCTTCCTCACTTCTTCCTTCTTTCTGTCCTTCCCTTCCTTCCCTCCCTCCTTCCTTCCTTCAGTCTTATTTATTGAGAGCTTAATGTATACACAGCATTGTACTAAATGCTTGGGAGAGAACAATATAACAATAAACAGTCATATCCCCTGCCCAAAATGTGTTTATTGCTCTTGAATTGACATTTTCAATTTACCTTTCTAGTCCCACAAGTCCTAAGTGTGTTAAATGGGGCATAGGGTATCTCACCTCAACCCATAGAGTAATTCTTCTTAATGTCAAGCTCCTGGAGTATGGTCCTGAACAAGAAACATGAAATTCTCAATAGGTGGACCTTCTATTTCTCTGTTCTATGCAAGAGGAGAAATTCCTGATTGAAAGGAAATCTCCTTGGAGTCCTTGGGGTTTCCTAAGTCCTTTGAATAAGAGGTAATGATCATTGATGACCAGATATGCATCAGGTTGATTCTTGCCCTGTCCTTTTGATGATTTAGCTTGGTTACTGCTTGGATAGCTGGTGACTCTATGTTGGGCAATCAGGCATGTTGATGCTCAGTCAGTTTTTCTGTTTTGCTTTGTGACAGTTTGCAGCACGAATCTCTTCTTCATTTTGAAAAAATTGTAGGAAGCTACAGAATATTTTTCCTCACTTAGAACTCCATGTTCTCGAACACTACAACAAAATGGGAGTGTTATAAATTGAAGGGTATTAATTAGGGAAGAAGAAGACAATTATTTTGCATCCATTTAATCATGCATTTTAGGTTTGTGAAGCTGGCAGGAAATGGGCCTAATTTTTCATTTTCTGAAAATTTCAGTCAAACATTTATTTAATCCTAAACCAAGATTATTGGCTTGTGTGAGAAACATTTCTAACTGGGGGATTGGGATTCTTTAGGGATGAAATTCCCCAGGTTCATACTACTTTACATCATTCACTTTAAATATGTCTGTGGTGATTGGGGATAACAGAGGAGATGTTTTCCCCAAAGATGCTGTTATAGCTTAGAATTTAGGAATGAGGGGCAAGTATATAACTATAACGTTTGCTGCTTTCTGAGGTCGGGGGAAAAATATCTCAAAATATCACTCGGCATTTGCTGAACTTTCTTTTCCATCTTTCCAAAGAACCCTGAATGAGCTCAGAAAGGAGCAGTGGAAAAGCTGAAAACCCAGTCCTTGTAGCAAGGTTTGCTGGTGAGATTTTCAAAGAACTAACTTTGTTCATTCATTCATTCATTCCATCGTATTTATTGAGCAGTTACTGTGTGCAGAGCACTGTACTAAACGCTTGGGAAGTACAAGTTGGCAACATATAGAGATGGTCCCTACCCAACAATGGGCTCACAGTCTAGAAGGGCCTAGAATATTGCCCAGCGGTTAGAACAGTGCTTTTCACATAGTAAGCACTTAACAAATACCATCAATATTAAGGGGAAGACAGACAACAAAACAAAACATGTAGACAGTTGTCAAAGTCGTCAGAACAAATAGAATTAAAGCTATATTCACACCATTAACAAAATAAATATAATAGTAAATATGTACAAGTAAAATAGAGTAATAAACCTGTACAAATATATATATACAAGTGCTGTGGGGAGGGGCAGGAGGTAGGGAAGGGGAAGGATGGGGAGGAGGAGAGGAAAAAGGGGGTTCAGTTAAAATGGGGACTTTAAAAAAATGGTTTTGAAAATGGTCTCCTTGTAGTTCAGTATGAGGCAGTAGAGGGAGGCAAAGAATCCAAGAACCAAAGACACAATCAATCCATCAATCGTTTTTACTGAGAACTTACTATGTGCAGAACACTGTATACATTGCTTGGGAGAGTATAGTACAACAGAATAGTGGACACGCTCCCTGCTCCCTGCTCATTTATTTGCAGTTGAATACAGTTCAGCACAAGGTCTGTTGATGTATGTTTGAAATAAAGAAAATGGCTATTGAGGTCCTAGAAATACATTCTCCACTTACAACCCGAATGTTCATATCGAGGGGGAAAACTGGAGTAGTAAAATCCAGGCTTGATTTTCTGTTGGGTTACATAGGGTCACTGACTGGGAGCCTTTTGAAACTGGAATCAGGAGTCTTGGAGAAGCTCATGGTTGTCTCTGCCTTTGTTTCAAGTAACTATTCCCACCTCCATCCCTTCCGCCACACCTAGAAAGTCATTAGAGCACTTTAGGTACAATAAAATATGTTTTAACTGTACTATTCATTTTTACACCATTTTTGTAAAACAGAGATACTTTTATGGGAGATACACCAAACACTGAAATAAGGTCTGCTTTGCTGTAGTGTGTAGTGAACTTAATTACACTCATCAAGCAACGGTCTTACCTCTGAGAGCATAAACGATATATTTCTTTGGGTTTAGCTGATGGAATATATTGTATTACTTCACAAAGCCACTTTGCTCTCTTCTAACTCTCAGTGCACTGATTTACTTTAATCACTTTTTAGCTGGGATCAACACTGTCCTAGATTGTTTAGGAGACTGCAAACTGAGTGGACAGTAATATGGGGCTAAACTCACAGTAGCATGGCCTAGGAGAAAGAGCTTGGGTCTGGGTGTCAGAGGTCCTGGGTTCTAATTCCGGTTGGGCCGCTTGCTTCTTAATTTGTCTGTGCCTCAGCTTCCTCAACTGTGAAATGGGAATGAAATGGGAATAAAATACTTGTTCTCCCTCCTACTTAGACTGGAAGCCCCATGTATGACAGGGGCCATGTCCAAACTGATTAACTACTGTCTACTACCGTGTTTAGAACAGTGCTTGGCATACAGTAAGTGCTTAACAAATACCGTTGTTGTTATTATTACTATTATTGTTATTTTAATGAGGCATGATTTGTATCAGCCACAAATAGCAATGCAAAAGAGGGATCTGTTTGAATCTAAATAGATGTCTTAGATGCGCTTCAAGTTGCTTTGCCAGAGAATCATGGGATGATAACGAACAATGGAGCTGTGGGAAAATTGCTATAATTTAGGATTAATTTTAGGAATTAAAATGACTCGAATGGATGGTATAAGCCATATCGACAAGATGAAAAGGAAGCAGACAGAAGGTCTGGAAATCTGGGTGAAGCATTTGGAATAAACAACTGATGTGCAGAATGAGAAGGTGGTGAAGGACATGGGGTAACCAGAGCAACAGTTAACAAAGACCATTATTTGGTTGTTATTTCCAGAACATATGCATTGCCTGTATTAATCCATACATGGCACCAAAATACTACATCTGAAAATATCCTGTAGGGCAGGCTCTTTGACCATAATTTCTTGCCTGAAAACCAGATAAAGCAAGTCTGAAATAGTGCTGATGGGTTGGTTATGAGGCAGAATCCAAGGCTACATTTGGGAGAGGGTTCATATCCAATAAATTCATTGTCATCAGGCTGAGCAGCAGGTTTCTGAAGAGGTATAATAGGTATCCCTTCACCATTAGCTCTGAAGATTAGTATCACAAAGTGTGAATGCTCAGTCAGTCGAAGGTATTTATTGGTATTTACTGCTTACTGTGTGCAGAACACTGTACTAAGCCCTTGAGAGAATGCAATGCAATGAAGTTGGTAGATACAGTCCCAGCCCTTAAGGAATGTACAGGCTAGTGATAGCTCCCAGGGCCTTACCTCTTGCGATTTCACCACCATTGTTTGAGTCTCACAGGGGAAAGACAACACTGAAGAATCAATAGACCCAGCAGTTTGTATTCACCAGCCTGAAAATCATCAGGGGAGACACCGAATAACAGCAGAAACAGGAATCTAATTTAGTCAAAAGACTAGATTGATGAGGTGCAAGTTGATTTAAGAGAGGTTAAATTCCATTTTCTTTCCTGGGTATTTTCAGAGACATCTACTCTCACTACCAAATGAGAGAGAGAAAGGGTTAAAGTAGCTACTGCAGGCTTTAAATGAGATGAAACGAAGTTACCTTCACTTGGAAAATTAATAGTGATGACAACCCTGCAGCTAATTTATCAAAGGGCTTTGGCTTTGATGATATTTGTTTAGGGGTTTACAATCTGAACCATGATTTTAACCTTTCTAAACTATGATTCTTTTGTTAACATTCTATATAGGGAACAAACATTTTGTGCTAATATCTTCAAGCCATGAGTGCCTGACTCACTAGAGAAATAATTTATATTCCTTTATCTTACAATTATCTTGAGAGTGCAGCAGTAGTGATTTTCTTCAGGTTTTCTGATTATGAGACTGGGATTAAGTTTTTTTCCCTTTTTAAATGGCATCAGCATTGAATGGGAAGCAGCATGGCTTAAGGGAAAGGGCATGTTCCTGGGAGCCAGAGGACCTGGGTTCTAATCCCGGTTCTATCAATAGCCTGCTGTGTGACCATGGGCAAGTCACTTAAATTCTCTGTGTCTCAGTATCCTCATCTGTAAACTGGGGACTCAATAACTGTTCTCCCTCCTACTTAGACTGTAAACCCCATGTGGGGCAGGTACTGAATCTAATCTGATTAACTCATATTTATCCCAGGGTTTAGAACGGTCATTGACTGATACTTAACAATATAATAACACTAAGAATGATATCCTATTGTATTCATTGAAGAAAATTTATTTAGTAGTTACTCTATGCAATATTACTCTTATGCATAATATTACTCTATGCAATTCTACTCTTATTAGAGTAGAATTGTACAATAGAAAGATTAATTTGTCTTGGTATCTAAATTCAAGTATCTTCATTTTCTTGATCAACATGACCGTTAGTTTTTTTCTATCAAAACAACAATTCTAATAAATGATGCAGAAGTGCTATTCTTCCCTGTGTGTCTAAAAGAGCTCATTCTCTCTTGTATGCACTAAGAAGAAAAACCTTCCTTTTTTTTCTCTTAATCCTACAGTCCTGAACCTGCCCTGCATACTGTTCAGAGACCATGAGCTATGGCTCTGCTTCATTCGTGTTTGTGAGGCAAAAGGCTCGGGGTTTTGGTGTGTGTGTGTCGGGGGGGGGGGGGCATTCCTGCTCTCTCTCCACACAGGAGTGGTCTAGTGATGGAGCTTCCTGATCTGTTCTCTGAACAACCGTGGGCCCCATTGATCCAAGAGTGCAGCAGGTACATACAAAGCTGTTCTTGCACAGAGAAATTAAGTTCATCCCTCTAATAATAATATCAATAATCATAATTGTGGGATTTGTTAAGAGCTTACTATGTGCCAGAGACTATTCTAATCTCTGAGGTGGTTACAAGATGATCAGGTCAGACACAGTTCCATGGGGATTTCAGGTTTAGAGGGAGAACAGGAATCCCTAATTTACAGATGAAAAACAGTCACAAAAAAGTGAAGTTGAGTAGATTGGTCTACTAGAAATGGCCTGAGTTTTAATCCAGATTCTGCCCATTGCCCACTATGTGACCTGGCACAAGGAATAATAACAGTAATAATAATTATTAATGCTAATTAATTAATTATTTTTAATTAATTAACATCATAACCTAATATACTCCGTTACTAATATATTGATGCATTTTTGTACTACTAATATTTGTATTATACAAAAATATATACTGTTATAATATTGATTACTTTGATTTATAGTCAGTTATAATTATCAATAATAATTTGGTATTTGTTAAGCACTTACTATTTACCAAACATTGTACTAAATGATGGAAAAGATCAGATTAGACATAATCTCTGTCCCATATGGGGTACACAGTCTAAATAGGGGAAAACAAGTGCTTAATCCCCATTTTACAGATGTGGTAATTGAGGCCCAGAGAAGTAAAGTGATTTGCCTAAGGTTACACAAAAGAACAGTCGCAGAGCCAGGATTAGAAGCTAGGCCCTTCTGATTACCTATCCTACTTTTCCTGCCCGAAGCTTTGGTTCAGATGCCCTGTCAGAATGGAAGAGGTGCAGAGATGACTTTTCTAAACAGAAGGCGACCTTTAATTATGGTAACACTTTAGTAAATGAAACTGAAAAATACATACTAAAAAAAATTAAGGATTTTGTCACCTTGACAACTGCTGTTTTCTTCCCTCAGGGACTGTGAGTCTGTCTACATTACAATCAATGATGTCATTTGTTTTGCACTATTCTAGGGAAATTAATCACCTCCTATGCACTTTGCCATCGAATAAATCCATGGAAAAAATAAACAATGTCACCGAATTTGAGCTCTTGGGACTTTCTCAGAACGTGAAGGTCCGAAGTCATGTTTTGTGATATTTTTCCTCTTCTATGCCATCATCGTTCTGGGAAACGTCCTCATCATGCTGACTATCTATTTTGGATACCTCTACAGGTCACCTACGTACTTTTTCCTCAATTATCTGTCTCTGGTAGATATTTGCTACTCGTTCTTCACAGCCCCCAAGATCATTAGAGACCTGATCTCTGAGAGGAAAACCATCTCCTTTGAGGGGTGTATGATGCAACTTTTTGGTGTCCATTTCTTTGGTTGCACCAAGATCTTCCTCCTTATAGTTTTGGCCTATGACTGTTACATGGCCATCTGCAAACCCCTCCATTACATGAACATCGTGAACCTATCTGT
Source organism: Tachyglossus aculeatus (assembly GCF_015852505.1). Lineage (NCBI taxonomy): Eukaryota > Metazoa > Chordata > Mammalia > Monotremata > Tachyglossidae > Tachyglossus > Tachyglossus aculeatus. The sequence continues at coordinate 323,232 of NW_024044890.1, forward strand.
GTGCAATAAAATGCTCATGGGCTCATATCTTGGGGGCTTCATCCACTCTATCATTCAGGTGGCCCTGGTTGTCCAGCTGCCTCTCTGTGGCCCCAATGTGATTGATCACTATTTTTGTAATGTTCATCCCATGCTGAAACTCGCTGTATCAACACCCATGTCTCTACTGTTGTAGTCATGGCCAATAGTGGAATGATCACTCTAGGGAGCTTTCCCATCTTGCTGTTCTCTTATGCCATCATACTGTGGTCCCTGAGACAGCAGAGTGAGGAAGGACAGCAAAAAGCTCTCTCTAGCTGTGGTTCTCACATCGCTGTGATCATCATCTTCTTTGATCCCTGTTACTTTTATGTATTTGAGACTGGACACCACCTTTGCGGAAGATAAAATGGTTGCCACATTTTATACCATCATCACCCCTATGTTGAATCCTCTGATCTACACCCTGAGGAATGCAGTGTGGTGAAGAATGCCTTGAAGAAGTTATGGAGTAGGAAAGTGGCTTTGCAGGAATGAAGTAATAAGCCACATGTTTGTATTTTGAAGGTCTAATTGAGCTTCAAACATCTTTTAGGAGCCTAAAGTTCAATTCACCTTACAAGGTCCTGCCCATACTTAGCAATAGTAATAACTGTGGTATTCGGTACGTGCTTACTATGTGCCAAGTACTGTACTAAGTGCTGAGATGGGTACGAGGAGATTGGGTTAGACACATTCCCGGTACCACATGGTGCTCACAGTCTTAATCCCCATTTTACAGATGAGGTAACTGAGGCACAAAGAAGTGAGGTGAGTTACACAAGGTCACACAGCAGACATGTTGGGGGAACTGGGATGAGAACCCAAGTTCTTCTGACTCCAAGGTCTGTGCTCTATCCACTGCTGCTTCTCTAGCAATGCCCCCTCTTCTTCATTCTTTCTATCCTCACCATCATCTAGCACTCCCCATACCCCTAAGGTAAAGGAACAAAGACAGTAAATGCAGCAAACAACCCCCGAACTGCCCCACTATCACAACTTCATGTAACAGGAAATTCAAAGGAGACACAAATGGACGACAATAGGTATTCAATTTCTTTTTAGTTTATCCATTTGGTTCTCATTATTTGGCCTTAAAATCATTTTAGGCCATGGGACCTCAAGTGTTCTATCCAGCCAAGATCACACAGTGCTGTGCAAGATAACAGTGATATGGGGAGAATGACAAGTGGAAGGAAAAATGAAAGAAAGTGAAGTGACCCACTTTATGGCATTGATTAAATAAGGTACTAATCACATTCTGTGTGTTGAGCACCTAATTCATTACAAAGTGAAAAGACTGTCCCTTATGGGCTCACAGTCTGAAAGGAAGTTAATTTATAGATTAGGAAACTGAGGCACAGAGAGAATAGGTGATTTACACAAGGACACACAGCAGGACAATAATGGAACTAGAATTCAGAACTCCTGATTCTCCACCCATGCCCTTTCTACTAGGTCTTGGTGCTTCCATGTTGTCTTCTCTCAAGAACAAGCAAACACGCCTCAGTCATGACTCAGTCAGCTGCAAAAATTGAAAAAGCAAAAATATGCATTCTGGATAGTCCACCCACCTGTAGTGTATGACTGCTGGGTGACCTTGCAGTGTCCCCATTTTGCAAATAAGAGAGCTAAGGCACAGAAAAGATAAGTGATGTGCCCAAGATCATACAGCAGACAAATAGTGGAACTGGAATAAGTATCCAGGCTCTGTGACTCCTAAGCCCACGCTCTTTCAACTAGACCATGCTCTTTCGACAAAGACAAATCTATCATTTCTGTATATAGTTAAATGGTATAAATTCGGTTATGCATATAATCACTCCAACTGGCTATTGTAAACAGCTATTACTATGGATGCAGAATAATACTGTTTATAAATACCAATGTTTGTTACATGTATGGTTGTGTAAGCATCCATTGAGTTGTGAGATTTCCAAGGAGAATATAAAAATGACAAACTAACCCAATGCTATAATTTCACTTCCACTTTTACAAGCATTCAGATAGAGCACCCTGCCATTGTTCAGTTCAGAAAAACATCTAGAGTTTTCATGTCTTCACATGAACTTTCGATGATGAGATTGGAATATGAAGGAGAACTTTGGAAGAGAGCATCTTTCAAATATTCACAACATAGAAAAGGGGTGATAATCTCACGTCTGCTCCATGTAAGAAGCCATGGGTCTGGTAGTCACAGAACCTGGATACTAATCCCAGCTCCACCAGTTGTCAGCTGTGTGATCTTGGTCAAGTCACTCATCTTCTCCGTGCCTCAGTTCCCTTACCTACAAAATGGGGATTCACTACCTATTATCCCTTCTAGCAGGGGCATGAGCATAGGCCTGAGAGTCAGACAGACCTGGGTTCTAATCCTGCTATGCCACTTGTCTGCTGTGTAACTTTGAGCAAATCACTTCACTCCTCTGTGCCAAAATTACCTCATCTGCAAAATGGGGATTAAGGATTGGAAGCCCCATGTGGGGCAGGAACTGTGTCCAACCCAATCTCCTTGTATCCACCCTAGTGCTTAGTACAGTGCCTACCACACAGTAAGTGCTTAACAAAACCCAAAATTATTTTCAAGTTCTTAATGCAATGCTCTGCACACAGTAAAGGCTCAGCAAATAAGAGTGATGTAACCGGGAGGCAATTCAAGCACAGGGATCATATGAGAGAAGTTCAATCATTTATTTTGACACCTGAGAGTGAAAGGTCATGACACCTGGGTTCCAATCCTCTGCCTCTCATCTGTTTGACTGTGGACAGGTCTCTTTATTTCTCTGGGACTAAATTTCCTCGTCTGCAAAATGGGGATTAAATGACTGTTCTCCTTCCCCTTTAAATTGTGAGCATCATGTGGGACAGAAACTGTGTCAGTATCAGTGAAGTAGGTAGAAGGTAGATTGAATGTAGTCCAGGAGGTACTTGGAGGAGAGGAAGTGGAGGCGGAGGATCTACACAACTCACCCAAGGAGTTTGGTTTGGAAAGGAATGATAGGAGGGAAATGGAGTGATAACTGGAAGGAGCAATGTGGTCAAGAGAGCTTTTTTTAGGATAGGAGAGGCAAGAGCATGTTTGAAAGTAGTGGGGAAGAAGTCATTGGAGAGTGAATGGTTGAAGACGGTAGTCAGAGAGTGTGGGGGAGATCATTGTCCTCTCAGGAAGTGGGCCTCCCACCGGGACTGTAACCTCTAGGAGATCATGAGTGTCAGCAGGATATCATGCAGGACTCTATGGTCACATCAAATTTTCTGTCTCCCAGTGCTTCCATGGGAAAATATTGAGCTCTACTACCAGGTGTCATTATTATCTGTTATAGGGCAGGTAGAGCAGGCTGACCATCACAGGAAGGAACAGCAGACCCTAAGATCAAATAAGAAATAAAGATTCTTTTCTCATTTCAGAAAACCTAAATGGTTTGTTCAAATGTTCTTAATTTTAAAATCCCATCACCAGTGTCTATGTCATGAAAAATCAATGGCAGAAAATAATAACAATAAATAATATTTGTGGTATTCGTTAAGCACTTACATTGTGCTAGGTGTTATACTAAGTGCCAGGGTGGATACAAGGAAATTGGGTTGGACACAGGCCCAGTCCCACTTGGGGCTCACAGATTTAATCCCCATTTTACAGATGAGGAAATTGAGGCACAGAGAAATAAAGTGACTTGCCCAAGGTCACACAGCAGACAAGTGGTGGAGCCAGAATTAGAACCCATAAACTTCTGATTCCCAGGCCAGTGTTCTTTCCACTATGCAGAGAAACAGCATAGCCTAATAGAAAGAGCTTTGGCCTGGGAGTCAGAGAACTTGATTCTAATCCCAGATCCACCGTGTTCGTGCTGTGTGACTTTGGGCTTGTCACTTAACTTGTCTAAGCTTGCTTTAGAGTTTCCTCATCCATAAAATGGGGACTAAATAATTGTTCGCCAACTCCTTTAGACATGAGTCTCAAGAGGAAGAGTGATTGTGTCCAGTCTGATTATCCTGTATCCTCCCTAACAGCACAGTTTTAGACATGCAGTAAGTCTTTAATAATTACCACCATTATAATTACTGGTCAAGTCCCTGATTTTTTTTTCTGCAATTGACTTCAACTAATGCAGTCAAAGTTTTGTGGCTTCCTTCCTTTTCTCTAAGTTCCTCGGAAGACAACTGGAAGTCCCTCCAGGAGATAGGTCCCTGGCTCCTTTAATGGTGTTTAAATGGTCCTGTGGCAACTAAACAGTTAGTTCGCATAGTCACATAGTCAAATGAACAAGGAGAATCACTTAGAGTAGACCTTGAGTCAGAGCTCAGAAATGACCTCTGTTGTTTCTTGGATTCAAAGAGGTGTGGACTGAATAGAATGCTTCAAAACTGAAGGGCCAGATGCTTTCAGTATTATTAAATTTGTGTTCAACTAACAAATTCATTTCTTTCTAAAAGAAAAAAATGAATGATCCACAATCTGTGAGTAATGTCTATCTGACCACTTCCTGCAAAGTAAGGTGTGTGATTCTGGGTACCTCTATGTCTGATATAGATGCCCTGGTACCCTATCTCTCTATGATCATAACCTTCTCACGTGCCTCCTTACTCACACTCCTCCCCCCTTTAAGTGTATATTACTACCCCACAGAGACCGCCACTCTCCTAACCCCATCCATCATCATCATCATCAATCGTATTTATTGAGCGCCTACTATGTGCAGAGCACTGTACTAAGCGCTTGGAAAGTACAAATTGGCAACATATAGAGACAGTCCCTACCCAACAGTGGGCTCACAGTCTAAAAGGGGGAGACAGAGAACAAAACCAAACATACTAACAAAATAAAATAAATAGAATAGATATGTACAAATAAATTAAATAAATAAATAGAGTAAAAAAATATGTACAAACATATATACATATATACACGTGCTGTGGGGAAGGGAGGGAGGTAAGATGGGGGGATGGAGGGGGGACGAGGGGGAGAGGAAGGAAGGGGCTCAGTCTGGAAAGGCCTCCTGGAGGAGGTGAGCTCTCAGTAGGGCCTTGAAGGGAGGAAGAGAGCTAGCTCGGCGGATGGGCAGAGGGAGGGCATTCCAGGCCCAGGGGATGACGTGGGCCAGGGGTCGATGGCGGGACAGGTGAGAGCGAGGTACGGTGAGGAGATCAGTGGTGGAGGAGCGGAGGGTGCAGACTGGGCTGTAGAAGGAGAGAAGGGAGGTGAGGTAGGAGGGGGTGAGGTGATGGAGAGCCTTGAAGCCGAGGGTGAGGAGTTTCTGCCTGATGCGCAGATTGATTGGTAGCCACTGGAGATTTTTGAGGAGGGGAGTGATATGCCCAGAGCGTTTCTGGACAAAGATAATCTGGGCAGCAGCATGAAGTATGGATTGAAGTGGAGAGAGACACGAGGATGGGAGATCAGAGAGAAGGCTGATGCAGTAGTCCAGACGGGATAGGATGAGAGCTTGAATGAGCAGGGTAGTGGTTGGGATGGAGAGGAAAGGGCAGATCTTGGCAATGTGTGGAGCTGAAACCGGCAGGTTTTGGTGACGGCTTGGATGTGAGGGGTGAATGAGAGAGCGGAGTCGAGGATGACACCAAGGTTGCGGGCTTGTGAGACGGGAAGGATGGTAGTGCCGTCAACATCTTTCTCAGCGCATCACACCCCACCTCGCCTCCCTACCCTCTCTACCCACTCTTGATGACCAGATTACTGCTCTCAACTCCACCCTCTCTACTCAACTCAACTCACTCACTCCTCTTTCCCTTTGTCGCTCTCGCACCACTAACCCAGAGCCTTGGATCACTGCCACTATCCACCTCCTTCGTTCTTATGCTCGAGCTGTTGACCGTTGCTGGCGAAAGTCTAAACACCAAGCCAACCTTGTTCACTTCAAGTTTATCCTTTCAAGCCTTTACTTCGCCCTCTCCTCTGCCAAGCAAAACTATTTTTACTCCCTTATTGACACCCATGCCCGTCATCCCGCTCAGCTGTTCCGGACATTTAACTCCCTCCTCATGCCCCCTAATCTTCCCCCTTATCCATCAGTCACCCCCAACATCTGGCCTCCTACTTCCTTAGTAAAATTAACTTCATCAGGTCTGAACTCCCCAAAGTCACCCCTCCCCCTTCTCCATCCCCCCCGCCCTCAACCCTCACTGTTACTCTCCTATTCTTCCCAGCAGTATCTTCAGATGAGATCTCCTCCCTCCTCTCAAGTGCTACTCCATCCACCTGTGCTTCGGACCCCATTCCCTCTCATCTTATGAAATCTCTTGCCCCTTCCCTCCTCCCCTTCTTAACTTCCATCTTTAACCACTCACTCTCCACTGGTTCCTTCCCCTCTGCCTAAAACCTATCCTAAAAAAACCCTCTCTTGACTCCACCTCACCTTCTAGTTATCACCCTATCTCCCTCCTACCATTCCGTTCCAAACTCCTTGAATGAGACATCTACACGTGCTGCCTCGAATTCCTCAACGCCAACTCTCTCCTTGACCCCCTCCAATCTGGCTTCCATCCTCTACATTCCACGGAAACTGCCCTCTCAAAGGTCACCAATGACCTCCTGCTTGCCAAATCCAACGGCTCATACTCTATCCTAATCCTCCTCGACCTCTCAGCTGCCTTCGACACTGTGGAACACCCCCTTCTCCTCAACACGCTATCAAACCTTGGCTTAACAGACTCTGTCCTCTCCTGGTTCTCCTCTTATCTCTCCGGCCATTCATTCTCAGTCTCTTTTGTGGACTCCTCCTCCCCCTCCCCTCCCCTAACTGTAGGGGTTCCACAAGGGTCAGTTCTTGGTCCCCTTCTGTTCTCAAGCTACACTCACTCCCTTGGTTACCTCATTCGCTCCCATGGCTTCAACTATCATCTCTACGCTGATGACACCCAAATCTACATCTCTGCCCCTGCTCTCTCTCCCTCCCTCCAGGCTCGCATCTCCTCCTGCCTTCAGGACATCTCCATCTGGATGTCTGCCCGCCACCTAAAACTCAACATGGCCAAGGCTGAACTCCTTGTCTTCCCTCCCAAACCCTGCCCTCTCCCTGACTTTCACATCACTGTTGATGGCACTACCATCCTTCCCGCCTCACATGCCTGCAACCTTGGTGTCATCCTCGACTCTGCTCTCTCATTCACCCCTCACATCCAAGCCGTCACCAAAACCTGCCGGTCTCATCTCCACAACGTTGCCAAGATCCGCCTTTTCCTCTCCATCCAAACCGCTACTCTGCTCGTTCAAGCTCTCATCCTATCCAGTCTGGATTACTGTATCAGCCTCCTCTCCGACCTCCCATGCTCCTGTCTCTCCCCACTTCAATCCATACTTCACGCCACTGCCCAGATCGTCTTTGTGCAGAAACGCTCTGGGCATGTTACTCCCCTCCTCAAAAATCTCCAGTGGCTACCAATCAACCTATGCATTAGGCAAAAACTCTTCACCCTCGGCTTCAAGGCTCTCCATCACCTCGCCCCCTCCTACCTCACCTCCCTTCTCTCCTTCTACAGCCCAGCCCACACCCTCTGCTCCTCTGCCGCTAATCTCCTCATCGTGCCTCGTTCTCACCTGTCCCGCCATCAACCCCCGGCCCATGTCATTCCCCTGGCCTGGAATGCCCTCCCTCCACACATTCGCCAAGCTAGCTCGCTTCATCCCTTCAAGATCCTACTGAGAGCTCACCTCCTCCAGGAGGCCTTCCCAGACTGAGCCACCTCCTTCCTCTCCTCCTCCCCCTTCCCATCCTCCCTTACCTCCTTCCCCTCCCCATAACACCTGTATATAGGTATATATGTTGGTATGCATTTATTACTCTATTTATTTATTTATTTATTTATTTATTTTGTACATATTTATTCTATTTATTTTATTTTGTTAATATGTTTTGTTTTGTTCTCTGTCTCCCCCTTCTAGACTGTGAGCTCACTGTTGGGTAAGGACCACCTCTATATGTTGCAAATTTGTACTTCCCAAGCGCTTAGTACAGTGCTCTGCACACATTAAGTGTTCAGTAAATACGATTGAATGAATGAATGAATGAATGAATGAAATGAATGAACGACCTCTGACTCCCAAACCCATGCTCTTTTCACTAAGCCACATCGCTGCTCAATAATAATAATTATGGTATTTCTTAAACACTTACTATGTGCCCACTATGCTCATAGTACTGGGAATACTAAATGCTGTTCTAAATGCTGGTGTTGATACAAGGTAGTCAGGTTGTACCACGTGGGGCTCACATTCTTAATCCCCATTTTACAGATGAGTTAACTGAGGTGCAGCAAAATGAAGTGACTAGGCCAGGGCAGCAGGTAAGTGGCAGAGAATGATCTTCTGACTCTCAGGCCCGTGCTCTATCCACTATGCCATGAACCTGCACCTCAGATCACCTCATATGTGAAAATGCTAAAATAAACTCTGTATAACTAACTGCCAAGTAATGTTGAACTTGTTTCCACCATATAATAAACTTGTGAAAAAAATGCATCTTGAAAATACTTAATGATAGTGGGGATGAGAAAGGCTATAGACTTCATTTATATCTCGAAATGTTTACAGCAAACTTGAAGGTTCTAAGAAATGAATTGTGGGGGATCCAATGGCCTTTCCAGGATGTTTACACTTAGAGAATGATCTCAGCAAATATTAAGGGATGAGGTATTAATTAGTAGAAAGAGCCCAGAACTCTGGCTTTTGGTCCTAGTTCTGCCATTGGCCTGTTGTGGGTCCTTGGGCAAGTTCCTTAAAGTCTGAGTGTCTCAGTTTCTTCATCTGTACAATGGGGATAAAAAACCTGTATCCCCTGGAGGCTTACAGTTTAAGAGGAAGGGGCTACAGGTATTTTATCCCCATTGTGCAGATGAAGAAATTGAGGCACTGAGAAGCTAAGGGACTTGACCAGATATGGGCTGTGTCTGATTTGATTATCTTTTGTCTACCCCAATGATTGGTATAGCACTGGAAACTTCCTATGCCTTCCTCACTACTATCATAATCATCATGATCATCATTATTATATTTTAATGAATTCTTAATAGTACACAAGTCACTCCATTTCTATTCGGAGTGAGAACATGTGTTCTGAGCTAGTGCTTCAAAATTAGTAATACTTGATATTTCTCAATTTGGATGATTCAGGTAAATATCCATCTGCTGTACACTCATAAGCTTGGCCGACCTGATGGAGAATTCAAACAACATCACAGAGTTTGTCTTAAGGGGTCTGTTCCCAAACCAAGAGGGGAAGGTAACCTTAAAGTTGTTCTTACTCTGTTATCTAGCCAACTTGTTGGGCAATCTTCTTAACCTCATCACCATCAAAAACAGCAATCTTAGTCAGCAGCCTATGTACATTTTCCTCAGTTCCTTGTCTGTCATGGACCTTTGTTTCACCTCCACAGTTGCTCCTAAGATGATTGCAGACCTATTGGTAGAAGGAAAAACCATCTCCTACAACGTCTGCATGGTCCAGCTCTTTAATCATACTAATAATGGCATTAAGTAAGTGCTTACTATGTGCAAAGCACTGTTTTAAGCGCTGGGGAGGTTACAAGGTAATCAGGTTGTCCCACGGGGGCTCGGAGTCTTAACCCCCATTTTACAGATGAGGTAACTGAGGCACAGAGAAGTGAAGTGACTTGCCCAAAGTCACACAACTGACAGTTGGCATAGCCGGGATTTGAACCCATGACCTCTGACTCCAAAGCCCGTGCTCTTTCCACTGAGCCACGCTGCTTCTCTTTAGTGCTCTCTTCTTCTGTGGGGCCAAAATATTCATCCTAGTGGCCAGGGCTTACAATCGCTATGTTGCCTTCTGCAAGCCTCTCCACTACCTGATCATTATGATCAGGCAGGCTCACAACACGTTGGTCTTGGCCTCTTTTGTAGGGGCTTTTCTGAATTCGATCATGCATATTTTCATCGTGGTGCAGCTACATTTCTGTGGCCCCAGTCATATTGACCACTATTTTTGTGACATGCTTCCTCTGCTGAAGCTTGTCTGTACCAAGACCTATTTTGGCAACCTCTTAATCATTGTCAGCACTGGTGTTCTGTCCCTACTAACCTTTTTGCCTTGATTGTTTCCTATCCCATCATTTTATCCACCCTGAGAAAACACTCCACAGAGGGTCAGCACAAAGCTCTCTCTACCTGAGGTTCCATGACAGACAATGAACTGAGGAAAACATACATAGGCTGCTGACTAAGATAACTGTTTGTGATGGTAATGAGAATAAGAAAATTTTCTCTTTCTCCCTCTCTCCCTTCTTCTCCCCCCCCCTTCCCCTTCCTTCCCCTTTCCCTACCCCACCCCTCCATCTCTATATACTGTGTAACCAGTCGCAAGTTTAGATTATAACTAATGTTTAGGTTAAGACTAAAATGATGGATCTTTTTAGCTTTAAACTCCAAACCCATTACAATCTAAGCCTATGGCAGTCCACAAATGGCCAAGAAAGATTCAAGCATCACTCATTCACCATCCACAAGCATATGGTATTGTGCAATAATGGGGATTTGTATATAGAGATTAATCAATGGAAAAGCACGTTGTCTGCCTTTATGGGATGTTCTATGATAGACTCTTGCCACGGTCATCAATGACACAACATTATCAAGGAACCAAGACACGAAAAGATACATTTAGAAGATACTGACTCTCCCTAACATTTGAAATCAAAGGAATAGTTTACAGTAGCAGTAACAGCATTATGTGAACACTCACTGTGTATGAACTACTGTATTAACGTCTGAGAGAAAACCCACAGATGGAAATTAGACTCTGACCCTGTCCATCAGGGGTCTCACAATCCAAACCCATCAGTTCTCTCAAGTTAACCTGGCCACTGAGCACCTGATTTTAGCTCAGGGAATGAAGTGTTTGGTTCTTTCAGTTCAAACACGCACCTCTGCAAAGAGTTTAGGAGAACACTAGATCAAGAGGACTTGAGGAGAGGCTGAGATGAGGCAAGAAGAAAGAAACTGATTAATAGAAAGCAGCAACAATATAGCTAGAGTAAATACAAAGGGAGCTAAAAGAGAGAAGAAAGAAGAGAAACCGTGTTGTCTAGTGGAAAGAGCACAGCTCTGGGTTGTCTGCTGTATGACCTGAGGCAAGTCATTTCATTTCTCTGTGCCTCAGTTAACTCATCTATAAAACGGGGATTAAGACTGTGAGTGCCATGTGGGACATGAACAGTGATGACCAATGATCTTGTATCTACCACAGTGGTTTGTACACATAGTGAGCACTTAACTCATGTCATTAAGAAAAAAGAGAGAGAGTGGAAGGGTGAGTTGGAAGAGATAAGGAGAAGAACTCATGATAGCCTTTCAGGATTTTTCCCAGACTCGTTAATGAAAACAAGTAGCTACTTGATTCTCGGGACCTCCGGTTTCTAAGAAGTTACTTCTATGTAAGTACTTCATTTTTTTAAGTGAGCTAAAGATCCAGCAGTGCTTTCTATGTAGCTCTGAAAACCTTTGATGGTTCCCAAGAAAGGATCTGGTAAACTGATCAGAGAACCACCAAGAAATCCTTCAGTAAGGTGGTAGGGGAGTGTTTGCCATATTGATTCTTTTTGTCTTCTAGTTCTAGGTATTGTCTACCTACAAAAAAGGGTTTTGTCCATTCATTCTATCTTATTTATTGAGCACTTACTGTGTGCAGAGCACTATACTAAGCGCTTGGGAAGGTACAATGCAACAATCAACAGTCACATTCCCTGCCCACAACGAGGTTTGTGCTTTAACGCGAGAGTTTTTCCTAGTCAAGCATTGGTGTGTTTTCCTGGATAAGAGATATTTTCTCTTGGGATAAAATTCTGTTCATTCTAGCATTTATCTGCTGGGAAATTGTCATAAGGTCTTTGAAAGTCACATACATGTTCTGATTTTAGCACAGTAGATGAAGCTCTGTAAACTGTATTCTTTGCTGGGGGAAGTAACCTGGACCCAATTCACGTTTTGAGGTTAAAATCACCCCCTTTCTATGCTAGTATGCTGTCTTGTGTCCACCATCCTCAGACTTTGTCAGAAAAAAACAAAACATTTGACATAGCATCAATCACGTCATTTATTGTCATGTTCATTCATTCATTCATTCAATCATATTTATTGTTTACTGTGTGCAGAGCACTGTACTAAGCGCTTGGGAAGTACAGGTCAGCAACATATAGAGATGGTCCCTACCCAATAACAGGCTCATAATCTAGAAGGGGGAGACAGACAACAAAACAAAACATGTAGACTGGTGTCAAAATCGTCAGAACAAATAGCATTAAAGCTATATGCACATCATTAACAAAATAAATAGAATAGTAAATAAGTACAGTAATATAAATAGAGTAATAAATCTGTACAAATATATATATACAAGTGCTGTGGGGAGGGGAAGGATGTAGTGCGGGGGGGAGATGGGGAGGAGGAGAGGAAAAAGGGGGCTCAGTCTGGGAAGACCTCCCAGAGGAGGTGAGCTCTCAGTAGGGCTTTGAAGGGAGGAAGAGAGCTAGCTTGGGGGATGCGTGGAGGGAGGGCATTCCACGACAGGGGAAGGATGTGGGCCAGGGGACGACTGCGGGACAGGTGAGAACAAGGTACAGTGAGGAGGTTAGCGGCAAAAGAGCGGAGGGTGCAGGCTGAGCTGTAGAAGGAGAGAAGGGAGGTGAGGTAGAAGGGGGCGAGGTGATGGAGAGCCTTGAAGCCGAGAGTGAGAAGTTTTTGCTTGATGTGTAGGTTGACTGGTAGACACTGGAGATTTTTGAGGAGGGGAGTAACATGCCCAGAGCGTTTCTGCAATAAGATGATCAGGGCATCAGAGTGAAGTATAGACTGAATTGGGGAGAGACAGGAGAATGGGAGATCAGAGAGGAGGCTGATGCAGTAATCCAGTCGGGATAGGTTGAGAGATTGAACCAACAAGGTAGCGGTTAGGATGGAGAGGAAAGGGCGGATCTTGGTGATGTTGTGGAGGTGAGACCAGCAGTCTTTGGTGCAAAGTCAACCAAGGACATACAAAGAGATAATTGTAAACAAAAAAAGCGATGCTTCTAGAATTGCTTAGCTTCTCCCCTCTGATCAGTCTCTGAAGACTGATTTCATCATTCCTGGTTCCATCAGGCAGGTTTTAAAGGAATCCCAAACACATGAACTCCTCTGAAGTCTAACAGTGACAGAACATGATTATTTATATATCAATATGTAATTTTTTCCCAATTAAAATTTGAAATAGCTTCAAATGAGCCAAAAATGGTTTGTTTCAGCTGCCTGTAACTAATAGGATGAGGTATGGCACCTGCGAATTTTATATTCATCTGAAAGGCATCGGTCATTAATTTCCTCGGTATTTTTTCCTATAGACAGGATTTGAACGGGGCTAAATTTGCAGAATGTTATCACTCGAAAGACAGAGATGTTGAATAGGGAGATATGAAAATTTTGATTTGAAAGCTCCCAATTTTACCAATGTGTCATCTGTTGGAGTTTGGTTGTTAAGCTTAGGTGAGAAATCACATACAGTAAAAACTATTGCAACTTTGTGCATACTATTTATGATATTTCCTTCTGCAATCATTACTCATCATTCACAAGATGGAAAATAACAGGAATAATGTCACAGAATTTCTTCTCTTAGGTCTGTCCAGTGAGAGAAATTTGCAGATATTCTGCTTTGTACTGTTCCTTCCCTGTTACATTGCAATCCTCTTAGGGAATTTCCATATCCTCATCACTATCAGTGGCAGCCCCTTCTTCAAGCAACCCTTGTACTTCTTTCTCTTCCACTTGTACTTCATGGGCGTCTGCTGCACTCCCACGGTACTCACAGACTGGTCTGAGACCTGCTGTCTGAAAAGAAAACCATCTCCTTCAGCGACTGCATTATGCAGCTTTTTGACATGCATTTCTTTGGCAGTATTGAAGTTTTCATCCTTGAGGCGATGGTCTACGATTGCTATGTAGCCATCAACAAGCCCTTGTGCTATAAGATCGTCATGAACCAACAGAGTTGCAGCACAATAGTGAAAATTTACTGGGGAGCTGGATTTCTCCATTCCATGATAAAGTTGCTCCTAGCAATCTCTTTGCCCTTCTGTGGCCACAATAAGATCGATCACTATTTCTGTGATGTTTACCCTCTAATGGAAATAGCCTGCACAGATACTCACTTTCTTGGGGTTTTAATTATTGCCAATTCTAGGATTGTTGTATTGACCTCATTTATAGTTTTGGTCTTTTCTTACATCACCATTTTAGTAAGTCTGAGAACCTGCTGTTGAGAAGGATGATGCAAAGCCCTCTCCACCTGTGCTTCCCACATCACCGTGGTGGCATTGGGTTTTTTTTTTTTTGCCCTCCATCTTCATTTACCTCCGGCCAGCCCAGACCTTCCCCAAAGGTGTCCGCAACCTTGGTGTCATCCTCGACTCCGCTCTCTCATTCACCCATCACATCCAAGCCGTCACCAAAACATTCCGGTCTCAGCTCCACAACATTGCCAAGATCCTCCGTTTCCTCTCCATCCAAACCGCTACCCTGCTCGTTCAAGCTCTCATCCTATCCCGTCTGGGCTACTGCATCATCCTTCTCTCTGATCTCCCATCCTCGTGTCTCTCCCCACTTCAATCCATACTTCATGCTGCTGACAGGATTGTCTTTGTCCAGAAACACTCTGGGCATGTTACTCCCCTCCTCAAAAATCTCCAGTGGCTACCAATCAATCTGAGCATCAGGCAGAAACTCCTCACCCTCGGCTTCAAGTCTCTCCATCACCTCGCCCCCTCCTAACTCACCTCCCTTCTCTCCTACAGCCCAGTCTGCACCCTCCGCTCCTCTGTCGCTAATCTCCTCACCGTGCCTCATTCTCGCCTGTCCTGCCATCGACCCCCCGGCCCACATCATCCCCCTGGCCTGGAATGCCCTGCCTCTTCCCATCCGCCAAGCTAGCTCTCTTCCTCCATTCAAGGCCCTACTGAGAGCTCGCGTCCTCCAGGATCCTTCCCATACTGAGCCCCCTGCTTCCTCTCCCCCTTGTCCCCCTCTCCATCTCCCCTGTCTTACCTCCTTCCCTTCCCCACAGCACCTGTATATATGTATATATGTTTGTATATATTTATTACTCTATTTATTTATTTATTTACTTATTTTACTTGTACATATCTATTGTATTTATTTTATTTTGTTAATATGTTTGGTTTTGTTCTCTGTCTCCCCCTTCTCGACTGTGAGCCCACTGTTGGGTAGGGACTGTCTCTATTTGTTGCCAACTTGTACTTCCCAAGTGCTTAGTACAGTGCTCTGCACACAGTAAGCGCTCAATAAATACGATTGATTGATTGATTGATTGAAGATAAGGTGTCTGCTCTCTTTTACACCATCATCTCCCCATGTTCAACCCACTCATCTACAGCTGAGAAACAGAGAGATGAAAACGTCCAGGAGAAAGGTGTGGTATTGGAAGCCACGTTTGGAGGGAAAATCAGGCAGATGAAATAAATATCGACATCTCCTTCACCTCCTATTGCCTTGCTCTGTCTACCCAACTCTTTTCTGTACAATACACCTGGTTTTTTTTTCCATAGGCTCAGTGGAAAGATGGATTCTGCTTATCAGACTATAAACTTCCCTTCCCTAGCAGATATGGTTTCGATTAAATGCTTATGTACAAAGCAGGGTTCTCAGTAGGTTCTACCCATACTACTGCCTCACGTTCTCCTTTCTGGTAGGTGAGACACAGAGAGGGGTTTGAAAACTCTTTTCAAACATGGGGGAATGGCATTTACGGTTTTAAATGGGAAATAGTCTTGCTGGCTGTAAGGAGAAGGCGTCTTAGAGTCAGAGGACTTGAGTTCTGATCCTCCTCTGCCATTTGCCTGCTGTGTGACTTTGAACAAGTCACTTATCTTCTTTCTGTGTGTCTTAGTTACCTCATCTGTAAAATGGAAATTGAGACTCTGAGTCACATGTGGGACTTAGACTGTGTTCAGTCCGATTATCGTGTGACTACCCCAACACTTAGTAGAGTATTTGGCACACAATAGGCACTTAAATAGCATTAAAAAATCATTTTCACATTGCTCGGTCTATTGGTGCATATCTTTTGCTAAGGGAATAATTCACCAGGTTGAGATTGTTTAAAGGAGTTGGGGAAGCCTGGAATTGTTTAATGGACGGGATTTATTTGAGATCATATGTATCATTTAAGGAAAGAGGGCAGTGGCCTAGGTGGTACCTTCTGCATTTGAAACTGTGATGTGAGGATTCAGGACTTGAAAGAGAAAAAAGCTAAGAATAGGGAGACGGCTGCTGATCAGTGCGAAAAATGGTGAACCTTCTTGAATGGAAGGGAAATACTGGGAAAAGTAGCTTTCAGAACACTAGAGACAATATCCATGAAATTTGAACAATATGATTGCAGATGTCAGAGGAGTATTAAGGAACTATCCCCATGAGACTGTCCAGCTATCTTTGTTACAGTTTTATGTTAAAATGTGAACCTAACTTTTCACTTGGCAGGTAAACAATCAGAAGTGTACTTACTGTCCACAAGTCGATTTTTGGAAGCATAATGAGGGGTGCTACGGTCAGAGGTTTTTTTTTTTAAATGGTATTTGTTAAGTGCTATCTATGTGCTAGGCACTGTACTTAAGTACTGGGGTAGGTACAAGCTAATCTGGTTGGACACAGTCTGTGTCCCACATGGGACTAACAGACTTAATGCCCCTTTTACGGATGAGGTAATTGAGGCACAGAGAAGTTGACTGTCTTCACAAATGTCACAAAGCTGCAAGTGATGGAGACAGGATTAGAACACAGGTCCTTCTGGCTCCCAGTTCATTCATTCATTCAATTGTACCTACTGAGTACTTAATGTGGGCAGAACACTGTATTAAGTGCTTGGGAGAGTACAATCCAACAATAAACGGACACTTTCCCTATCCACATTGTGTTTCTAGTCAAGGGGATGGACCCAGACATTAATATAAATAAATAAAATGACAAATATGTACATATGTGCCATGGGATACGGAATGGAGATGAACCAAAGAAGCAAGTCAGGGTGATGCAGAAGGGAGTGTCAGAAAAGGAAAGGGAGGCTTAGTCAGGGAAGTCCTCTTGGAGGAGATGTGCCTTCAATAAGAATTTGAAGAGGGGGAGAGTAATTATCTGCTGGATTTGAGGAGGGAGGGCATTACAGGCCAGAGGCAGGACTTAGGTGAGGGATAGGCAGTGAGATAGATGAGATCTAGGTACAGTGATAAGGTTGGCATTAGAGGAGTGAAGTGTGCGGGCTGGGTTCTAATAGGAGAGTAGAGAGGTGAGGTAGGAGGGGGCAAGGTGATGGAGTGCTTTAAAGCAAATGGTGAGAAGTTTTTGATTGTTGCGGAGGTGTATGAGCCACCCCTAGAGTTCTTGGAGGAACATGTCCTGGACGTTTACAGGACATGGGCCGTGCTGGGCCGTGCTGAACAGGGCGGGCCTGAGGGGAACTGGGTCGGGCTGGACTGGTCAGAGCTGAGGAGAGCCCGACAGAGTGGTGCAGGCTCTGAGCGGGACTCTGCTTGGAGGCATCTTTGCCCACCCTCATTGATGCAGTCAATGGAATCGCAGCAAATGTGTCTGTTTACTGTTATATTGTACTCTCCCAAGCACTTAGTACATTAGTATATGCACTTAGCTGCATACAGTAAGCTCTCAATCAATATGACTGGATCAATGAATGAATTGAGCACTTACCGTGTGCAAGGCACTGTATTAAGTGCTTTGAATTGTACAGTGCAACTGAGTCGATAGACATGATACCTGTTCGCAGAACACACAGTCTCGAAGGATAGAAAGGAACTAAAAACAAACGAACAGAAAACAAGAAAACATCATGTAGAAGGACAGGTAAAGTGTAAGTACATTAACATGAATCCTGTGGGTCATGGCTATCTTGGTGCTTTAACCAGTATTGACTCAAGTGCATTGGTGCAAGTGGAACAAGCTTTGTGGGCTAGGGTGTAATTAGATCAGCGAGGTGAGTTAGGAATAAGCAGCTGATGATGTGTCTTAAAGCGGTTGGGTAGGACTTTCTGTTTGATGGGGAGATGGATGAGCAATGATTGGCAGTTTTGGGAGAGTAGGGAGACACAGGGAAGTAGCATGGCCTAATGGATGGAGTACGGGCCTGGGAGTCAGAAGGTCCTGGATTCTAATCCCAGCTGCCACATGTCTTCCATGTACTCTGGGCAAGTCACTTCATTTATCTATGCCTCAGTCACCTCATCTGTAAAAAGACGATTAAGACTGTGAGCACCATGTGGGACATCGACTGTGTACAACCCAATTACCTTGTATCTACCTCAGTGCTTAGTACAGTGCCTGTCACATAGTAAGCGCTTAGGAAATACCACAGTTATTATGGACTGAAGGGACTGATCCATAGTCATGTGGATGGCACTGTCTGGCTGTAATTTGTGCCCCTCGTTGAGTATGAAACCAGAGGTGATGGAGATCACTGGGGTCCCCAGAACAGGGGGAAAGTGGCAGTGGACTTGGGCCTGTGGAGTGCCCTCAGCCTCCTCCCCACCACAGTTCATCCTGTCTCTGGGAGCAGAGGGGACCGGATGAGTAGGGCAGTGGATGAGAGACTCTCAAGTTACAGAAATTACTTAAGATGTGGTAGACACGTTAGGTACGGGAATTGTGTAAGGTATGTGAATCACGGAGGTGCATAAATTACATGAAGTGCCTGAAGTGCTTATGAATGTAACTTACGTAACGCGCTCCATTACCTAGACATTCCTGCAGATTGTTTAAATATCATCTTAAATGAAATTCTAGCTTATTTCCATGCTAATTTTTTAATGTGAATTGTGAATTCAATTTATATGTGAATTGAGCAAGAGACTAAAATTACATAAATTAGGTAGACTGTGTAAATAACGTGTGCTACCTATGGTAGCACATGCAATATAAAGTGCTGAAACTAGACAGCAAGACTGATCTTTTACTAGCTTCCCTTTAAGCAACACACCTTAGTTATACGATTTGGGCATTCTTTCATGTTTTCACAACTGCATCATTCTGTAGCCAACTGGTAGGTTGAACTAGTTGTAGAAGCAGCGTGACTCAGTGGAGAGAGAACGGGCTTTGGAGTCTGAGATCATGGGTTCAAACCCCGGCTCCACCACTTGTCAGCTGTGGGACTTTGGGCAAGCCACTTAACTTCTCTGTGCCTCAGTTACCTCATCTGTAAAATGGGGATTAAGACTGTGAGCCCCCTATGTGTGGGGCAACCTGATCACCTTGTAACCTCCCCAGCACTTAGAACAGTGTTTTGCACATAGTAAGTGCTTAATAAATTTTATATATATATAAACAAATGTTAAAGAATCTATGAGCAAAAATATAGTGAAAAATATGGGAAAAGTTATAGAATTGATAGCAGTGCCTATGAAGCTGTACTCAAGATTGTTTTCAACTTGATGAAGAAAGGTTCCTGCATTTGTTCCACCTCCACCTTTGATAAGGAAGATCTTCAGGGAATTTGGGAGCTGGCAGAGTCCCTGGACCTGTTTTACTTAACAGGTGTGTCTCCTAGGCAAACCTTTTCCCAGAGATACTTCTACACCAAGCAGTTGCTGGGTCAAGGGGGAAAGTTTGCAATTGTGTTTCTTTCCTTTTTTTCCCCTCTGAGCTCAGACATAGGTGAGTGAGGTTACATGACTCAGACAGCGCCAAGGAAATAAATTTGACTCTCGGGAAACCGGAGATGACTCGAGATTTGGAAACTCCAGTTTCTCGGGAACTGTCTCCATCCATTGTGAAGGTTGGACTTCCACTGAGATCTGAGTTCTGTCCTGATGCAGCTCTGAAAAGCCTTTTGGTTCACATGACTGGAAATAAAGATCCAAACACACAGAAATGCGTCATTGTGTGAAGATTAACATAGGGGTAAGTTTACTTTTTCTTTTTTATAACATGAGAGTTTTCTCTTAATCTCTCATATCTCATCCTTTGGTTCATGGGCTTTTACTGTGCAGGTCCCTAGTCATTTTAGTATAAAATGGAAGCCAGATTGCTATGACCTAGGTTCAGATTGGCTGATTCTCTTTGGAAAATTGAGCATGGATTATAAATTTTGGTCTTCATTTAAATCACAAGCTTATTTTTGAACTATCATGAGACAGATAAGACTCATTTTTTAACCAGCCATTTCTCTTTAGGAAGATCTCAAAGATGGTTTAAAAATGTCTCAATAAACACTTTCATGTGATTTCTAGGTTCTAATCAGGTGGTCCTTAAAGGAATCCCGTGAATGATGGGCTTTATTAGAGGCAGGAAATCAGATTGTTGGAATTCTGAAACCTTCTCGTGTGACAGATATCATCTCTAGAGGAATTTATTTATTGTGGGTCACCATGGCCCAGTGGGACGATCATGGGACTGCTAGTGGAGACCTGGATTTTAGTCCAAGATCTGCCCCTGGACTGCTGGATGACCTTGGGACACTCAATCTCTTAATAACAGTATTGATAATAGTCAGGCAGCTAATGTGTCTATCAATTCAGTGCTATTGTACTCTTCCAAGAACTCCATACAGTGCTCTGCAAACATTAGGCACTCAATAAATATGATTGGTTGCTTGATATACAATGGCATTTGTTAGGCACTTACTCTGTGTTATACACAAGATTATTATTAACCTAGGATTATTATTATCACTATTATTTTTATTGGGGTATTTATTAAGGCCATACTATATGCAAAGCACTGCACTAAGCTCTGGGGTATATATACAAGATAATCATTCCAGAAACAGTCCCTGTACCATCTGGGACTCTCGGTTTAAGTAGGAGGGAAGAAGGATTTAATCCCCATTTTAGAGATGAGGAAACTGAGGCACAGAGATGTTAAATAATTTGGACAAGGTTACACAACAGAGTGGTGGCAGAGCTGGAATTAGAATCCAAATCTCGTGACTCCCAGGACCCTGTTCTTTCCAGGCTACTTCTGTTATACTACAGTTTTCTCAGCTGTGAAATGGGGATAGGATTCCCACTCTCCCTACTTCTTAGATTGTGAGCCGTATATGGGAGAAGAACTGTTTCCTTATCTGATTAACCTGTATTCTGGTGCTTAGCACAATGCCTGGCACATGGTAAAGGCTTAATAAACAACAAATATTTTTATTATCTCACTAGAAATGAAAGAGATATATATTCAGCAAAGATATAAGTTTCTCTTGCAGTGTTCTCATATATATAGACACACAATAGTAAGTCATATTCAATTATAAGTAGAATGAACTGGTCACTGAAATTTTCTAAATGTTATTTATGATGTTTCGTTTTGCAATCATTTTAGGTAAATATTCCTCATTCTTAGGATGGAAAATAGGAACAACGTCACAGAATTTGTTCTTTTAGGTCTGTCCAGTGATAGAAATTTGCAGATATTCTTCGTTGGGCTGTTCTTCTCCTGTTACATTGCAATCTTCTTAGAGAATTTCCTCATCCTCATCACTGTCAGATGCAGTTCCCTCATCAAGCAACCTATGTGCTTTCTCTGCCACTTGTCCCTCATGGACCTCTGCTACACTTCCATAGAAACAATTCATAGTTATGGATGCTCTCCGGAAAACTCTTCTATTGCACACATGGCATACATTTGGAAACTTGGAAGTTTTTAAAAACGTTTCATCACGTAAAAACTTTAATTGGTACTTGCTAGTGGCTAATGTCTAAACTCAGCACTTCCTTCTAGTGTAGACTGTTAGACAATTTACCTTATATCTTCAATCGATCTGACCGTATAACCTGAAATAATTTTTCCTAATCGTTTATGCTCGAAGAATCTTTCCTAATCCAATGCATTGTTTTACTACCAAATTCTGCCATAAGGACATATGTGATCTATTGCACACAATTCAGTAAGATGCTAGAGCACATAGCTGCTTTACTCACCAAGTATACTTGCATAATCAAGTCTACTGTGTACAAAGCACTGTACTAAGCACTAGGGAAAGTATACTACCACAGAATTGGTAGACATGATCCCTGCCCACAAGGAGCTTACAGCCTACAGAGGAAGACAGACATAAAAGGAGATTAGGGATTGGAGAAATAATAGAGAATAAGAGTACTTACACAAGTATTGTGGGGCTGAGGCAGAGTAGTATTATTTCCATGAGGCAAATTTTCATGGTGTTTCAAATGAAGTCTATCTTAAGGTATAGTAAATGTCTTAGAATTCGTATTAAAAAGTTCACTTTAACTTGATGTTTCAACACCAAGCGTGTCCTAGAGGGAAGAGCATGGATTGGGACTCAGGAGATCCGGGTCCTAGTCCCAGCTCTATCACTTGCCTGTGACCTTGGGCAAGGCACTTAAGTCTCTTGTGTTTGTTTCCTCCTGGAAAATGTTCATCCCCCCCACCTTCGACTTAGTGGCCCAGGAATACTATCTGATCTGCTTATCCTACATGTACCCTGGTGCTTAGCACAGTGTACCTCACCAACTGGGTGGTCAATAAGCACTACTTCTACTACTTAGCACACTGTGAACATTTAATAATTATCATCATTGTTTTAAATAGTTTTTGCTAAAGACTCCTCAGGAACCTCCAGTGGCTACCCATCTACCTCCGCATCAGACAGACACTCCTTACCTGTGACTTTAAAGCCCTCAAGTAGCTTGCTCCATTCCACCTCACCACACTAATCCCTGCTACAACCCAGCCCACACACTGTGCTCCTCTAGCTCCATTTTACTGACTGTGCCCCAATCTCATCTATCTTGCTGCCGACCCGTTTCCCGTGTCCTCTGCCTAGCCTGGAACTCCTTCCCCCTCCATATACGCCAGGCCTCTCTGCACCTTCAAAGCTTTATTAAAGTCACATCTTCTCCAATAGGCCTTCCCACTGAAGCCCTCTTTTCCCCAGCTTGCTCTCTCTTCTGCATTGTCTATGCACTTCTATCTGTGACGTTTGGATGCTTGGCGTTTGCCCCAACCCCACAGCACTTAGATATATTTAAATGTTTTATTATATTACTTATAATATGAATGTGAACTACTTATTCACATTAATAGCTGTCTCCCCCTCTAGACTGAAAGCTCATTATGGGCAGGGAACAAGTCTGCTAATTCTGTTGTATGGAACTGCTCTGCACTTAGTAAGCACTCAATAAATATTAGAGAATAAAATATTAAATTAAATATTAGAGAAGCAGCGTGGCTCAGTGGAAAGAGCCCGGGCTTTGGAGTCAGAGGTCATGGGTTCGAATCCCTGCTCTGCCACAAGTCTGCTGTGTGACATTGGGCAAGTCAATTAATTTCTCTGAGCCTAAGTTCCCTCATCTGTAAAATGGGTATTAAGACTGTGAGTCCCACGTGGGATAACCTGATCACCTTGTATCCCCCCAGCGCTTAGAACAGTGCTTTGCACATAGTAAGCACTTAACAAATGCCATCATTAGTGTTATTATTATTCCACGGTGACTCCCAAACTGGTCAGAGATTTGTTGTCTGAGAACAAAACCATCTCTTTCGGCCACTGCATGATGCAACTCTTCATCGTGCACTTGGTAGGGTTGAGATCTTCATTCTTGTGGGGATGGACTATGATTGCTATGTTGCCATCTGCAAATCCTGACACTATATGGTCACCATGAACAAGAAGTGGTGTTCCACAGTCGTTACAGTTTTCTGGGGAGGAACATTTCTTCATTCCATGGTCCAGTGTCTCCTTGTCATTTTTTGGCCCTTCTGTAGCCCTAATAAGATTGATCACTATTTCGGTGATCTTCACCCTCTCCTGAAATTTGCTTGGCAGATACTGACGTGACTGGATTTTTAGTTCTTGCTAATACACAGTGACAATTGTGTTGGTTACTTTTGCAGTCTTGGTCTTCGTTTACGTCACCATTTTAGCCAGTGTAGGGACCCGTTCTTTGGAAGGATGTCGCAAAGCCCTCTCCACCTGTGCCTTCTCACATCACCGTGGCAGCATTGTTTTTCTTGCCTGGCATTTTCATTTACCTCCGGCCAGCGCAGACCTTCCACGACGATAAGGTGCTTGCTCTGTTTAGCACCATCATCGCCCCCATTGTTCAACCCCCTCATCTACACTCTGAGGAACAGAGGGATGAAAACTTGCATGAGAAAGGTGCGGTGTTGGAAGCCGCATTTGGAGGGAAAATTAGGCAGGTGAAATGGATGTCCACATCTCCTGTCTTCCCCTCCTGCATTTGGTTTATTTTATCCACACAAATCTTCTCTGCACCATCAACCCAGGTTTTCTCCTAGGCTCAGGAGAAACGAGAATTCTCACTGTTTATTGGACACTTCCTCTACCAAAATGCCTATATTTAATACAGCCTGGAATGCCTGCCCTCCTCACATCCATCCTCACATAGCTCTCTTCTCCTCTTCAAAGCCCTACTGAGAACTCACCTCCTCCACGAGGCCTTCCCAGACTGAACCTCCCTTTTCTTCTGCTCCTCCTCCCCTTCCCATTGCCCCTACTCCCTCCTTCAGCTCTACCCCCTTCCATGCCCCACAGCACTTGTGTAGACTTGTACGTATTTACTACTCCATTTATTTTATTAATGATGTGTATATAACTATAATTCTATTTATTTATTATGGTGTTATTGATGCCTGTCTACATGTTTTGTTTTGTTGTCTGTCTCCTCCTTCTGGACTGTGAGGCCATTGTTTGGTATGAATTGTCTCCATCTGTTCCTGAATTGTACTTTCCATACGTTTAGTACAGTGCTCTGCACACAGTAAGTGCTCAATAAATCTGATTGAATGAATGGATGAATCCTTTCCTCCACCTCGATGCCTATATTTAATACAGCAATCAATTACCCTGTGCCATTTCAAATAAAATATTTTCAAGAAAAGAAATAAGTACTGCATAATGGGATGGAAAGCTAATTACATTCTTCTGTTAATGTTAAAATTAATTGTAAGCTTCTAGGGAGTGAGAGTTATGTCTTTGATGTGTTCTACTCAGGGATGGCAGATATGGGTTTTAGCAGTTATACTTTCTATTAAATGCTTATGTGCAAAGCAGAGTTCTCATTGGGTTCTACTCATACAATTGTCTCAGTCCCAACTTACTCGTAGATGAGGCACAGAACGGGGTTGAAAACTCTTTTCAGGTATGAAGGGGGCAGCATTTATGAATGTAAATGGGAAGTACTGTGCTTACTGGAAAGAGCATAAGTCTAGTAGTCAGATGATTTGGGTTCTAATCCTGTTTCTGCCACTTGCCTGCTGTGTGACCTTGAGCAAGTCACTTAACTTCTTTTGGTGTGCCTCAGATACATCATCTGTAAAATGGAAATTGAGACTCTGAACCACATGTGGAATCTAGACTGTGTCCAAAATGATTATCTTATATCTACCCCAGTATTTAGTTCAGTGTCTGGCACACAGTAAGAACTTAAAAAAGATGATTTAAAAATCATCTTTACATCACTTAATGCATATTACTGGTGCATAATATTGCTAAGGGACTAATTCATCAGGCTGTGGTGTTTTCAGCAAGTTGGAGAGTCCTGGAATTGCTCAATGGAAGGTATTTATTTGAGATCATATTTTTCATATAAGGAAGGGAGGCAGTGTTCTCAGTGGTACCTTCTTCTGCAATTGAAACTATGATGTGAGGATTTAGGACTCGAAAGAATAAAAAACTCAGAATAGGGAGATGGCTGCCACTAAATAAGATAAAATGGAAAACTTACTAGAATGGAAGATAAATGCTGGGAAAAGTAGCTTTCAGAATGATGGAGACAATAATGTACATATCCATGGAGTTTGAAAAATATGATGTAGAAGTAAGAGGAGTGTTAAGGAACTATCCTCATGAGAATGTTCACATATATTTTTTGTAGTTTTATGTTATCATGTGAAGCTAATTTGCCCCTCACTTGGCAGGTAGACAATCAGTAGTGTACTGTCTACAAGATGACTTTTGCAAGCATG
Organism: Tachyglossus aculeatus; assembly: GCF_015852505.1. NCBI lineage: Eukaryota > Metazoa > Chordata > Mammalia > Monotremata > Tachyglossidae > Tachyglossus > Tachyglossus aculeatus. The sequence continues at coordinate 349,213 of NW_024044890.1, forward strand.
ATGTGTGGTAGTAGGGTCAGAGTTTTTCTTCGCATTTTCTTTTTTCTAATGATATTTGTTAAGCACTTACTATGTGTCAGGCACTGTATTTGGGAACTGCGGTAGATACAAGCTAATCAAGGTGGAAACAGTCCGTGTCCCACATGGGACTAACAGGCTAAATCCTCATTTTACAGGTGATGTAACTGAGGCACAGAGAAGTTGAGTGACTTGCTTAAGGTCACACACATGCAGTGGCAGAGCCAGAATAAGAATGTAGTTCCTTCTGATTCCCAGGCCCATGTCATATCCTCTAGGCCATGTTGCAAGAGTTAAGACTTTGTCTCAAACTAAGGCTCTGGTTGGCATTTGGCCTAGATTTCATGTTGGATTTAGATTCCAAGAGAGAACTGGAATACAATGTCAATCCTGGCTTCCCTTAAGGAGCACGGGGCAGCTTGTATCCATACTGTAAGCACATAAGAAATACCATAATGATTATAATAATAGTAAAGATCACTTGTTTTCCTTGTGACCTTGGGCACGTCCCTTAACTTCTCTGTGTTTCAGTTTCCTCATCCATAAAATAGGGATTTGATACCTGTTCCTCTTCCTACGTAGACTGGGTGCCCTATGAAGGATAGGGACTGTGTCTGAGCTGATTATTTTATATCTACTTAGGTGCTCAATATGTCTGAGCTGATTATTTTATATCTATTTAGGTGCCCAATACAATTTTTGGCACATAGCGAGTACTTAACACATATCACATTTCTAACTATTACTTCTCTTAGACCTCCAGTCACTATAGAGAACCTTTACAAAAGGGACAGGAATATAGGAGGGTAAGAGAGAAGTCTTTGGTTCTGTCTGAGACCTGAAGGGCTGGAGCATGGCTTAGTGAATAGAACATGGGCCTGGGAGTCAGAAGGACCTGGGTTCTAATCGCAGCACGGCTACTTGTCTGCTGTGTGTGACCCAGGGCAAGTCACATCACTTCTATGTGAAGCAGCATGGCTCAGTGGAAAGAGCTCGGGCTTTGGAGTCAGAGATCATGGGTTCAAATCCCGGCTCTGCCAGTTGTCAGTTGTGTGACTTTGGGCAAGTCACTTAACTTCTCTGTGCCTCAGTTACCTCATCTGTAAAATGGGGACCAAGACTGTTAGCCCCCCCGTGGGACAACCTTATGACCTTGTAACCTCCCGAGCGCTTAGAACAGTGCTTTGCACGTTGTAAGCACTTAATAAATGCCATCATATTATTATGTGCCTCAGTGACCTCGTCTGTCAAATGGGGATAAGAGTGTGTGTTCTATGCAGGACAGGAACTGTGTGAGACCAGATTAAATAGTTTATACCCCAGCTCTTAGAACAGTGTTTGACACTTTGTCAGCATTTAACAAGTACCATAATGATTATTAGTATTCCCTTGGGAAAGCCATGCTGGGTGATAATACGACAATACTTGAGCTCTGGAGGGTGATGTTAATCAATCAATCAATTGTATTCATTGAGCACTTATTTGCACAGGATTCATTCATTTCATTCAATTGTATTTATTGAGTGCTTACTGTGTGCAGAGCACTGTACTAGGCAACTGGAAAGTACACTATAGCAATATACAATCTGTCCTAATCCTCCTCGACCTCTCAGCTGCCTTCGACACTGTGAACCACCCCCTTCTCCTCAACACGCTATCTGACCTTGGCTTCACAGACTCCGTCCTCTCCTGGTTCTCCTCATCTCTCCGGTCGTTCATTCTCAGTCTCCTTTGCAGGCTCCTCATCCCCCTCCCATCCCCTTACTGTGGGGGTTCCCCAAGGTTCAGTGTTTGGTCCCCTTCTGTTCTCGATCTACACGCACTCCCTTGGTGACCTCATTCGCTCCCACGGCTTCAACTATCATCTCTACGCTGATGACACCCAGATCTACATCTCTGCCCCTGCTCTCTCCCCCTCTCTCCAGGCTCGGATCTCCTCCTGCCTTCAGAACATCTCCATCTGGATGTCTGCCCGCCACCTAAAACTCAACATGTCCAAGACTGAACTCCTTGTCTTCCCTCCCAAACCCTGCCCTCTCCCTGACTTTCCCATCTCTGTTGACGGCACTACCATCCTTCCCGTCTCACAAGCCCGCAACCTTGGTGTCATCCTCGACTCCACTCTCTCGTTCACCCCTCACATTCAAACCGTCACCAAAACCTGCCGGTCTCAGCTCCACAACATTGCCAAGATCCGCCCTTTCCTCTCCATCCACACTGCTACCCTGCTCATTCAAGCTCTCATCCTATCCCGTCTGGACTACTGCATCAGTGTTCTCTCTGATCTCCCATCCTCGTGTCTCTCCCCACTTCAATCCATACTTCATGCTGCTGCCTGGATTGTCTTTGTCCAGAAACGCTCTGGGTATGTTACTTCCCTCCTCAAAAATCTCCAGTGGCTACCAATCAATCTGTGCATCAGGCAGAAACTCCTCACCCTGGGCTTCAAGGCTGTCCATCACCTCGCCTCCTCCTACCTCACCTCCCTTCTCTCCTTCTACAGTCCACCCCGCACCCTCCGCTCCTCTGCCACTAATCTCTTCACCGTACCTCGTTCTCGCCTGTCCCTCCATCGACCCCTGGCCCACGTCACCCCCCGGGCCTGGAATGCCCTCCCTCTGCCCATCCACCATGCTAGCTCTCTTCCTCCCTTCAAGGCCCTACTGAGACCTCACCTCCTCCAGGAGGCCTTCCCAGATTGAGCCCCTTCCTTCCTCTCCCCCTCGTCCCCCTCTCCATCCCCTCCATCTTACCTCCTTCCCTTCCCCACTGCACCTGTATATATGTATATTTTGTACATATTTGTTACTCCATTTATTTATTTATTTTACTTGTACATATCTATTCTATTTATTTTATTTTGTTAGTATGTTTGGTTTTGTTCTCTGTCTCCCCTTTCTAGACTGTGAGCCCATTGTTGGGTAGGGACTGTATCTATATGTTGCCAACTTGTACTTCCCAAGCGCTTAGTACAGTGCTATGCACACAGTAAGCGCTCAATAAATATGATTGATGATGATGATGATATAGCAATAAAAAGAGCTAATCCCTGCCCACAATGGGCTTCCTTCAGTCGTATTTATTGAGCATTTAGTTTGTGTAAACCACTGTACTATTCAGTTGGAGCACTTTACTAAGCACTTGGGAAAGTGCAATACAACAGAATTGGTAGACATTACCTCTGCCCACAGTGCACTGACAGTTTACACGGGGAGATATACACTAAAATAAAGTACAGATGGGGAAACTTGAGAGCATAAGGAGATGTACTATAAATGATCGGGGCTGGGGAGAAAACCATATTTCTTGAGAGGTACACAGCCAAGTGCAGAGTCATTGCAGAAGGGAGGGCGGGAAAGGTAAATGAAGAGAGAACTTATTCAGGGAAGGCCTCTTGGAGGACACCTTCTCCACTCATGACTGATCTGTGTGTTTATGACATGCTCTTCCATCCACATGCAGGGGTGTGTTGTGCTCTGGAGGGAGACACAAACTCCATGAGTAAATTTCCGGTTGATTTTTTGATTCTGAAAAAAAATTAAAAACCACTTCGGAAGAGTTCTTCTGTGATTTAGAAATAGGTAAACCTGAGTTTCAATGCATGTGGTTGATGTATAATTTATCATTTCTAAAGGGTATTTTTTACCAGCTTCTCTTCAAACAAGATACCTTAGCTATATGATTTGTGAGTTGCTTCGGTGTTTTCATAACTGCATAATTCTGTAGCCAACTAGTGTAATGAAATCTTTTGAAATTTAAAGGTGAATGAACATTTATCCTTTATGTTGACCATTGGGGTTATTGTATGCTTTCTGTAACTTGCTCATAAAGCAATCAATCTATAGTATTTACTGAGTATTGACTGTATACAGAGCACAAACCTAAGCCCTTGAGTGAGTATAATAAAGATAAAAGACATGATCCCTGGTCTCAAGGAACTTACAATCTATTGGCAGTGAGAGGTACAGAATAACTTCCAATTGGATGAAAAAGAAAATTGAAATATGGTTAAATGAATCATTAAGTTCTTTAATAGTGTCTATATTGTATGGCTGGCTGTGAGTGCAGATGAACGGACTGTGTGTTTGAGAGGGTATAATCTCAGGAGAAGAAAATGATCATTAAATGGTTAAATTATAATTGGAAATATGGGCAAAGTTACAGAATTGATAGCAGTGCCTACGAAGATGTACTCAAACTTGTTTTCAACCTGATGAAGAAAAGTTCCTGGATTTGTTCCACCACCACCTCTGATAAAGAAGATCTTCGGGGACTTTGGGAGCTGGCAGAGTCCCTAGACCTTTAAAATGATTTGCTTTAATAGCTGAGTCTTTTAGGCAAAGATTTTCCAAAGATAGCTCTGCACAAAGCATTTATTCATTCATTCATTCAATCGTATTTATTGAGCACTTACTGTGTGCAGAGCACTGTATTAAGTGCTTGGGAAGTACAAGATGGCAACATATAGAGACGTTCCCTACCCAACAGTGGGCTCACAGTCTAGAAGGGGGAGACAGAGAACAAAACAAAACATATTAACAAAATAAAATAAATAGAATAAATATGTAAAAATAAAATAAATAAATAGAGTAATAAATACCTACAAACATATATACATATATACAGGTGCTGTGGCGAGGGGAAGGAGGTAAGGCGATGGGATGGGCAGGGCAAGGAGGGGGAGAGGAAGGAGGGGGCTCAGTCTGGGAAGGCCTCCTGAAGGAGGTGAGGTCTCAGTAGGGCTTTGAAGGTAGGAAGAGAGCTAGCTTGGCGGATGTGGGGAGGGAGGGCATTCCAGGCCAGGGGGATGACGTGGGCCGGGGGTCGACGGCGGGACAGGCGAGAATGAGGCACGGTGAGGAGATTAGCGGCAGAGGAGTGGAGGGTGTGGGCTGGGCTGTAGAAGGAGAGAAGGGAGGTGAGGTAGGAGGGGGCGAGGTGATGGAGAGCCTTGAAGCCCAGGGTGAGGAGTTTCTGCCTGATGCGTAGGTTGATTGGTAGCCACTGGAGATTTTTGAGGAGGGGAGTAACATGTCCGGAGCGTTTCTGGACAAAGACAATCCGGGCAGCGGCGTGAAGTATGGATTGAAGTGGGGAGAGACAGGAGGATTGGAGAGCAGAGAGGAGGCTGATACAGTAATCCAGACGGGATGGGATGAAAGCTTGAACGAGCAGGGTAGCGGTTTGGATGGAGAGGAAAGGTCAGATCTTGGCAATGTTGCGGAAGTGAGACCGGCAGGTTTTGGTGACGGATTTACTGCGTTGAGGGGGAAAAGTTTGTAGTTGTCTTTCTTTTTTTTTATCCTCTGAGCTCAGACATAGGTGCGTGGGGTTACACGTCTCAGGCATCCCCAACGAAATAAATTTGATTCTCGGGAAACCAGAGATGACTCGAGATTCAGAACCTCCAGTGTTTTGGAAACTGCCTCCATCCAATGTGATAGATGGACTTTCAATGAGACTTGAGTTCTGTCCTGATGCAGCCCTGAAAAGCCTTTTGTTTCCCATGACTGGACATAAAGATCCAAGCACACAGAAATGCACCATTGTGGAAGACAAACAAAGGGGTAAGGTTTTTTTTTCTTTTTTGTAACAGAGTTTTCTCTTAATTACTCAGTTCTCAATCTTTGATTCATGGACTTTTCCCATACAGGTCCCTAGTCGTTTTAAAATATAACGAAAGCCAGATTGCAAGGACCTAGGTTTGATTTGGCTGACTCTACTTGGAAAATTGAGCATGGATTGTGAATTTTGGTCTTCATCAAAATCACAATCTTAATTCTGAAATATTGTGAGACAGATAAAATGTACTTTTTTTAGCCCACCGTTTTCTTTTGGCAGATCTCCAGCAATGTTTAAAAAATATCTGAATAACACCCTCTTGTGATTTTTTGGTTGTAATAAAGTGGTCCTTAAAGGAATCCCATGACTGATGGGCTTTATTGTTGTTGTTGAATGTCTTTGAGTCGTTTCTTACCCATGGTGTCTCCTTGGACATGTCTTCTCCAGAACATCCCATTTTCTTCTGTACTTGTTCTGGTATGTAGTCCATAGCGTTTTCTTGGGTAAAAATATGGAAGTCCTCTTCTATTTCCTTCTTTCCCATGCTGCTGTTGCCCAGCACAAGTGAATCAACCTTGTCTGATGCATTGGCTTTTGACCTTTCCATTGTGGGTAACCCTGACGTGAGAATAGCTCTCTAGCTCTAAGCTCTAAGCCTCATCGGAATACACAAACTCTACTGCCACGATAAGATGTGGATTCAAAGGAGAGTGGGATTTATTATGAAAAGGAAATCAGATTGTTTGAATTCTGAAACATCCTCATGGGACAAATATGATCTCTAAAGGAATGTATTTACTGCTCGGCACTATCGCCCAATGGAAAGATGACAGGACTGGGAGTGAGAGACCTGGATATGGGAAGCAGCATGCCCTAGTGGATAGAGTACAGGCCTGGGAGTCAGAAGGAGCTGGGTTCTAATCCCGGCTCCACCACATAGCTGCTGTGTGACCTTGGGCAAGTCACTTCACTTCTCAGCACCTCAGATACCTCATCTGTAAAATGGGGATTAAGAGTGTGAACCCCATGTTAGAGAAGCAGCCTGGCTCAGCAGAAGAAGCACGAACTTGGGAGTCAGAAGTCATGGGTTCTAATCTCTTTAACGACTTTGACCCCTTCCTCACCTTCCTTCTCTCCTTCTCCATGCCCACTCTGATCCTCGGAAGACTTCAATATCCACATGGATATCCCTAAACGACTCCTCTGCCGCCGCCCTTCTATCTCTCCTTGACGCTGCCCAACCTCTTCCTCCACCCCACCCTCGCCCACTCACCAACTTGGTCATACCCTCGACCTCATCATCTCCTACCGCTGCACTGTGTCCACCCTCACCAACTCTGTGATCCCTCTCTCTGATCATAATCTTCTCACCTGCCTCCTCACTCACACTCCTTTCCCCTGTAAATCCGTATTACTCCCTCACAGAGATCTCCGCTCTCTCTGGACCCCACCCATCTTTCGGAGCGCCTCACACCCCACCTCGCCGCCCTCTCCTCTCTACCCAGTCTTGATGATCAGATTACTGCTCTCAACTCTACCCTTCTACTCAGCTAGACTCGCTCGCTCCCCCTTTCCCCTTCGCCGCTCTCGCACCACTAACCCACAGCCCTGGATCACTGCCACTGTCCGCCTCCTTCGCTCTTATGCTCGAGCTGCCGAACTGCTGCTGGCGAAAGTCTAAACACCATGCCAACCTCGTTCACTTCAAGTTTATCCTTTCCTGCCTTAACTCAGCCCTCTCTTCTGCCAGACAAAACTATTTCTCCTCCCTTATTGCACACCCATGCCCATCACCCCCGCCAGCTCTTCCAGTACATTCAACTCCCTTCTCAGGCCCCCCGGTTCCTCCCCCTCCTCCTTCCCTCACCCCCCAACGATCTGGCCTCCTACTTCATTAACAAAATTAAATCCATCAGGTCCGACCTCCCCAAAGTCTCTTCCCCCCCTTTCTCCAACCCCCCGGCTCTCAACACTCTCTGCTACTCTCCCATCCTTCCCAGCGGTATCCTCAGAGGAACTCTCCTCCCTCCTCTCAAGTGCTACTCCGGCCACCTGTGCTTCTGACCCCATTCCCTCTCATCTTATGAAATCTCTCGCTCCATCCCTTCTCCCCTCCTTAACTTCCATCTTCAACCGCTCACTCTCCACTGGTTCCTTCCCCTCTGCCTTCAAACATGCCCATGTCTCTCCCATCCTAAAAAAACCCTCTCTTGACCCCACCTCACCTTCTAGTTATCGTCCCATATCCCTCCTACCATTCCTTTCCAAACTCCTTGAACGAGTTGTCTACACGCGCTGCCTAGAATTCCTCAACAACAACTCTCTCCTCGACCCCCTCCAGTCTGGCTTCCGTCCCCTTCATTCCACGGAAACTGCCCTCTCAAAGGTCACCAATGACCTCCTGCTTGCCAAATCCAACGGCTCATACTCTGTCCTAATCCTCCTCGACCTCTCAGCTGCCTTTGACACTGTGGACCACCCCCTTCTCCTCAACACGCTATCTGACCTTGGCTTCACAGACTCCGTCCTCTCCTGGTTCTCCTCTTATCTCTCCGGTCGTTCTTTCTCAGTCTCTTTTGCAGGCTCCCTCCTCCCCCTCCCATCCTCTTACTGTGGGGGTTCCCCAAGGTTCAGTGCTTGGTCCCCTTCTGTTCTCAATCTACACTCACTCCCTTGGTGACCTCATTCGCTCCCACGGCTTCAACTATCATCTCTACGCTGATGACACCCAGATCTACATCTCTGCCCCTGCTCTCTCCCCCTCCCTCCAGGCTCGCATCTCCTCCTGCCTTCAGGACATCTCCATCTGGATGTCTGCCCGCCACCTAAAGCTCAACATGTCGAAGACTGAGCTCCTTGTCTTCCCTCCCAAACCTTGTCCTCTCCCTGACTTTCCCATCTTCTGTTGACGGCACTACCATCCTTCCCGTCTCACAAGCCCGCAACCTTGGTGTCATCCTCGACTCCGCTCTCTCATTCACCCCTCACATCCAAGCCGTGACCAAAACCTAACGGTCTCAGCTCCGCAACATTGCCAAGATCCGCCCTTTCCTCTCCATCCAAACTGCTACCCTGCTCATTCAAGCTCTCATCCTATCCCGTCTGGACTACTGCACCAGCCTTCTCTCTGATCTCCCATCCTCGTGTCTCTCTCCACTTCAATCCATACTTCATGCTGCTGCCCGGATTATCTTTGTCCAGAAACGCTCTGGGCATATTACTCCCCTCCTCAAAAATCTCCAGTGGCTACCAATCAATCTGCGCATCAGGCAGAAACTCCTCACCCTGGGCTTCAAGGCTCTCCATCACCTCGCCCCCTCCTACCTCACCTCCCGTCTCTCCTTCTACTGCCCAGCCCGCACCCTCCGCTCCTCAGCCGCTAATCTCCTCACTGTACCTCGTTCTCGCCTGTCCCGCCGTCGACCCCCGGCCCACGTCATCCCCCGGGCCTGGAATGCCCTCCCTCTGCCCCTCCGCCAAGCTAGCTCTCTTCCTCCCTTCAAGGCCCTGCTGAGAGCTCACCTCCTCCAGGAGGCCTTCCCAGACTGAGCCCCTTCCTTCCTCTCCCCCTCGTCCCCCTCTCCATCCCCCCATCTTACCTCCTTCCCTTCCCCACAGCACCTGTATATATGTATATATGGTTGTACATATTTATTACTCTATTTATTTATTTATTTATTTATTTTACTTGTACATTTCTATCCTATTTATTTTATTTTGTTGGTATGTTTGGTTCTGTTCTCTGTCTCCCCCTTTTAGACTGTGAGCCCACTGTTGGGTAGGGACTGTCTCTATGTGTTGCCAATTTGTACTTCCCAAGCGCTTAGTACAGTGCTCTGCACATAGTAAGCGCTCAATAAATACGATTGATTGATTGATTGATTAATCTCGGCTCCACAACTTGTCACCTGTGTGACTTTGGGCAAGTCACTTAACTTCTCTGAGCCACAGTTACCTCATCTTTAAAATGGGGATTAAGACTGTAAACCCCACGTGGGAAAACCTGATCACCTTGTGGCCACTCTAGAGCTTAGAATAGTGCTTCACACATAGTAAGCACTGAACAAATGCCGTTATTGTTATTATTATTATTATTATTATCATTATTATGTGGGACAGAGACTATGTCCAACCTCATGAACTTGTACTTACCCCAGAGCTTAGAGCAGTGCTTGGCACATAGGAAGTACTTAACAAGTACCCAAATTATTATTATTATTATTATTATTATTATTATTATTGTTATTATTATTATTGTTATTATTATTATTTCCTGCTCTGCTCCTGGACTGCTGGGTGATCTTGGACAAGCCACTCAATCTCTTAATAATGATATTAATAATAATTGGGCAGGAAATGTGTGCATCAACTCTGTTATGTTGTACTCTCGAATGTGCTTAGTACAGTGCTGTGCATATAGTAAGCACTTAATAAATAGGATTGATTACTTGTTTTTTTTAATAGTTATGGTATTAAGCATTTACTCTGTGTTATACACAGGAATTAATTCAGGATAATTATTTTTGTTATTATTTTTATTTTGATATTTGTTAGGTACTATGTGCTAAATACTGTACTAAGTACTAAGACAGATAAAAGATAATCAGTACAGACAAGCGGTGTGACCTAGTGGAGAGAGCATGGGCCTGGGAGTCAAAAGGACCAGGGTTCTCATCTGGCTCCACCACTTGTCTGCTGTTTGACCATGGGAAAATCACTTAACATAATAATAATAATAATAATGATAATAATAATTAATAATAATATTTGTTAAGTGCT